>NW_004955451.1:540403-543270 GCF_000276665.1 Chinchilla lanigera | reverse complement strand
GGGGATATAGCTCAGCAGTACAAGCGCCTGCCTGGCAAGTGCAGGGTCTTGAGTTCAATTCCTGGTACCAAAAAAAAAAAAAATTGAAAAGGAGTGATGTGGATATGGTGAGCCTGCTTGTAATCCTAACACTCAAGAGGCTGAGGCAGGAGGATCATTGAGAGTTTGAGGTCAGTCTGAGAAATATAGTTCAAATCCAGCCTGAACTGCATAACCAGACTGATTCCAATTAAAAAAAAAAAAAGAAAAAAAGAAAAATGCCTTGACACTGGCTGCCAAGTACCAAGGGCCTTGGATAGGTGGACTATTATGAACTTTCAGCAGCAGAGGAGACCAGCAGCATTGAACACTGATATCTTGGGAGTTTGCTGTTCGTGTTGGAGAGATGACAAACGGCTTTTCCACCTGTTTCTATCTTCAGGACCACCCCGCTTCCACTGGCCACCCCATCACCTGCTTTTTTGTGGTCCCAAGATTAAACTTCCACTGAACTATAACCCTAGCCCATTCATTTGTTCGTTTGTTCATTCATTCATTTATTAATTTTATTAGAGACTGTCTATCCTAATGGCCAGTCTATCTTCAAACTTTCAATCCTCTTGCCTTAACCTCCTGCCTAACTGGGATTCTAGGATCCACTTTCTAACCGTGGAGAAGCTGCAGCAGATAAAGTCATGCGGGGGCAGGTAGAGTCCTCATTTATGTATGCTGTAGCCAGAGACAGTTACCAGTAACGTTAACCTCACCTGGCTTTCTTTTCTAACAAAAATTCTTTGCCTTGTTCTGGATATGCATAGCTTCAGATTCAGGACACCTGTCAGCAAAGTCAGGGGATGGGTTTTAACTATATGATGCAAAGCAAAATTCTTTTGAGTGCAGTCTCAGGAGTGCCTCTGCCCCCAGCAACTGCAGGAAAGGCGTTTGTGGGAGATGAGGGTGGCTATAGACGTCATTGCATCATCCAGATCCCAGCTGTGACCTGGCTCAGAGTTTTCCAGTTAAAAATAACCATGGCTGGGGGGGAAGTAAACTGCTCGTCTCCATGGAAACTGGCAGGGGGCGGGGAAAGGCTGGCCTAGGCTCTCCAGCACTCCTGGCAAGATGGAATGATGCAGGTGGGGGCTGGAAGCTTGGAGGCCCTCAAATGAAAGGTGATACCTCTAATTAGCATTCAGGATGTAGCCAGACACTGCCCTAGGGCTCTGGAGACACACTTTGCAAGGAGGATATGTTTACAAGCAAATACTTGAATCTGGTGAAGAATTACTTGAAGCTTCTGACTTCCTGTGACAGATTTGCTATTTGGCAAAACAGAGAACATATGAGCAACACAGTGAGGTATTGTTCTATCTGAGAACCTCTGCTACCCTTCCATTCACATTCTACTCCTTCATTTGCATATTCATGAACTGAGATGATACAGGATACATTTCACAACCCAAAGGGATGCCTTCAAGCTTTGGGCTGATGTGCATATTTACTTCCCTTTAGTAGGATCAGGTTTCCTCTTTGGTGTTGTAGGAAATTATGTAAAGTGGAATTACCTTACTGTCATGTAAAAGTATGTCTCTTAACCATTAATGGTATTTTTAGTTTTTGATTTTTTTGATACAGGGTCTCACTATGCCCTGGAGGTTGGCCTTGACCTTATCATATAGTCCAGGCTGGCCTGGAACTTGTGGTGATCCTCCTGCCTCAGCCTCCCAAATGCTAGAATTACAGGCGTGTACCACTATGTGTGGCTGATTTCTCATATTGTTAACCACCATAGATAGCTAACTTTTGGGGGAAAATATTTATTTCTTCATTCCTCTTTTTCTTCAGAAAGATTTTAAAATCATTTTTTCCCTTCAGAAATACATGAATACATTCTAAAAAAAATTTTTTTTAATACCCAGGACCTTTGCATTAAGCTATGACCCCAGGCCTCTTTAACTTTACATATTATTATTTTTAAGACAGGGCCTTGCTAAGTCACCAATTTGCTCAGGCTGGGCTTGATGTTGTGATCCTCCTGCCTCAGCCTCCCAGATTGCAGGCATTACAGGTGTGTGCCACCACACCTAGCTTCTAACACTTTCATTTTAAATGCGTGCAAATAACTGAGGATAGAGTAAAAATTTCTTTTTACATTATCACCTTCTATAGATAAATGCTTTCTTCTTTACCTGCCTGGTATATTACAAAGACCTGAACACTGATCCTTACTCTGCTATTTAATAAGAACGCAGCTTTGTACACTGTTAAGTTTCTTAACCGTTCATGGATAGTGTGACTGATACTGCCCACCTGTCTGGATTTGGTGACGATTATAGATGGGGTAAGATATGTAACACACCTGATGTCCCTTTTCCTTTTTCTTTTCCCATTGGGCCTTTGAGAGTGTTAACTCCAATGAGCTAAGAACAAGTGCATGATTTGCTTGCACCACACAGTTCATGTCATGTTAAGTCAAACAGAAACAAAGATCTGAAAGACTTAAATGTTAAAACAGGCAGGTGTGGGGCTGGGGATTTAGCTCAGCGGCACAGCACCTGCCTGGCAAACAAAAAAACAGGCAGGTGTGCATGCTATAAGGATTTTTTTAAATCTTGGAATTCTCTTCACTGCGTCATTGCCATATCTATTGAATTAAGGACAGACAATTTCAGAGAAGGATTTTAAATTACCTAGTTACCCTGGACATGTTGTAATGTTCCCCTGCATAATGCCTAGCTCAAGAAACTTGTTGGGTTACGAAAGTATTTGTTCGCCAGGCGTGGTGGCACACTGCTGTAATCCCAGCACTCGGGAGGCTGAGTCAGGAAGATTGTTACGAGTTTGAAACCAGCCTGGGCTACATAGTGAGCTCAAGGCCAGCCTGAACT
>NW_004955451.1:536918-540168 GCF_000276665.1 Chinchilla lanigera | reverse complement strand
GGTACCAGGAACCGAACTCACGACCTTGCGCTTGCCAGGCAGGCACTTTGCCGCTGAGCTAAATCCCCAGCCCCTCTTGTATTTTTCTTATGTAATATGATGATTACTAGAAAATTAATTTTGTAAGAAGTATAAAAAACAAAAGTAGAAGACTAAGCCATTTTATATGTAACAAAGTCTATTTAATCCATATGATTCACTTAGAAAGGTGCTATCTCACATTTTATAAAATAACATAAGGTTTAGGCAAATTTCTGTAGTAGATGAAATGTGTCTTGAGACTTTTGTCCTAATTCTCTTATCTTTTTGGCATTCAGTTTTCTCCCAAGTACCTAGTGATCACTGTCCTTCAAACCTGCCAAAGGAGCATAGAAATGTACTTCTTGGTGTTGGGGATGTGGCTCAGTGGTAGAGCTCTTGCCTTGCATGCACAAGGCCCTGGGTTGAATCCCTAGCACCACCAAAAAAAAAAAAAAAGTACTTCTTACAGGGGATTTTTATCTCTATAGTAATCAGTAGCATATAATCTGTAATTACAGTCACTACATAGCAGCAGGCTTTGAGACACGTGTGAGGTACAGGATATAGTCGTACCCTGAAGTCAGACTTCTGTACACTGAGTAGCCCTGATGACTGGTGTTCCCTAGTTCTGACAAAGATCAAGGGTGTTACAGTTTGTTACCCACAGGCAATGATAAGAATAGGAGATGCAAATATTCTTTCAGAAGGACCCACAAATGTCATTAAGAAACAGTCCCTGCCCAAGCAATTAAGAAGAAGGTTTTTGGGAAGGAAGACATCAGAAGCTATTCAGAGTAGAAGTTTCCGCCTTCTACTCACTGTGTCCAATCCAGTAAATTCTCATTGTATGTTGATGTTATGCTACTGTTAGGCACTGCCTATTGTAGATAGGAGAACCCAAATACTCACCATACATAAGAACTGTACTTTTGTAGCCATGGCCCCTAAAATAGTTGATGTCTATAAACTCACATGTAGTCTATGAAATGCTATGCAGTAAGGTGGCCACTAATTACGTGTGACTATATGGATAAAAATATAAAATCACAGCTGGGCGTGGTGGCACATGCCTGTGATTCCAGCACTCGGGAGGCTGAGGCAGGAGAAATATTGCGAGTTCAAGACCAGCCTGGGCTACAAAGTGAGCTCAAGACCAGCCTGAGCTGCATAAGGAGACCCTGTCTCAAAAAAGAAAAAAAAAAAAAATTTAATTTTTCTAGGTTTTTGAGACAAGGTCTTGCTTTGTAGTTTAGACTGGCCCTGACTTATATAGTCCAGGCTGGCCTCAAACTAGCAGTGGTCCTCCTGCCTCAATCTCCCGAGTGCTGGGATTACAGGTATGCTCCATCACACCTGGCTAAAATTGAGTAAAAATTCAATTCCATGGTCACATGAGCTACATTTCAAGTACTCAGTAGCCACCGAGGCTATCGAGGCTACTGTACTGGACAGTGAAGGTACAGAACATGTTGGTCATCTGTTGGACAAGGCTACTCTGGAAAGGTAATGCTGTACTTTCTGATTTCATGTTTCATAAAGGCAAACAGAAGCTCACACTTCCCAATTCTGTCAAGGGATAAACACCTCCTTCCCCACAGGCGTTAGATGCACAATCATAGTGTGGTATGACTGACTTCAGCACATCTGCTTACCTTTCTTAATCTCTAGATCTTTATGAACGCATCATACTCAACAAGATCTGTATTTTCGCCCACCTCCCTTCTCTTCACGGGTTAGAGTATAATTCTGCACGGGTTCACAAAGTCCACGAAAATGTCCAGCTCCTTGTCACTACTCAGGACTTGTTCTGGAAACCTGCTTCTGGGTAACAAAGTGGAATCCATAGAGGGATGGATCTATTTGTGCTGCCGAGCCCCCGAATTGACTGAAAAAAGGAGTGTAGGGGAGAAGCAGAAATGAAAGCAGCATGCAATCATTTCTGTTAAGAGATTTTGCTATTTTCATATTGGCATGTCAAAAATAAGCCACTAGACAAATTGCTGGAACAACTTAGTGCTGGGAAGATGCCTTTCCCAGGCACAGTTTGAACTCCTGTGTTTTTACCCTGAATGGTTATCTGCTTTGTTCTCTCATAGAAAAGTTAATTTTGCCTAATTTTAAAGCTTTGATTTTTCTTTTTTTATGGAGGCAAAAATAAATTTCTCCACTTTCAGCCGTTTTAGCTCTCCCAGGATTATCGCTAAAGTGCCTCTGATGTTCTATTTTTGTCTGGAAAGCAGACAAAACTTCTAGATATTCCAGCACCCACAGGATGACTCTGAATCCGGCTGGCCAATGGCGAAGGGGGAGAGCATAAAAAGCCTCAAAGCTTCCCTCGAAGATGTGGGAAGATGTAAACCTAAGGCGCAGCGTGTCCGCCCTCCAGCCCTCCCCACCAAATCTATGACAACTCGTTTGACTGTTCAGCAGTTCTGATGCCAGCGCTTTGCAACGGTGAGGAGCTGTCTGGTGAGTACAAGACTGGGCATGGAGTCAGGACTCCTGCGTGTCTGACTCACTGCAGAGCCTTGAGGAACTCGGGTCCACCTTTCCCGCGTCGCCCCTCACCCGCCCGAGGCGGGGGCTGGGTTGAGCCCAAAAGAGCCCGCTTTGCATCTGTTCCTGCTACAGACGGGCAGACTTAAATAAACACGACCCTGCCCGGGACGCAGCAGGGACCGCCCAGCGAGCCCGCGTGCAGCCTGGGCTCCGCAGACCCCGCCGCGCTACCTGGGGCGCGGACGCGCACCTGTGGGGTGGTGGCGGTGGGGCGGCGGTCCTGCAGCGGGCGAAAGATGGCTCTGATCTTTACTTCCTTTTGAGTCTCGGACGGTGCTGCTTTCCAGTTACTAGAAAGTCCCCACGCCCGTGCAAGCGAAACTCAGCCAGCGGCGGCCCCAGACTCATTTCCCCGCGCGCTCGCGCCGCTCGCGGGATCCCCGCGCGGACGGTGGGGGCGGGGCGGGTGATTAGTCACGGCCGCGGCGCCCGCGCCTTTCGGATTAGTGGCGTTTTCCCGTCCTCCCGCATCCAGAAAGTACCCTAACACACCACCCCTGCACCCGTAGCTCAAACCCCGCTCCGGGGAAGACGCTGAAGCGGAAAACGGGTCTGAGTGTGTGAGACAGGTGAGGAGACCACACGGGGAACCCTCAGCAGAAGGCCGCCAGGGGGACGGCGGCGGTCACCACAACCCCGGGCGCGCCCGGCCGCACCGCTCTGCGCGGAC
>NW_004955451.1:513311-536556 GCF_000276665.1 Chinchilla lanigera | reverse complement strand
CGCGCCCACTGGGCTGCTGCGCGGGCGGGCCCGGGAAGCCGGGACCCGCGCGACCCTCGTCTGGGGAAACTTCGCGTCGGCGATCCCAGCTGCTCCTGGGCGGTCCTGCGTCCTCGGGCGGCGGGGTCGGAGAAACCAGCCCCTTAGGTGCGCACCCTGTCGCTCCCTCGACCCGGGTCGCAGCGTCCTCGCCATCCCTCTCGCTCCTCGCGACCCCGCCGCTCCCCGCCCGCCGAGGCCGGGGGCCGCTGCTCGCCCCGCGGTCCGCATCCACCCGCGCAGAGCCCCCGCGCGGCTCTTTGCGTCTCGCAAAGGTTTCTGGTGCATTGATGGAAACAACCGTACTTTGAGCGGTGCCAAGTATTCAACTGGAGTATTTCTCTGCGATGGTAGATGGTGTGCACAGGGCTAAGCTAGGTCTATTTTTCCAAGTACTTTTGCTCAGAGCGAAGTTGTGTGTGTGTGTGGTGATGCGGTTGGGGGGGGGGGAGTTGCCTTAAGTGGATTGTGTAACTATTTAGGTAGACGTTGCCAATGGTACCAGCCAGTGTTATGGTAACTGGGCATCCCGGAGGCAAAGGAAGAAATGCTTTACACATGCACTTTGACAGTGTAGGGATTTTTTTTTGGGGGGGAGGGTAGTGTAGGGATTTAAAAAAAAAAAAAAAAACGGCAGAAAACCACCTTGTACTTTCCGCCCAGCGGGACCTTAAGGCATTTGGCGTGTGTTAACTCGTTAGCTGTTCATTATAGTTTATAAGTGGAGAGCATTACCCTCCCGTTTTACAGATACAAAGCGGAGGCGAGTGAGCTGGAGATTGCCCGAGCTTAAAGGAATATGGATCTAGAGTTTTAAGCAGTTTCTTGGACTTCCTACCCTTAACCAGCCCCTTGGAAGCACAGTATAATGAATGCTGAATGTCCTCCCTGTGCTTGTACAGATCAATTAAGTCAGAGGCCGGGGCCAGCGGTCAGCAGCTTCATGCCCGCCACTCGGCTCTGTCGCAAAGTTAAGTGACACTGAGCAAGTCACAACTTCTCTGCTAGTTTTCTACTCCTTAAAAACGAGAAGAACAGGGGCTGGGGATTTAGCTCAGCGGCACAGTGCCTGCCTGGCAAGCGCGAGGTCGTGAGTTCCATTCCCGATACCGGGAAAACAAAAAGCAAAAAAAAAACCAAACAAACAAACAGAGGTGCCGTGTTCTTTGCAAAGTTGCATGCTCTGGAGGAAGATCCATTGTCTGGAGCTGCAGTGTGGTTATGGTTGTGGCCTCAGAAAGGCCCTCCGGGTTCCGGGTCCCTTAAGAAATGCCGGGAATGAGGCGCCCCCAGTGAATACCCAACCGCCTCTCGTTCGACCGACAGAGAGAGACACTGAGGATTGCCACCCGACCGGTGAGGATTGAGAACTCCCCGGAGGAGGGAGGAAGGAGCCCTGCACAGGCGGCTTGACACATGGGCCCCATTCCTGCCTCCAGCTCTGACTCACCTTCTGACGCTTGGGGGAGGAGAGATAGCTGCTTGGTATTTTTGGCTTTCCCCATAAAACAGGAGACAGTTTCCTTCATTCGGAGTCTTCCTAACGTCAGTGCTGAACGTGTGCATGCTGAGTTCTTATCCGAGACTTTTCATATTGTTTGACTGCAGGTATGAATTCTGTGATACTCTTTAATGGAATGACATAAGTATGTATTCATACAAAAAATTGACCAGGTATGTAAATCCTTTAAGACGTTAGCATAAAAACTAGCATTTGGAAAAATAGGCTTCAGGGAGGGAACTGTTTGGCATATCGCTTTGGAGCTGGGATTTTGTTTTAAGGCAGAGTGGATTAAAGGATGAGTTTTCCTAATATTGCAAGGAATAATTTAATCATTTTCTGTGTAAAAAAATTTAAAAATTTCAAATAAGGGTTAAAGGCTCTTTTGAACATCTCTCCAAAAGTAACTGCTTGTATATCTTTCGTTAGTGTGTGTCCTTCTAGACTTGTCTCAGCGTTTTCATGTCTGTTTGCACGGTGATTTTTTTTTTAACTGAAATGAATTATTTTAATTGTGACTGTTCCTGTTTATAGAGATTTGATTTTTGTCCAAAACAGGTAGCGTGTTTTTTCAGTACAACTGGTTATAAAGTTTTATTAACTCTGGTGCCATGGTGTTATTTCTCAGGGCAACAGGCAAATGACCCCTTCGTAAACAATCTCAAAGTAATTGAATCAATTTTGATCTTAGGCTTTACTCTCAGGGGCAAATGAAAACTTTTCCATTCAAAAAAAAAAAAAATATATATATATATATAATGTAGGACAAGTGTGTTCATCGTTTCTTTGCTTATAAAGAGGCAGAAAAGGAAGTGAAAGGCAGGCAGAGTTGCTAGAGCAACAACAGCGGGTATAAACTTACAGAGCTAACATTTAAGGTAGCAGCTTTATTATTTATGAAAGCTGTACAGGGGTGAAGGCAAAGAAAGGAAAGTGTTAATGGAGGCACAGTTTAAATCGCTAATTTCGGGAAGTGGGTGACTTACACAAAATTTATGCCAGCAGTTTTGGACTTATATGGTGAACATTTATTGAGGGCTTTTTATCATGCTGGAGGTACTGGTTAAATAGTAGGGTAAGAAGGCAAATAAGGTCCCTGACGTTATGAAGCTGGCAGGTTAATACTAGTGACATTCAAAGAGGAAATACTGTATTCTTCCCTAGACTGGCCGCAATTGTTACAATGATTCTGAATTCTTGGAAATCAAGGTAGTATTTATTTAACCTTTTTTTAAAAATGTGCATTATAACATGAAAAAGAAGGTATCAAACAAATGGATAACTTGATGAATTATTTAAAAAAATATAAGTCATTTTACATGTCTAGAAGTGTCCTCTTCTACCCTTTCCCAAGGACAGTAGGTCACCTAGCCAGTAACTACCCTGACTTTTGTGGAAATAATTTACTGCTTCTATAGTTTTTACCCTGTAAGTATTAATCTCTAAACAACATAGTTATTTTTGCTTGTTTTTTACCTCTATGCAATAAAATCAAGTAGGTATTGTTGGGGGTCATCTTTCTTTCCATCAGCATCATGTATATTCACAATACTCTGTGTACGTGTTTGTGTGTGTGTGTTTGTGTGTGTGTGTGTAATTGCTTAAATTCCAGCAGCATACTGATTATAAAGACTCATCCATGTTGTTGCTTGGAACTAGAGTTGGTTCATTTTTGTATGAACATACCACAAATTACCCATCTATTGTTAATGGACATCTGGGTTGTTCCTAGTCTGGGGCAATTATGAACAATCCTTAGTTGGGTGTGCATATCTTCAGCCTTACTAGTTGATGCTTTTCTTCCCAAAGTGGCCGCCAATTTACATTCCTTCAGTGGTGTCAGCCTTGAATTCATAATTTACTATTTCTGCAGTTAAACCACAATATGCTTGGATATTTCTTAAATGAATAAGTAAGTGTCATGTAGGCGCCATCTATCTCTGTCCTATCATGTACCAGTATATTTATATTTATTTATATTTTGTTACATGGTTCAGACTAACATACCACCCAAGTACCAGAAGTGGTTTTTCCACTGTATTTGGCTGACATGCCCAATGGAACCTTTCCATTTATTTTGAAAAAGTAGATGAATAGTTATAGAAAATTTGAATAAGCAAAATAAAGTCCTAAAAATAAAAAATATCTAGTGCCTAGAAGACTTTTTAAGGTCCTGAGTAAAAGGTCCTGAGTGAATCCTACTGTGGTAAGTGCTTGCTTGCCTTGTGCCCAGCCCGGTAGGTGAAGGGCAGTGTGTGATACCTGTGGGAACTCAGACCAGTCCTTGATGAAGTTTGCTGAGTGTGGGCCTCACACTCACCTGTGTGCACATGGTCCCAAAGAGAGCAGAACGCAGATGCAGACTCCCGCTCAGTGGCACTTCCAAAGAAAGCACAGCTTCTATGCTGTAGAAACAGATGACACTTCTACAATCTTTACTCTGTTATTTTTCTCCACATCTTCCATTGAATTTAGAAGTAATTTAGAGCTGTGTTCAATACAGAGAATTCCTGCTTTTCATTTTCTCTTGCTTTTGTGTGTGTGTTGCTGGGGAATGAACTCAGGGTCTGTGGATACTAGGCAAGCTCTCTGCCCCTGAGCTGTGGTCCCAACTAAAGAATCCCTTTCTGAATACACAGTTGAGTTGTCGAGTTAACTTTGATGGCCTCTATTTGTGTTGCTAGCTGAATCTGGGTAGAGGTGTGTGTGAGAGAGAAGACAAGGAGAAACAAGTAGGTCATCTCAGGACAGTTACTAAATTCAGGTGTTTGTTAGTTACTATTATGTGCTTAGTACTATATGCTAACAATCCATTTCTACCCTTACAGCAGAGTGTTACATAATTCTGTAGGTTTATAAATACCCTGGGAGACATACCTTTTCTTAGTTGGAAGGATGGTGGAAGAATATTGGCCTACAGCAGATGGGATTTGTAGTTTCTTTTAATTTCTTCTACAAGGTGACTTGGGAAATGGCTAGATTATTCTGTTTTCTGTCTTTATTTGCATAAGTCAGAAAACCTTTTTCTTGCTCAGTACATATTTTTTCAGATTCTTACCATAATTTTACTTTTTAAATCATAATTTATAAAACCACATGTGCATAAATTAGAAGTTTTCAAGAAAAGATAGCCATCAGGTTAGAATTAAAAAGTATTGCTGTACCCTTTTAATCTAAGTTACAGGGTGGAGGGGTGTCATGTTGGAGTGCTTCCAGGAGCACTGAAGTCACGGCCAGTGCCCTGTCACATAGGTTCTACCGAGCTCACCTCTATATGCAGTTCAGGCTGGCCTTGAGCTCACTTTGTAGCCCAGGCTGGTCTCGAATTCACAACAATCCTCCTACCTCAGCCTCCCTGAGTGCTGAGATTATAGATGTGTGCCACCATGCCCGGCCCAGTTCTTGTTCTTACCCTGACAGAGAGCAGTCTCAGTGGACAGAAGGACTTTTTTGATATTCATAAGCAACTGCTAGGCTGACTTCTACCTTTGTCCCAAGCAGTTTCAGCATTAATGACCTGGGTTTTTTTCTTTCTTTTTTTTTTTTTTTTTTTTAACTCCTTTGATCTTCAAGTGTGTGGATGCATGTGAAAAACTCTAACAAAAGCATTCCACACAGTGTATGGCAGAGAGAACATGAGAAGCCCCAAACTTCACCTGGAAGGGAGACCCTAAGGTGAACCTGGTGGAAGTTTTGAGGATGCACAGGTGAAATTAAAACCAGAAGGCTGGGGATGTGGCTCAGTGGTAGAGCTCTTGCCTTGCATGCAGAAGGCCCTGGGTTCGATCCTCAACACCATCAAAAGGAAAAATAAAAAATCAGAATGCTGTTGGCATACAAGTTACATGAAAACTTAAGGTCAGGATTTTTAACTCAGAATTTTGCTTATGTTCCCATGTGCTGGTACCTTTGCCAGTTTCTCACCAACTGACTTATTTCAGCTCTCATATAAAGAGTCCTGCCAGGCACAGGCTAGGGACTAGAGGGGACTTGGACTGATAGCCATTTGTACTAGTTAATTCTCTTCTATTAAAAATAATTTTTACTTTTAAAACTTGAAATAATAAAGAAAATTACAAAGAGAAAATCACCCAATACCTTTCCTTATTGCTCAAAATTGTTGTTCATAATTACTTTAGCCCTCTTATTTAAAAAAAGATTAAAGGGCTAGGTCTGTAGCTCAGTGGTAGAGCACTTTCCTGGCATGTGTGAGGTTCCGGGTTCAATTCCCAATACTGAAAAAAAAAATTAGAGTTTATGTTTTCTAAGGTCACTTTTTTCCCTCACTGAGAAAGCACTCCCGTGAATTTGATGGGTTTCCTTTCAACCCACTTAATACTGTATTTAAATATCCATCTATTTCTCTATCTCTTCGTTTTGCATGTTGCTGGGGGTGAACCCAGGGCAAGGCAAGCACTCTACCCACTGAGTTAAGTCCTCAGCCCTTTTTAATTTTATTTGGAGACAGAGTATCAACTCACTAAGTTGCCCATACTGGCCTGGAATTTGGATCTTTCTGCTTCAGCCTCCCAAGTACCTGGGATTATAGGTGAATGCCAGCAGGCCCAGCCAAAGGATTTTTTTTTTTTTTAAGTAGGGTCTCTCTTTTTTAGTGTAAGCCAGCCTCAAACTCATGATTCTCCTGCTTCAGCCTCCAAGTGCTGGGATTACAGGAGTGAGCCACTATGGCCAACCAAAGAATGCATCTTTGATGAATATTAAAAAGACATAGAAGTTTCAACTAGCCTTCATTTTGCACTGGGAACAGAACTCTAAGAGGTAATGCGGTTGTGTATCATTTCACACCATGTTTCCTGTTTCTCAAAGTTGGAGAAATAGTGTTTTATAGAGTTTCACTTACTTGTTATCAGTTTTCAGCCTAAGATGATCCAAAATGGGAATGAGATGCCATTTCCATTGTATTGGATTGGATCTTAAAGCCAAATAACTGTTGTAACTATTATTTGAAAATAATCTTTAGAAAATATGTTTCTTTTCCTTTTTTTTCCCCTATGATATTGGGGATTAGGACCTTCACACTGAGTTATGTCCCCAGCTATTTTTTGTTTGTTAGACAGGGTCTTGGTGTGTCTGTAAGTAGCCTAGGCTAGAACTGGAGCTTGAGGTCCTCCTGCCTTGCCTCCCAGAGTGCTGGCATTACAGGTGTGCACCACCACACCTGGTTTATGGAGTTTCTTCCTCCATTTATCTTCCTAAAAGTTGCAGTAAGCAGTAGTCAGGTGGCACGTGCCTGTCATCCAGTACTCTGGGAGGCTGGAGGCAGGAAGATCCCAAGTTTGAGCTTTTGAGGATATAGCTAGGTGTAGAAGCCCTGGAAGGACGAAAAGATTAGTATTTATGTTTTTCACAATAGCATATTATTTTTAGATTCCTTTTAGAGAAGTTCTTGCTAAAAATATAAATTCTCAAGCTTTTATCCCCAGAAATTCTTATTAGTCAGGGTTTTGTTAGAGTCTAAGAGTACACTGTGTGAAGCAGCATAGGTGATCCTGATGTAGGAGTCTGGGCCACACAATAAAAAAACTTGTTCAACATACCATAATGGCTTTATACCTTCTGTATTTCAGCCGGGGGTTGGCAACCGTCTTCTGTAAAGGGGAAGATAGATATAAATGTGTATGTTTTGTTTTTTTGAGACGGAGTCTTGCTGTGTAGTCCGGGCTGGCCTTGAACTCTTGGCAATTGTCCTGTCTCAGCCTCCTGAGTGCTGAGATTACAGGCATGCACCATCCAGCCTGGGCCTACGAATATTTAAGGCTTGTGTGCCATGCAGTTTCTGTTGCACCTGGTTAACTTTGCTGCTATTGTGAGAAAGTGACCAGCCACAGTTAATATAGTGCTGACATTTGAACTTCATGTGATTTTTTTTTTAATGTGCCATCAAGTACTGTGCTATTCTTCTTTTGATTTCTTTCCCACCCATTCCATCATTTAGACATGTCTAAATGATACTCTAAAGCATGAGCATGCAAAAGCAAATCATGGCCATGCAGCCACTGTTAGTTGATCTGTGATTCGAACAGGAACAGAGGGAGGTTCAGAGGTCACTGCATTCTCTTACAGAGTGTGGATAGTAATGTAGGAATGCTATCCTGTTTAGTGATGTCTTCTAAAGTTAACTATGTACATTGTCTTGTTTTTTAAGATCGTATTTTTTCAGGCGATAAGGCCATGGGAATAATCAGGATCCTCAGCCTTTTGACTCCTGTTGAACTGAAAAACGTGCTCTCTCCCTTAGCTACAGGGCAGTTCCAAGACACCTGGGTGTGCTGCCTCCGGATGCTGGGCCTGCCGCCTCTCAGCAAGGGAGGCTGCCCAGCTGCCACAGACTTGAGTGCTCATCTCAATCTGCTCAGAACCTTTAGTGGGTCTGATGCCTTTGATTTATAAAGACAGACATGAAATTACATTATCAATACTATAGCATTGATGTTAATTTGGTGCAAAATCAATTTCTCTTCTGTGCATGCGTGCACACATGGAATTGGGCCAGGTGAAGTAAAGAAGTCCTTGTGGGAATGGATGGAGCTCACTGTGGGGCTGTTAAGGATTCTGGTGTGGCCAACGAAACATCAGAAGGTAAGGAGATCCCAGGATGATTATTAACTGCTGGGGTCTTCTCCTGTGTACTTAATTTAGAGATTCTTGGTGCACATCTGTAATCTCAGCACTTGGGAGGCTGAGGCAGGAGGATCGTTTTCAGTTGAAGGCTAGCCTAAATTGTATAGCAAGACCCTGTCTCAAATAGACAAAAAAAAAAAGGATTCTTTTTCTGGTCTTCCTTAAAGTAATAATAATGAACATTTAGGGTCCTGAGCACTTATGACAACACTTGCATTGCCTGGTGCTGCTTCTCAGAGGACAGTAGTGACTTAAGCAATTTTGAGGTTTTAGTGCTGACTTTTAAGTACTTTGCCTTTAAAGGTTTTGACTTACATAAATCCAGGTTTATGGCTTAACCAAGAATCTGTGATTCACATTTAATTTTTACCACTTACTCCTATAAGATTTTAAAGTATTATTTATATAGGCTATTGCCCAAACTGGTTTCCTTTTATCCCAAAGCAAGCATAAATGTAACTGTCCTTTGAAAGCTCTTTCTTGGTTCATTTTATCAAATTTTCAAACCCAAGGACCATCCCATAGCATTAGCAGTTTAGGATATTGAGATTAATATCTAAGTTATAGATGAAGCATAAACAGATTGACCTTATGGTTCTTTCTTACTTTCTCTTTGCAGTTCCTATGTTGTTCCAGGAGTGAAATACATGTTTTGGTAGTCGTTAGATTGGTCTGTTGTGGTCAGGTTATATGGCTAATCAACAACAAACAGATGGCTTGTGGCTGGGTGTGGTAGTGCATCCCAGCACTCCAGAGACTGAGGCAGGAGGACCACCGTGAGTTCGAGGCCAGCCTGAGCTACATAGTGAGTCCAAAATAAAAATGGCTTGTGGAAGGAGGGTCCTTGTCACAGAGGGGTTACCAGTTTCCTATGTATTGTTTTGTTTTGTTTTTTGTTTTTTCTCCGGTACCGGGAACTGAACTCACGACCTTGCGCTTGCCAGGGAGGCGCTTTTGCCGCTGAGCTAAATCCCCAGCCCGGACCAGTTTCCTATGTAGAGTCTGGAAAGGTTTCTTATCCCTCATTTACCTCTGATTTTTCCTCTCGGATCAAAGACAGCAGAATGATGCTGATCCATGAGGAAGGGCTAAGCCCATTCGTGTTGCTTCACCAGGGCAGGTGCTCAGGTCTGCTTCAAGTTCATTGCAGCAGAACAAAGCAGAGTAACGAGTGGTACTTGCCATGCATTAGTGAGTACGCTGGTTGCCTTCTCTGATTCTGTGGGTCTTGGGATAGTGCCTGAAAGTCTGCATTTCTGTTAAGCTCCGGGGATGTCAGTGCTGCTGGGCCTTGGGTCACACTCTGAGTCATGAGGGGCAATAAAAAGGGGCCTTAATTCTCCAGCTTGAATCTGAAAATGAGAAGACTCTACAGGGTCAGAAGCGGGGCAGTATGTTTTAATGGGTTGGAGAAAAAGGCGTGATGGTACAGTCTCTGAAACACCTCCTGCTTTGCTTTGGCTGTGGTTGGAATGGGGCCTCCAAACGTGCACGTGCTGGAGGCCTGGCCCTTGGGTGGCATTTGAGGTGTGAAACCTTTTAAGAGCTGGGGCCTAGTGCAAAGTAATTAGGTCACTGGGGCCATCGCTGTCAGAAGGAATTAGGGATTAATGTTGGTCTTGGAGTGAGATCTCATGAGAGCAGCTTGTCACACAGCAGCAAGACTGGCTCTATTCTAGTCTCTGGCTTCCTGTCCCACCACGACTGCTCCCTTTCATGTGCATTCCTACTCTGATGCCGTCCACCATGTTATGATGTAGCCAGGAGGACCCTCACCACAGGCTGAAGTGATGGAGTTGCCCAATCTTGAACTCTCAGCCTCCAAATGTGTGAGCCAAATAAACTTTCTGTGAGGGGAGGGTTGCTGGGATTGAACTCGGGGCCTCATGGGCGCTGAGACACACTATCACTGAGCTACATCTCCAGTACCTCTTCATGCAGTACCAAGCCCCAGGTGTTTTATAACAGCAACAGAAAATGGACTAATAATATACCTTCCCAAGGAAGAGTTAAGTTTTCCAGAAGCCTTGACTGATTTTCACTTTGCTTTGATTCTGTGCTTTCTCTTTGCTTTGCTACAGCACTTGCTATTTGTGCTAATCATTTGATTCACTTAATGTTAGTCTGTCTCTTATTGTCACTCAGTTTTTATGTGTGTGTCATGCATCATCTCCTTAAGGTGATAAGATTCTAGCATTGTTGTTCTACCTTGCTATCCTTGCTCTAGTTACAATTGCTGCATAACAAAATTTCAAAACTCTGGTGTAAAATGACTATTTATATTAGGCTCACACATTCCTGTAGGTCAGGAATTTGGACCTCATATAGTGGGTACAATTTGTCTCCGCTTTACAGTGTCTAGATCCTGAGTTGGGAGACTCAGAGTCTGGGAGTGACTTGGTGGCTGGGAGCCAAAATCAGATTGAAGAGTCTTTACTCATATATCTAGTGGTTGGTCGTGGCTTTCAGCTGGAACCTCAGCTGGGCTGTTGGCTGGAATGCACATATGGCCTATGCAGGTGGTAACTCTGTTGGGCTAGTTTGGGCTTCTTCATAGCATGGCAGCTGAATTCCAAGGAAGAATCCCAAAAGAATAAAGTAGAAGCATGTGATGTTTATAATCTTACCTGAGAATATCCGTTAAGGTTTGTATCTAGATGTCTGTTATGACTGGTACGTTGTGTCAACTTGGGGAATCCAGAGGTTTGGCTAAGTGACTCAGCAAGGAGCCAGGGTGCTTACTTTATATACATCCTGGGCCTGTGGAAGAGGAGGGCATGGAGATTATGTGAGAGCTACACGCCCCTGGGTGGGGGTAGCCTGTTTATTTGTAAGGCAGGGAAAGAGGCTGCCTGCCGCCATTCGCCATTCCTCCCTTTTGCTGTTGTTGCTTTGCTGTGTTCTGTGGCCATGAACATTTGCCCCAGAGCCAGCCAAGTATGGACTGAAACCTCCACAAACTGTAAGAGCTGAGTAAACCTTTCCTTCCTTGATTTTTGATGTTGGGTATTTTGTCTCAGCAACCAGAGAAAAGTAACTAAGACAGTGTCCCCTCACAGCCTCATGAGCAACAAGAGCAAAAAAGGGAGGAAATGCAGGAAGAACAAGCCTCTTTCCCTCCCTTATATTGCATGTAGGCTGCCTGCCCCAGGGTGGGTGTAGCACTCACACCCATAGTCCCAGCGTTGGACCATAAGTCAATCAAAAACTCCAGAAGCCTGCCCTGCGACTGCACGAAGCTTTGGGGGGACATCTAGACACAAACCATAACAACATCCTTTGTACTGAAGGTTGAGGTAGCTACAGAGGTTTTTCCAGTTTGAAGGGGGAGCGGACATCAGTCCCATTTTGGATGGGAGGAGTATCGAGATTGCATTAGAAGAATTGCATGTGAGAGGGAGGTGTTTTGGCCATCTCTGGCAACAGTCAGCAACAACACTAAGCATAGTCTAGAGCTTGGCGTGAACTCAGTAAACTGTTGTGTGAATGTGTGATAAGAAATTTAAGCACAGAATTGAGTAAGGACCAGATTGATTGATTGATTGATTTCTGGGGATTAAACCCGGGGCCTTCACACTGAGCTACATGCCCAGCCCTGTTTGTCTGCCATCCAGCTATGTCTGTCTGTCTGTCTGTCTGCCTGCCTATCTATCTATCTCTTTTATTCTGAGACAGGGTCTCACTAAGTTGCCCACGCTGGGCTCAAACTTGTGATCCTCCTGCCTCAGCCTCCCAGAGGGCTGGGGTTTGCAGGCATGCACCACCACACCTGCTGAGGACCAAAATTAAAAATTCAGTTCCAGATGTGAACAGATTAGCCCACTGTACCAAATGAACATAATTCCATCTTTTACAGTTAGGCGTAGTATCTTCTCCCTATTCTACTCATTCTGTTCCAACATGGAATATCTGTAATTTCTCTTTTTTTTTTTCGTCTTGAGACAGGGTCTTTCTCTGTAATTCAGGCTGGTTTTAAACTCACTGTGTAGGCCAGGGTAACCTCAACCTAATGGCAATCCTCCTGCCTCAGTCTCCCAAGTGCTGGGATTACAGGAGTGCACCACCATGCCTAGTGTATGGATTTCTTATACTGAACTAAATTTTTCTTTCTCTTTTCTTTTATTCATTCATTTATTCATTTGTTCATTTTTTTTTTTTGACACATGTTCTCGCTATATAGTCTGGGTTGCCCCCAGACTCACTATGTAGCCGAGATTGGCCTCAAATTCATGATTTTCCTGTCTCAGTCTCCCACATAGCTGGGATTATAGGCTGGTGCCACCCTGCCCAGTGGAACTAAACTTCTTAAAATCTTTGCGATTATGTCACTATGCTGGCGTGCTTTTTCCTGCTCTCAAGTGGGTAACCCGTTTCCTCCTTTGGGCTGTGGCATATTCTCCATCCACGGCTGAGCGGAATGTTAAAGTGATTGGCCTTTGTCAGGCTTAGTAAATGCTGTGTCCATGTGAGGTCGTTGAGATGGTCAGCTTTGTCACAACACAGGCTGTTGCTTGTAGGTACGTGTTACACTGGGGGAACATCTGGTGATTCTGAGACTTTAGTTGTATGTGTGTTGTATGTATTTATCCTCATCCCAGAACATTGGTATGTTAGGTAATTAATATGGAGGGAAAGACAAAATTGCTTCACCTCCAAATATAACGTGTTGAGGGGTTTTAGCCAAATTCCTAAGTTTTCTTGGTGACAGAATAATTTGTCAGTATCTTTTTCTTCTGCCTGGCAAGTGCAAGGTCCTGAGTTTGATTCCCGGTACCCAAAAAGAAAAGAAAATGAAAAAAAAAACTAAACCTTTTTCTTCTTTTTACTTGAACATGAATTCCACTTGGTATTTAATTGAATTCTCATTTTTAAGGAGGCGAGGTTTATTTTGACTTGTGTTAATTGAATTGGATTCTTAATGTTCATGTACTGTACTGGGATGGCTGAAATTAATTTTCTTTAATGAAAGAGTCCCACGTTGTTATTTTGTATGAGTGATCATTTTAACTTTCCCTCAAGTGGAATACATTTCTGATTTAATAATGAAAGTGAGCAAGAAAAGTACTATGTATTTATGACAGTTTAGACTAAAATTCTTCTATTTAGAAAAGAAGGACATTAAGGTATTTTTATTTTTTAAGATGTACTCTTTTTTTTTTTTTTTGGTACCAGAAGTCAAACTCAGGACGTTGTGTTAGGCAGGTGCTTATGCCACTGAGCTATATCCTTGATCCCCACAGTATTTTTAAAAAAGAACTAGATAGACATTTAGTGGAAGGAGAAAATGTGATTCTATAAGCTTTTTGAATATAAAAAAGTAAGTGTAGACGTCTAGTATACATATACCCCGTTCCTCTGAAATTCATAAAAGCTAAGAATATTTTAGTTCGATCATTTACAGTCATCTGTAGCACTATGGTGACCATTTTCTGCTTGTTCAACAAGAGAAGAAAAAGCAGTGGATAGTGTCATTTCTTTAACTGCTGATTTGAGTGTGTGTTTGTGGGGGGTGAATATGAATATGCCGTGACCCCAGGTAGTGATTTTTCAGGTGGGTCTCACTGCTGCGGGCTTGCCTTCCAGTGCTAACCTCAGGGCTGGTAGCTGCGAGCTAGGAGCTCTCCAGGGCAGGGAGCAAGCCGTTGTTGTTAGCTTGTCCATTATTGAGGGTACAGGCCCACTGGACAGGCACTAATTCCATACTTTGTTTAGGATTCGGTGCTTGGCGCTTATTATTCAGAGACCAGCATCATTCCTGACATTTCCTGTGGCTAGTTTTAAAAAAAACCAGACAGATTCTTTTTTGGTTTGTGTGACGATTGGGTTTTCACACCATTGCGTGATATGTACCTCCCTCTAAACCTTGTTACATGGGCACATTACCTGTCTGATGTGGGGGGAAAAAACAACAAAAACCTTTTAGCCACCTGGATTGATTTAGGACAGCTTTCTTTTCTGTGTTTTATCCCACTCCCACTCCCATGGTGGAAAACATCTTCCTCTTCTTTATACAGAATAGTGGGATTCATTGTGGTGTTTTCATACCACTTTCACCTTCCGCATTCCCCTCCCCAGCCCCCTTTCCCCTTCTCTAATAGTCTCCCTTGGGTAAACGTGTTTCCCTCCAAGAAGTGCGTGCCACTGCTGAGCAGCGTGGGAAGGCCGAGTTGCACACCGTGCACAACAGCATGGGTGTTCTTCGGTGTCCTCCGGGCAGGCCTGTCCAAAGACCAGTGTGCTGCGGGGACTGTTGTATTCACTCCGGGCGTCATGCAATCTTTGATCCTTCAAATATGGGCCGGCTGCTTCTAATAGAGCTCCTTTCTCTCTCTGGGTACACATTTACTAAGTTGATTTCCATGCACCTGTGATGTAATACCCATGGGTTTCTTCTGAATTCTTTATGATACTGTTCTGCTAATCTTAGAACTGGACCAAACTAGAGCTTCTTGTGCCCACTGGGGACTGCTCTTTGCCAAGGCCTCTGTACCATGAGGAGGGCTTTCTGTGGGCTGGAGGGTGTACAGGCCGTGGCGTAGTTGCCCCGGGGCACTGGGTGAAACTAGAGCAGTCATCTTTCCTGTAGGTAGCATATAAACCTGTTCTTCTTAGGCAGGTGCACTGGCTCTTCTCCTGTGCTGCACGTGCCAGTTGCCTTGTGGGGCAGGTGACAAGGACGCAGCTGCCCCTCCCAGTCCTGCAGAGATGTGGGCCATGTAGTCTAGAGCAGGAAGCCCAGACACCATGGATCTTTTCCTGTTTTTTTTTTTACGTCTCCAAGTCACAACCATGTCACCCTTTGTAAACTTGTATTTCTACTCTGTAAAGAGGCAGGGGTTTGTCAAGAGGAGCATCAGTAATACCCACTCGGTGAGCGCTCTCTGGCAGAAGTTGTTTTTCTGTAACTTGGGACCAGCTTTGGCATTTGAAGCAGGTCTGTTGGCAGGAGGCTGACTAGCAGCAGCAGGGATGGAGCATCATGTCTGTCTCTCTTGGATTCTGCCCTGAGGACTCACAGTCTGTTTTCCCTGTAGCACAAGCACCCTGTCCCTGTTGAGCGAGTGAGAGGTAAGAGACGCAGTTGGGCCTCCAGCCCTCCGATACATGGCTGTAGCCCCTGGTGAAGACCTCCGCTGAAAAGGCCGGTGAGCCTGGGCACCCAGGTCAGGAGGGCAGGTGGCTTCCCACACAGCAGGATTATTTGGGAGCACACAGGCTGAGTCCCTCCTAATTAGATAACCTACTTGGAAATTTGATTAGCATCTTTCAGATTTTCCATATTGAGGATAGAGTCCCCAGCAGTTTGAAGGCCTAATTTCATGTTTATTTCCACAGTGACTTTGCTTTTTATAGGATTCTGCCAGGGAAAGACTTGGAAATCGCAGGAGATTGTCCTGTGCTGCAGGAAATGATTTGTCCACCTCAGAGCGTCTGCCCTGTTCGTGCGTTATATCCAGCATAGATTTCCATGTGGCTTCCTCCTTGTACCTCCTCACCGCGAGAGCTCACTGCACTCTGCACCCTGTGGTGTGACCTTGTCTTCAGTTTGGGACCCCAAGAGCGTCGTAACCTTGGGTGAGGCGGTGCTGGGACTTGGCAGCTGTCAGGGCCACCACACTGAAGCCTCAGTCCTGAACCTAGGCGGTGCCTCCAGCACCCAGATCTGTGGTGCTTCTCAGAACGAGTCCTTGAGCAGGTGCAACAGTATCACCAAGGTGCACTCTGGAACCCCACTCCAGGGCTGCTCAGTCAGCACCTGGGGCCCAGTAACCTGCACTCTAACTGACCCTCCACTTTATTCTCATAGTGTGAGAACCACTGCATTATAATGATAGACTTATTTAGGAAAAAAAATTTGGGGTTGGGGGGCAGCACTGGAGATCAAAACCAAGGCCTTGAACGTGCAAAGGCATGAGTCATACCACTGAACTACACTGTCTGCCCCTTTTGAACTATATTATTGAGGGTTAGACTGGGTTTCACTGTGCAGCCCAGGTTTGTCCCTGCTTCAGCCTACTGAGTGCTGGAATTACAAGCATTATTTATTCTTTTTTATTCTATTCATTCTTTTTTCAAGGTCTTGCTATGTTGCCCAGGCTTGTCTGGAACTTTTGATCCTCATGCCTCAGCCTCCCAAGTAGCTGGGATTATAAGACCATGCAATCACATCCATCTCTAAACTTTTAGTGTGTTAAATATTACGCAGATCACATGATATAACCTTCAGTCTTAGTTGTTTAATCAAGAAAAGGAAAATCTACACAAAGGCATGTGCATTTATTTATAATAGCCTTAAGCTAGAAATAGTCCAATGTCCATCAATGGATGGATGAGTAAATTGTATATAGTCACGCAATGGAATATTATCCAGCATTAAAAAGGAAGGAGCTACTAATATATCCAAGGCTGTGATGAATGGCAAATTACACCGAATGAAAGCAGACAAAAAAAAAATATTGTAGAATTCCATTTACATAAAATCCAGAAAATGCAGATTAGCTGGGCATATTGGTGTACGCCTGTAATCTCACTGCTTGGGGTTTGAAGCAGGAGCATTGCAAGTTTGAGGCCAACCTGGGTGACTTAGTGAGATCCTACTTTAAAATTTTTTAATTTTTAATTTTTCATCTTTTTGAGACAGGATCTCACTCTGCAGTTCAGGCTGGCCTTGAGCTCACTTTGTAGCCCAGGCTGGTCTCGAACTCGCAATGATCCTCCTGCCTCAGCCTCCCAAGTGCTGGGATTATAGGCGTGGGCCACAACGCCCAGCTAAAAGTTTTTTAAAAGGGCTGTGTTATATCAGTGGTAGAAAATATGGATAGTATAAGTGAGACCCTGGGCTTGATTCTTAGTTAAAAAAAACAAAGAAAATGTAAACTATAATGACAAGAAACAGATTAATAGTTGCTTGGAAATGGGGCAGAAAGCAAGAAAGGGATGGATTATAAATGCACGTGAGGTTCATTCAGGGGAGAGGGAGACATGTTTATTTTGAGGCCATCGTATCTTGGAAAAAATATTTATGTTAAAACTTGGCAAGTTATATACTAAGTCAGATTATCAGTTTTTACATCATTTACATCTCAACAAAGCGGCAGAAAAATTGTAAGTGTGATGCTTACCTGGGAAAGGCAGGGGCCAGGTAGAGAAGACATTTCTGAGGTTCACATGTATTCATATTAGTAAATGAGTAAAATAAGAGGATCAGAATTTCAGATTGTCCTTCTGAACACCAGCACTGTTGCTGGCCTCAGCCCTGCTGTCCACAAGGTAGCTGCATTGCCATATCCAAAGACATTGCCCCTGGCCACGCCCACAGCACCCGGAACTTTGCTGGACCTGCCCTCCGCTGAGTGTCGTAGTCACAGGCCTGCTTGTCTTTCACTGCTTCTTGGTTGGCACCTCTACTCACTGAGGGTCTGCCCAGTTTCTTGCACTTCTGAGTTTACTGAGGGTACCAGGAAAAAACTCTGGCTGTTTTGCATCCCTTACAGGTCCTGTGATCCTTCTGCAGTGCCTTACATTTCACTGATGTGCTGTGGTCTCTGAATTACCTTTCAAAAATTTGTCTAGTTTGTGCAGTGTGAGTTATTGTCATTAACAAAAATCTGAGACTTAGGTTGGTATTTCTTACTGATGCATTCTTTTAATGAACATCAGAAATATGTAGCAGGTCTACTTCCTAAATCTATCCCACACTGTATTTAGTAGTAAACTAACTGGCCATGTCTTTGCCTCCTTGTCTTCCTGCAGATCTGATTTGCATCCACTGTAACCGGTATTGCTTACCTAGGACTTTCTGGATCCAGACAAGGGCTTCAGCGTTCACTTGCACCTCGGCAAGTGAGTAGCTAGCTGTAGCACTGCCTCTACATATAATACGTGGGGCTGTTCCTGTCTAAAATCATTTCAGGCTTCCCTGTGGTACCCAGGTGTGCGTAACAGTTTCCCAGTGGGTATAGACGATAAAGCAGTGATGAACCTTTTAGCGCTTTCAGTGATACAAACAGCCCGCTGTCACATGTGTCCTAGGTTCACCATCACTGCTGTACAGCATTGTGAATTTGCAGTGAGAGAAACTGCTACATCTAAAATCTCTGCAAACCAGTTTTCCTTTTCTGTGGCTACTCAAATAGATATTTTATAGTAAAAACTGAACTACTGAGAAAATACGGACTTCAAATATTGAAGTAAGTTAGTTTTAATTCCAACATACCTCTGAAGCCAGTGGGATTCATTTGGGAGCTTTAGAATTGGCAGACCCAGGGTCAGGGCAGGTAAAAGCCCCTTTAACTTACAGTAATGAACTTTTAAGACCATGACCTTCAAAGTACCTGAGATTATTTCCATGGAAATCACACAGCACATTTCTCAAATGTAATTGGCCTTTGAAAGTGTTCACACATCACAAATATGATAGAAAACAGCTGCTTTTAAACAATGCGCTAAGATGACCTGGCTTTTTGGCAACTGATCCAATTCAGTGTTAGTCCATAAAGGCAGTTCATTAACCATATTGCCTAAGGTGAGATCATTTGTACTCTAAGATCTCGGTCTAGAATTAGGTTTATGAAAATACAGTCACTGTGGCTATGTGAGTAGATGAGAATGCGTTACAGGGAAGGGTAAAATTTCTGGTTTCTTCTTAGTCACCAAGGAATGCCTCCCCTCCACCTTCAGTAAGAGTCCCTACAGGACTGTCCTACAGGAGCCAGCTGAACATGTTTCTGTCATTAACTTTTCTAAAAATAGGATGACAGTTTCCACTTAAGAGTTTCTAAAAAACAGTTATGAGAGCTGAGTTTTACACTGATTTTACATATGGGTGTCTTAGGATACTTTTCCTTTTATTTTTTTTTTTTTCTATGCAATGTAGGTCAGCCTGGCCTTGAACTGACTATGTAGCCCAGGCTGGCCTAGAAGTCATAGCAATCCTCCTGCCTCAGCCTCCCTAGTGCTGGGATTATAGGCATGTGCCACCACACCTGGCAGTTAGGTTACTTTTCCTAACAGTCAATAGAAAATGATTGGCTGTACCCGTGAGAAAATATACGCTAATTAAAGAAAATGACTTTCTAACCCTTTTCCTTCCCATTCCAGAAACATCGCAGAAGATGTGGTAAGTCAATAGCATTTAAAGTACTAACAGTTAACCTGTGTTTTGCAGGAAGAAGACTGACAGTAACTGCGGATTCTTTGGTGGAGGACAACATAACTCTCTGGTTTTGTCCCCGACGATGCAAGTGTGATTGCTGGCATCTTCATGAGCTCCAGAGGTCACAGTACACTACCACGGACTCTCATGGCTCCTCGGATGATTTCCGAGGGAGACATAGGAGGCATTGCTCAGATCACCTCCTCTCTCTTCCTAGGCAGAGGCAGTGTGGCCTCCAACCGGCACCTCCTCCAGTCTCGTGGCATCACCTGCATCGTTAATGCTACCATTGAGATCCCTAATTTCAACTGGCCCCAATTTGAATATGTTAAAGTGCCTCTGGCTGACATCCCGCATGCCCCCATTAGACTGTACTTTGACACCGTGGCCGACAAGATCCACAGTGTGAGCAGGAAGCATGGGGCTACCTTGGTGCACTGTGCTGCCGGGGTGAGCCGCTCAGCCACACTCTGCATTGCTTACCTGATGAAGTTCCACAATGTGTGCCTGCTGGATGCGTACAACTGGGTGAAAGCCCGGAGGCCTGTCATCAGGCCCAATGTGGGCTTCTGGAGGCAGCTGATAGACTACGAGTGCCAGCTTTTTGGGAAGACAACAGTTAAGATGGTACAGACACCTTATGGTGTAGTTCCAGATGTTTATGAGAAAGAGTCCCGACACCTGATGCCTTACTGGGGGATTTAATGCCACCAAAGCCTGCATCAGCAGCCCCTTGAGCAGTACCAGCATCTGCTATACACCATCTGCTCCCCTCTTCCTCTTTCTTTTCAAATGGTTGATTTTCGGTTTTCCCTCAAGTGTTTTTACACTTGGTATTCAAGTTTAAGTGATAGTGAGGGGACATAAGGGGAATACATTTGCTAGTAACATTTTTAAAAACTAGCATTTTGAAATAGTGTTTATGAAAATCTTTAACTGGCTTTTAATCATTTTTAACAACTTGACAGTTTAATAAACTGTTTGGTTCTGCTCTATTCTGAATCCCATGCCTTTTGGCACCATGGCAGGTACAGAAGGAGTTCAGTCCAAAAAAATCGCTGAGTCCTGATAACTCTTTAGGGACAAGCTTCGCCCAAGGCTGCTCAGCACACAGATGCTTAGGGGAGATCGACACCAGCTTCAGTCTCTACTGGATTAGCCCTAGTCTTTCCTTTGTCCTTTATTATTTAGTGACTAAGTTAACATAAGTAAACCTTTATTATTTAGTTGATAAGTAATTATAATGAAATCTACTGCAAAGACTCTCTTGAAATCAATGTGTCCCAGGATTATATTAGCATTATTTTTAATAAATATATGTGCTTAACATAGAACTTGTACTAATAATTTCATGGTAGGTATGTGCACATGTGTTGGCGGAAGAAAGATGCTCTCCAAAAACTACTAAACTGTGGCTCTTGGAACAATTATTAGCCTTACTTAAAATAGACCCCAGCTGAATCGTTTAATGTTTTGCATCCTAGCAGATGGGCAGACATTAATATTCACATGTTGGAACAGTGCAAAACAGTGTGTAAGCCTTTAAAAAAGTACTGTTTTCAGAGTTCTCCTGGTTAGGTAGAATGCACCACCTCCTTCATCAAATAGTTTAACAAAAAGTGTGCCTCTACTTGACTGTTAACACACAAGAATGTTCTAAACCAAATCTCAGTGTATGTGATAAGCAGATAAGCAGGTGGGCTGGGTGTGGTGGCCCACGCCTGTAATCCCAGTTCTCAGGATGCTGAGACATGAGGATCACAGGGAGTTTGAGGCCAGCCTGGGCTACACAGTGAGTTCAAGGCCAGCCTGAACTACAGAGCAACACTGTTTAAAAAAAAGTGATACAATGGATTTTTTTTAAACTTTTGAAATGTCACCCAGTTTACTGTTCCCCGCAAAATCTGACAGCACAGCCCATCCGGGATGGAGCAGGAATTCATGGCCTCTTCTCTATTCACTCTGCTAGGAAACTAGTGGGTACCGACCAGTAGTTGCCCCTTTAAGACAAGAGAGCCACCTGAAGCCTGCACTACCCAGTCAGAACCACTGTGACAGTACCGCTTTATTTTATTTGCCAGGAGGGCTGTAGCTTACTTATCCAGTGAATACTTTTCTAACTTTATGGCCTGTTTAAATATTGCCAGTAGTTACTTATTTAGACCATATTTTTTTTCTGTGCTAGGGATTGGACCTAGGGCCTGTGCATGCTGGGCAAGTGCTCTACTACTAAACTATATTCCCAATCCTTTTTGTTTTTAAATTTTTCTTTCTTTTGAGGCAGGGTCTTGCTAAGTTTTTCAGGCTAGCATTTTTTGTTAATTTTTTTTTTTATTTTTTTTGAGACAGGGTCTTACTATGTAGTTCAGGCTGCCCTTGAACTCACTATGTAGCCCAGGCTGGCCTCAAACTCAGTAATCCTTCTCCTCGGCCTCCTGAGTGCTGGGATTACAGGAGTGCACCGCCATGCCTGGCTGCACTGCATTCTTCCTACCTCACTCTCCAAAGTAGCGGGTATTATAGGCATGTGTCGCCACATATGATTTTGCCAAATTATTTCTTCCAGATTTACCTTGGGCAGTGGGTTTCCATCTTAACTCTACCTTTTCTTCTGTACTTTTTGCACACTCTTGTAAATATGTAACATAAAGTAGGAAATTTAAAAATTTCTTTGGGAAATAAGAGGAACACACAAGAGGAAATGCAGCGTTCTTAGCACTTGATCAAAAATTGTAACAGTCCAGGGAGACCATGGCTTTACGAAGAGGCCAAGATTTAGTGCTCAAATCTCTGAAAAAGAGCCCCAAAATAATCATTGTACTTACGGGGAGAAAACAGTTTGTGACAGATATTGCTGGTGGTAGTGAAGGAACACTTCCTGTAGAAATCCTGGCAAATACCACCACCAGGCTCTAAGAGTGTTCTTAGCACTTAGGAAGCCTAACTCCTAGGTGCTTTGGCCCTTGCTCATCCTTATGCTCTGCATCTATGTGAAATCTTAACCCCAAAAGAAAAGACCAAAAGATTAGTAGCATGACATTCTTCTACACTGGTATTTTCTGCTTCAGACCTTTAACAAGTGGTTACTTCAGAACAAGCCCTGAAAATACTTTAAAGGTCAAACTTTTTTTTTTTTTTTTCTGGTACAGGGAGTCAAACTCACGACCTCATGCTTGCCAGGCAGGCACTGCGCCACTAAGTCCCCAGCCCCTTAAAGGTCAAACTTTATTCTGTGTGAACACATCAATCAGAGCAATTGTTTATTAACATGTAAACAAAGGAAAAAAGCCACAGCACTTTTTGAAATACAGGACAATTTCACTTCACACACAAGACAACAAGTTTCACTGTGGACCCACAGTCCTCGCTAGTTAATACAGCCGCAGCTACAAAATAACGAGGTGTCACATGCGAATGCTGTGAAACCACTTACACTGTGTCCACATCAACACAAAGAATGGAATTAGGTAAAAATTTTGTTATGCTGATACTTTGTTATGGTAGAAAAAATATTTGTAAAGTAGCATTTTTCAACGGGGAGCTGTTTCACTTACTAAGCTTTGTTTCCTTGGCTTGACCATACGAGAAGTCTTTTCAGTATTACTGTGTGCACACTTTCCTAAAGAAATATTACGCAACCTAAACCTAAAAACACAGGCTAAATGTTTTTTGTTTTTTGGAACATAGGCTAAATGCATCTTGCCCTGCATTCTGACATTTGCTGGAATGGTCCGCAGCAGGCTATAATGTTCTCTTCTGAATAGCGAACGTCTTTTGAAAACGGTCCCCAGTCTCTTAGTTGTTTGCAAAGGAAGGAGTGTGACCTAGAAGGTGTTAAGGGGAATTTTCGTAGTGGTTCCCACTGCAGAGCAAACATTTCAAATTTCTATAATATACAGCCCTTACAA
>NW_004955451.1:439204-513133 GCF_000276665.1 Chinchilla lanigera | reverse complement strand
TATGGGTGTGTGCCACCATGCCTGGCAAGAACACACTAATTAAATAGGAAAGTAGAGGGTATCCTTAAACAAGCCCCCCCCTACAAAGCCCACAAGCAGCTTTTGTATATGTATGCAAAATATTCTTAATTTAAAATACGTGGCCTATTTGAAATGCTAAGTAATGGCTACAGAAAACGCACGGGTAATATCCTTGTCTACCTTGTACCTTTTGTATCTCAAGCATGTCCAGACAAAAATTAAATTATACACTAAGCTAGAGAAATTTAAAAGGCAAAACAATACCAAAAAAGAAAAGTGCTTATTAATCGCCATTCAAGCAGTGAGGTGAAGCTGTCTGACACAATACACAGCATGGAAAAGAGTAACCTTGGTTACTGTTTCCAAGGACACTGGGCTCTTGGCTGACAAGAGCTGAGGTGAAGCTGAATGCAACGTTGCGTCATTTTGTAACTGCGTAGAAAGAAAATCAGCCCAGTGGCACCCCACACTCCCCAAACCCTCATCTGTGGTATCTAAACATTTCAAGTATTTAAAGAGATACTAAAAGTAATGAGTACTTTCCATAGCAAAGATTTTTTTTTTTTTTGTCCCTACTAAATTTTCTTCTGGTGCCCTATCATACTTGGTGAAGATAACTGTGATTATACTCGGGAATTTGTCCCAGGCATTCCAGAATAAATCTAGGAATGAAAGCCAATCTAACAGGTGCTTTAAAAAAATGTTATTGATATAGGGCGAGTGGTGGCGAACACGGTGGAGTGCCGGTGTGAGCGCTGCGGCGGGCTGTTTGTTATCACTGAAATCTCGAAAAGGCTCACCCACCGAATAGCCCACATAGAATTTCTAAAAGCTGTTTCAGCAAGACAAAGTTTACCAAGCCAGGAAGCGTTCTTGCTCGTCCTGAACAAGTTCGATGGAGTTTACAAGACCACTCAGCTGCTTGTTAGGCTGAAACACTAGGGCTGTCCAGGATGAAGTGGCCCCTTGTTACTAACACCCCACTATTCCTGCGGAGAGAAAAGGCTCCAGTGGCAAGAGTCAGCTGTTCCAATCATTAATAGCTGGAGTTGGTGTCATCTGGTGCAAATTAGAACATTTTCTTTTCCTTCCTTCCTTCCTTCCTTCCTTCCTTCCTTCCTTTCCTTCCTTCCTTCCTCGCTCCCTCCCTCCCTCCTTCCTTCTTTCCTACCTTTTAGACAGGTTCTTACTGTGCAGTTCAGGCTGGCCTTGAACTCAGTGGTCCTCCTGCCTCAGCCTTCCGAGTGCTGGGATTACAGGTGTGCACCACCATGCCCGGCATAACATTTATTTCATCAATGCTTCTTTTGCATTCTGGTATATAGCAAGGTAAACCAGAAGCCACATCAGTACCGGTTTAAAATATTCTAAACTTCATATTTGAGAAAATATGAAAGGTATAGGAACAACATAGAATTCCCTCAAGTTTTGTTCTCAAAGGCGAAAGTAATTATGTAAAAGCTGCACTTACATGAAAATCGACATCTTCAGTTATCAAGTAAAACCTAAATCTACATCAGCGAGCCTAAGTCATACAAAGTGAGTCATGAGCTTCAAAATCTCTCTGTAAAGCCTGTAACCAACAGTTCAGAGAAACATTTGCCCTCGACTGATATATTCTTCCTCAGAAATAATAGCCCTTAACCACGTGATTTTGTTCCCCTAATTTTCTGCATTCAGTTTAAATGTCAAAGAAAAATTCCTACACCAGAGTCCATGAGCTTTTTCCTTTTAAAATTTAACACTGTTGTTGATTTCTTCCCATGTTTCCATGGCATGTATCACTACCATAATTATACAGATGTCCGCTATTCTGCTCACTGGCTAGAGCGCACCTTCTCACCCTGAGTTAATTTTCTGGTCTCTCTCAGGGATGCTGCAGGGTCAGGCAGCGCTGGCTCCTACGCAGTCATCTTTGGAAGCAGAGAGGTTGCTGCAAAGAGATCGCATTCTGTGGCCTTTCCAGATTTTTTTTTTCCTGAGACAGGGTCTCGCTGCATGGTTCAGGCTGGCTTTGAACTGACTATAGCCCAGGCAGGCCTTCAACTCAGTGATCCTCCTGCCTCCGCTTCCCCAGTGCTGGGATTACAGGCGTGTGCCACCACGCCCAGCTGCCTTTCTAGATTTTGTTTAGAAAAGTGCCATGCTTCATACTAGCCTTTGTGTGACACAAAACAGGTTTTCAGCAAGAGCTCTGAAGAGGGATATTCACCTCAACGCACGGGTTTTAGGCTTCTGTGAAATGGGTGTTCTCCACGGCAAAGGGCCCAGAGATGTTTTTGGGAAAAAGTCTTGAGAGTTGACAATTCAGAAATAAAGGAAAAGGAGTAGAGAAGAGGTTCAGATGTGACAGCAAAGATGGTAACTTTGTCCTCACTGCCTGCCATTGTCTAAGGGAGATGAACAGAGTTGTTTTCTAAGAAGACAGAGCATCAGGTTAACCACAATTTTCCTTTTTATTTATGTCAGATCTTTACAAACTAATGCAGAGAAATGTAGTCGACTTTACGGGACCCTTTGTGTTCTAGATATAAGCAAGCACTGGCTTGAAACAGTCTTCCCAATTCCAGTCCCACAACAATAACTTATTTTTCTTTAAATTTCAATTCTTCACAGCTTTAGTATTGTAGCAGCAAATTCCTTCATAAAGAAAGCTGGGGTCCATATTTAAAAACACCTTAAGAGAACTAGAAATAAGTGAGCAAACTTCCGATGCCATGTGCTGTTTGAGAACAGCAATTTTACCTCAAATCCCAAAAGCAGGCAGTTGGAACGAGAGATCAAAGGCGGCCTGCAGGACGACCGGGATGCGCCGCGGTGTTTTCCTGCCCTCCCTCTTGGGGAAGTCTCCACACAGACTCACAGAGGTGAACTTCACAGCATTCACATTCTGTTTATTGGTCTCTGTCACCCCAAGGTGAGTGACAGAAAACAAAAAACCAAAACAAAACAGTTGATGCTTCATGGAGGAGCTTTTCAGAGCAAATCAGGCAGGATGAGGCCGGGAGGCTTGGGTTCAACACAGTTGATCCAGAAGTTGGCGCAGCTGGCATGGTACTGGTGCCCTCCATATGCCAGCTTGAAACTGTCTGTTTCTGAGTTGAATGCCTGCCAGAAATAGACAGAGACATGGGGCAAGTCAGGCTTTTTCTGTATCTGAGAGCTGATCAGCAACCAACACGAACACCTCTCCAGGTGTCACAGGGCTGAGGCCCAAATGGCACACACATAAAAGCCAGCAAGCAGTCGGAATTCAACGGAAGAAGTTTCTTTACTGCTAATTAAAGGTATAAAAATCATTACCATTCAACCTAGTTTTAGCAAAAGGCCAAGTCTTTTGAAGAAAAGGTAGGCAGAGGTTATGGGGAGAGAGGAGAAATCCTAACATGGAGAAAAAATAGCCAAGGGCTGTAGATAATTGTTATCCCTTGGTGTGCTGGAGGATGTCCCCTCCTGAAGACTGCCATCTACTGTAACGTGGGTCCATTAAACTTCTGTGGCTGATGACAGTCCTAGCATGCCAGTAAAAGTATCAGTTAGGAAACGCTTACAACAGCTCTAAGTGTCTAGCGCCATCGGAAGCTGATGACTGACTCGACAGACAGCAGCGCCCCTACCCTGCAGTTCAGTTACCCACCAGACACCAGTCTGGAAACATCAACGCTTTGTCTTTACTCTTTCATGAGAGACAATATTCACATCAATTTCACTGTGGTATAGTGTTAGATTCTGTTTTACTACTGCTGTTCAGCTTTTACTGCACCTAATTTGTAAGTTAAGCTTTATCATAGGAACAAAATAGCAAATATAGGGTTCAGTACTATCCAAGGTTTCAACATCAGTGGTGGGCCTTGGAGTGCATTCGCTGCAGATAAGAGAAGACTACTGTCATTCGAAAGTCCCAACAGCTTTGTGGCTCAGAAAATAAATGGCATTAAACATTTTAGAATGATTTTCAGATCACTTCAACCACTTCCTGGGATTAGTTGTGCAGGTTTTTTTTTTTTTTTTTTTTTTTCCTTTAAATCTCGAGACAGTCTCTCTAAGGCTGGATTCAAACTTGGGATCTTCTTGCATCAGCCTCCCAGAGTACTGGGGTTACAGGTGTGTGCTGTCATGCTCAGTTTAAATGATTTGTTTTTGTCAGTTAAGGGCTAACTCCTGAAGCTCTCTATTTCATTCTGTCTCACTACAACTTCCAGTGTTCCAGAAGCTGCCGACTGTGTTGCCCTGTTCACTGAAGAGAAAGACAACTGTAACACCAGAAGCCAGATGTGAGACACACACATGCAGCAAGACCGCAGCAGATCCACACAGACATGTTAGCTGACTACATCAAACATCACGGGAACAAAAATGACTCGTAAAGGATTCATGATTGCAACGGTCCAGGAGGGCAACAGAATCATCCATTTCCCTTCCACACTCAAAATTAAGATGGAGATGCTAAGATATGTGTAACGGGCTCATACTTTTTTAGGATGTTCTTCTGCAGGCTTCTCTTCTTTCTGAAATAATGTTGAAACCAAAAGGTCAAAAACGTTCGCAGAACAGGGCCTCTTGCCTCTAAATACATCCTCACAGCTCTCACCTCTTCTCTTTAAGGCCCCACTGCACACAGGATGCTGCAGGCACATCACCTGCTTATTAGAAAGGAAGGAGCAAAGTCCATTCCCTCAACAGCGCCCCCCACTGCCCTCTGGGAAGACTGTCTGCTTCTATGTCATCTTTCAGGATTTAACATTTCCACCTATGTGACGGGACTGTGTGAGGCTGTCTCACACAATGCCCTAGGCAGGCGAAGGCGTGTGACTTACCCGGCTCCTGGAGTCCACATTTAAGAGGCACACTCCACAGGCAAGCTCCTGAGCATTTTTAATCCCAGGCCGCAGCATACAGGAGGAAAAATCCAGGGAATTTTCATCTGGCTGTGAAGATGACGAGACAAATGGGTAAGAGCCCAGCAATTTCAAATGCTGTGTGCCTCCCTCCCTCGTCATTCGTCCCTAGGAGGTCCAGCAGCAAATGAAGTAAATTTGCTCATGCTACAAATGCAACAGTTTCATTTCCCAAACGTCTGTTGAGGGCCGGGAATTTAGCTCAGTGGCGTAAGTGCCTGCTTGGCAAGCACGAGGTCCTGAGTTTAATTCCCAGTACCAAAAAACAAAAAATAAAGATAAATTTTTAAAAAATCTGTTGAGTATCTGCTATGGTAAAGGTGCCAGGGGTTCCCGCAGGATAAAACACACTCCCTGTCTTCGGAGAACTCAGGTCTAGGGTGGGAGTAAACGGGTATCAGGACACTGAATGCCATGAGTGCCACGAGTACGTAAGTACTGCGTGCCAGGTCGTGTGGGAGCGGCACTTAGCCCAACCATCTGGCAGAAAACACCTCCTGGAACTGGGAATCACCTTGGCTGGGTGCTGATGGAGTATGCGAGGGGAAGGGCCAGGGCCGGGTGCGGTAGGGGAGGGAAGGACATTAAATGTGTAAGAAGCAGCACAAAGCAAAGGGCTCTTAAGGAAAGTCCAGGTAATGGGAAGACACCTAGAGGAGGGAAACCACGTTCCTGAAAGGAAGGAGTGGGGGAAGGCGAGGCTTAGAACACGCAGCACCTTGACGGGAATGTTAGCAGCTGTCTACCCTGGGAAGTCGCTAAGTGTCCAACTGGATCGTGGCAAGATGAGGTCTGTACTTGGACAGAGCCCTCTGGCTGCAGTGCGGGCAGTGGACGAGGGTGGTCATCGCCAAAGGATGGCCTCGAAGGCTGCTGCAGCAACCCTGCTGCAGGACACACTGACAGTCAGAACGAAGGAGACAACGGTAGGGAGCAGAGGGGAAGGGACGCATGAAAGAGCTATTAAAGTGGTGGAATCAGCGCGACTGGGAGACCTGCTGGCCGTGAGAGGGAGGGGCCGTGCAGCAGAGGTCCACCTCAGTAAGGTCTACGCAGGGGGACCAGGCTGGGGATGGAGGGGAGGGGAGAGGAGCAGTTGGGCACAAGCAGAGCTGGCGCTGGCAATGCTGTGGGACAGCGAAGGTCAGGCGTTCTGTGTGCAGGTGCTTGGATGTTCAGTGCCAGTACTGAGATTTCAAAGTCAGCAAGTAGATAAAGTAAACTGACACTCGGGTCTCACTTGCGCCAACCAGTGTGCTGAGCTTCTCACAGGCACTATGTGATTTACTCCTTATAGAAACCTATGCAGTGCAGACAATGTTGTACGATGACAGAAGAGTGGAAGGCTATCTATTTCTTAAAGATTAAATATGAGCTTCCAACTCACCCACAGGTACTTATCTAAGAGAAATGAAAACATAGGCAAAAAGTTTTTTTTTTTTAAATAAAAAAGTATTCATGACAATTTCATCCACGTTAGCCAAGACTGGAACTAGCACAAATGTCTATTAACAAGAAAATAAACAAACCATGGTGTATTAGTACAATTCCTCAGCAATAAAAGGATCAAACCAATACAACAACATGGAAGAACTTTTAAAAACACTATGCTAAGTGAAAGATACCACACACAAGAACACGCACATTAACATAACTTCATTTGCATCAAGCACTAGAACAAGCAAATCTAAGGTGATGGAAATCAAATGAGTGGTTCCTTTGGAATTAGACCAGGGGGTGGCTGGGGAAGGGCAAGAGTGGACTTCAGGGAGTGATGAGAAAATTCCATGTAGCAGCCAGCTTACACAGCTGTATCTGTGAAAACAGCCAATAGTGCAAAGGCCCTGGGTTCAATCCTCAGTACTGCACAAACAAAATAAAACATAAAAGGACTGAGCCATATACATGCTTAAGATCTGTACATTTCTTTTTTCTTTTTTCCTCTTTTTTAAGTACAGGGTGGCATCAATCCCAGCACTCAGGAGGCTGAGACAGGAGACTGTTCCAAGTTTGAGGCCAGCCTGGACTATGTTGTGAGTTTAAGGCCAGCCTGAACTACATAGCAAGACCTTGTCTCAAACAAACAAAAAAAGATTCAGAAGAGCTGGACTGGGGCTGGGGATTTAGCTCAGCAGCACAGCGCCTGCCTGGCAAGCGCAAGGTCATGAGTTCAATTCCTGGTACTGGAAGAAAAACATTAAAAAAAAAAAAACAAAAAAAAAAACAGAAGAGCTCGATTTTCATGTGAAAAAGTTTTAAAATTACTGAAGGCAATGTTTTCTCAACCACTGACATTTCAGACTGGTTAATTCTTTGTTATGGGGACCACGTTCTGCACTGCAGGACATTTAGCAGCATCCTTGGCTTGTTTGGAAGCAAACCTGTCCTCTCCTCCATCACTGAGAACTGATTTTCCAAAGGGAAAAAAAAGTATGCAAACACACACACATTTATTTCCTTCTCTGTAGCACCGGGGACTGAACTCAGGTTCCTGTGCATGCTAGGCAAGTGCTCGACCACTGAGGTAAATCCCTAGCCCCTTATTCATTTTTATTTTGAGACAGGGTTGCTAAGTTTCCCAGGTTGGCCTCAAACTTGCAATTATCCTCCCTCAGCCTCCCGAGTAATAGAAATTACAGGCATGGGCCACCATCCGCAGCCATACACAAGTTTATTATAGTAAAAGATGGGGAGCTCACAATTTCCAAACAACAAAATAATCAATCATCTTTATTGTAAATTCCAGTCAACTGTACTCAAGAATGTTTTCTTTAGCCAGATGTGGTGATGGAGGACCATAACCCCGGCACTCTGGGAGACTGAGGAGGGAGGATTGCAAGTTTGAGCCCAGCCTGAGCAGCTCAGCGGGACTCTTTCTCAAAATAAAAATTAAAAAGGGCTGGGGATGTAGCTCAGTGAGAGGGTCCTGGGTCCACCTCTAGTATGTTAAAAAAAAAGTTTAAAAAAATTTTTTTGACCAATTCTTGGATTCATAGTCAACCTTTGGTTATTTTTACAAACAAGAGTAGTTCTGACATGAAGGGTGGTAGATACTTTCTTTTCTTCTGAGACAAGTTCTCACTGCACAGTTCAGGCTGCCCTTGAGATCCCAGGCTGGCCTCAAACCCGCAGTGATCCTCTTACCTCAGCCTCCCGAGTACTGGGATTACAGGCGTGTACCACCACATCCAGTGGTTGATGTTTTTATATTAAAATAAGATTAAAATAGGGGCTGGGGATATAGCTGCCTGGCAAATGAAAGGTCCTGAGTTTGATTCCTGATACCAAAAAAAAAAAAAAAAAAAAGAAGACTAAAATAAAGACATTCATTTGTCAAAGACTTAACCTCCTCACTACATAATGGGAAATACCTTCTTAACTTTCATGTTCTTCACAATACAATGGCTACAGCCATAGCACACTTTTAAATTTAACCTGCATTATTAACATTCCCCCCATTACTTTCTTAAATCCAAACAGCAAAATAATAAACAAGCCCCAATTTGAAGCATCTGCTGGTTTCCACGATACCAGTACTGTACTCCCACCATGCTGACATCAAACTTGCAATGTGATGTCCGGAGGGCTGGACACTAGTAGCATAGCCTCACATGAGGTGCGCATGGGCACCATGTCCCACGACACGGTGTCCAGGCTTTCGGCCTGCCTGTGCAAGGAATTAATTGTTTTGGGCTGCATGCAAAATATGCAATATTATTGTAAGTAGTAAAAATTCCATTTTTAATACTGTAACTAATTTTACAAAATAACACAGGCTCAAGTTTAATAATTAAATAACAAAACTCACATATCCATGTGGTAATGATAAACACCTGTCTCTACAGGTGCACATGTGGGCAGGCTGCGCTATACTATCAGTAACTGCCGCTGTGTACGTGCTAACTTGCACGGCGTTGATAGGCTTGTGGGATTACAGAGCTGTCTGGAGCCACAGGTCTATGGGCTGAATATACCTGTTCTAAGCTGAAAAACTGTTTATTTGTCAAAAATTGTTCTGGGATTTGCCCTAAAGAAATACTTCTATCCTGAGCAAAGGCATTTAATTGTTCTATGACAGACATAAATAACTCCCAAAGCAAGATATTAGTAAAATAAAAGTAATAGAAAGGTTTGAGTATTTATTTAGTTAGTGGTACTGGCAACTGAACCTAGGGAGCACCATGCTACAAGCCCAGCCACCCCCGCCCGAAAATTGTGAGACAGGGTCTCCCTAAGATGTCCAAGTGGCTGTGAACTTGTGACCCTCCTGTCTCAGCCTCCCGAACAGTTGGGATCATCACTGTGCCTGTTTTTAATATAATTTTTAAACTACACGTTTATATAATTTAATTTTTAATAATGGCTATGTTCAAGAGCTGGCTTTCTAAAGTCCTGAAAATTTAATAATCAGCCAGTGAGAACTGGATCCAGCATACCATTGCAAGGAAAGAGCTTAGATGAGACCTGGAAGTCAAGGGGTTTCTCTCAAGGGGCCTGTTTTCTCTCCACAGCAGGAAACGAGACACTCACTTGTCCATAACGTCACAGCAGCCTTGGGAAACTCACCAGACAGCGAAATGACTGTGTGATCGAGACAGGTGGGGCGGGGAGGAGCTGAGCTGACCAGGGTGGGTCTGGCCTGAGGAGCCGGAGCAGGAGTTTGACAGAAGGGAGCGGGCAGCAAGGCCATGTGCCATGCGCAGTAAGCAGGAGGAAAAGGAGATGACACAGACAGGACTGACAGGAACAAAGCAGAAGGGCCCAACAGGTTTCCTGTGTTGAAAACCAGAAACAAGCACAGTGGCACCGAGGTGTGGGAAGAGCGGGCTCAGAAAGGGAGGCGTCTGAAGACTGCAGGGCGCTGCGCCTTCCACCGTGAGCCTGAGAGCGGTGCGGGAGGGAAGTGGGAACAGGGCCCCAAGGTTCAGCTGGTTAAGATCTGGGAGCCTGGCTCTTAATCTGTGTTTATAATCACCTAGATAAAGAAAGAAAAATAAATCCAGTGCTTCCTCCCCCACAAAAAAGACTTGTTCTGTACATGTACCAACTCCCCATAATGAATGTAACCATTATGTGTTGCAAACATGTACTAATTAAAAAAAAAATCTGGGAGCCTGGCATGGTGGTTGGTTTGTTCTCATGGATACGGGGGTGACGCAGGATGATGATAAATTCCTGCCACAGGGACGGTACATTTGCTAGGCATTATTCCTCCAGGCTGAGCCATGGAGCGATTACCAAACTTTCCACTGGACTAAGGCAAAACTGTACAAAGTATTTGTATTTTTCTTCTCCGAGAGTTAAAAAAAAAAGGCTTCACTCTAGAAAAATGTGTGGATTACATATGCTGTTTCTCCATCTCTTTCTAACTTGAAGTAATAAATCATGAACCAACTGAGCAAACCTTTCTTAAACAGACCACACCTAGGCCAGGAAGGACATGTACAAGATGATTCTGCTTCAAGTTACTGAAGCACACTTACATGGCCTTAGCCAAGAGAGGGTAATTGTTCTCTCTCTTCCTTTTTAGTGCAATCCTGGCAACTTTGGTCAAATGCAGAAATGGCTGGTATGATCACTTGCTTATTCACTAGTATGTCATCTGCAAAATGGTAACAATTTCACTTGCTAACTCCCTTCCTTGGTTGGTACTGGGACTCTCAGAGGTGGACTAAAATCGCTCTGGAAAGGAAAAAAATAGCCTAGATGATTATCACATTTGACAAATTCTAACAAGTTTTTCTTTTGTCTTTTTGAGACAGCGTCTCACTGTGCAGCTCAGGCTGAGCTTGAGCTCACTTTGTAAACCCAGGCTGGTCTTGAACTCACAACGATTCTCCTGCCTCAGCCTCCTAAGTACTGGGAATACAGGCTTATGCCACCACAAATGGCTTCTAATAAGCTTTTGAAAGAGGTTAAAAACAGTATCACTTTTGAGATCTCCATTACAATTTATCAAGTTACTGAATCAGGACTATCTGAGAAATAATTAGCCTGGGAAAACTCTGAATCTTGAAATCAGCCAGTTAATAAAAGCCCTTTAATACCTGTTTATTGAAGGCATAAGGAAACCAAATGAAAAGGTTATACTGTAATCTCCAATAAAAACCAGAAGGCCGCACATAAATTACCCTATGATCAAGTTACTCTTTCATATGACAAAATTAACCTTCCTAACTATACCTCCATAAGTAGAGCGATTATACTATAGTGTATAGTAACTGACACCCATCAGTAGCTGTAATTGTATAAGAAAGTATGACTTACAGGCCACTACAAATTAACCATCTACTTTAATTGGCAGATATGTCATGTATTTAGTAAAGATTTTTTAAAAACAGTTATATTATACATGACCTCCTTACACTGACAAGTCCCAGAGTCAGAACGGTATATAAAATCTTGAATCTTTAGCCAATAATAAATGGCTAGAAAGGTGTCCATTATTAAGGAAGAAGAGTTTGGTAATAATCAGTGTTCTTTACCAATATTTTCACTCTCCTTTTCCAGAAAAATGGAAGGATGGGCCTTTCCTGCCCCCTTGAAATTACGCAGGGCTGTGTAACTTGCCATGATCAATAGACTGCGAGTGTAAAGATATGTGTCACGTCTGGAAAGAAGCCTGTAAGATCAATGTGCTATCTGCCATGTTCCCGTGACTCTTTCATGGTGATCAGATACGTACAGTAGAGGCTCTGTTAACCTGGGTCCCTGGGCAAGAACATGGTACCTCTGTGCGGCAGCCCCTCCACCCTGGGATGGATATACAGCATGAGCAAAAAGGAAAGTTTGCTGGTTTTATAGTACTCAGACATGTGCACATATGTGCGTGTGTGGGGGTGTTGTTACCACACCTAGCTAATTTGACTGATATAAAAAGTGATCTAGACACAGGTTTACAAGCAATTCTAGGCTTTTGGCATTAGCTTTGTTACAATGTTTTGTGCATACCCTCCTACTGCTGCTGTAACAAGTATAAACATAACTGCTTGTTTGCCAGGAGTGGTGGCGCATGCCTGCAATCCCAGCACTCGGGAGGCTGAGGCAGGAGGATCGTTGCAAGTTCAAGACCAGCGTGGGCCCAAAGTGAGCTCAAAGCCAACCTGAACTGCACAGGGAGACCCTGTCTCAAAAAAAGACAAAAAACAAACAAACAAACAAACAAAAAACAGTGTAAGTTTATCCTCTTACAGTTCTGGAGGTCAGAAGTATAAAATGAACTGGCAGGACTGCATTCCTTCTGGAAGTGCAGGGGATAATCTCTTTCTCCGCCTTTTCTAGCTTTTAGAGATTGCCTATGCCATTCTGGGCTCAGGGTCTTATCTTCAAAGCAACAGGGTAGCATCCTCCTACCTCTCTGTTTCTTTGTTACCTTGCTTCTCATCTTACCCTTCTGCTTTCCCCCCAGAGCGATGCTTGTGATGACACTGGGCCCAGCTGGATAATCCATGATAATCTCTCCAATTAAAGACACTTAACCTAATCCCACCTGCAAAGTTTCTGTTACCACATGTCTTAGTTACTTTTTTCTCGTTGCTGAGACAAAATACCCGGCACCCCGAATTAAGGAAAGAAAGGTTTATTTAGCTCAGCTGGCTCCAAGGCAGGGTGGCATGGTGAGGGGCAGCTGCTCAAGGCGGCACAAGACAACAAAAGCAGCAAGAGCAAAGGGGGGGGGCACGCAAGCCTCTTTTCCTCCCTTATACTGTAAGCAGGCTACCAGCTCCTAGGGCGGGTGTAGCACTCACACCATCTCCCAGCCCTCCTCTTGTACAGGATGAGGATGTTTAGGAAGTGAGGAACCTGGCCCCCTGCTGAGTTGCTTAGTTAAACTTCTAAACTTCTCACACTGACACAATGAATCAGTCAGAACACCACGAAAGTAACATATGCGCAGGTTTCGGGGACAAGGGCGTCACTGAGGGGCCACTGTTTGGACTACCACAGTCACCTGTCAACTGAGGACAGCCACGCAGAGGCTGAGCAAAGACTGCCCAAAACATTGTGCCGACTGGCAAGCTGAGAAAAAACTGCCATCATTAAAAACAGTTTTCTTGATATGCCACAGCAATAGGAAGTACTGTGAAATGCACTGCTTACTTTACACTGAGATTGCCGAAGAATTTGCACTATATTGAAGATAACAGTGGAATCAAAGCGCTTCTGTGATTTCCAGTTGACCACAGGTCTGGTGAAAAACAGTCTGTTCCCTTTTCTTAGGTTTTATATGGCAAAAATTGATTAGTTTTGTTTTCCAGGATTGAATTATTTCTTTGTTTCAAGCCCACTGAACTCCAACCCACAGCCACGAGATAAAAGCTTAGATAAGAATTCACTTGGGGAGTAACCACCACAGCATCTCATCTCCTACAATACAGGACTTAAGTCTCTTGAGAGAAAGCGTTCCTGCATAGGGGAGGGAGGGAGGGGGGGAGGGAGTGTGTGTATGTGTGTGTGTGTGTGTGTGTGTGTGTGTTTTGCCTAACATCCAGCTTAAATAAATATTAGGGAGTCGAAACTGAAAGTTTAAGACTATGCACGCTGCTTCCCTTAGCCCTTAGCTGTGTGATGCACACTGCACCTGGAGTGCTCACTCTCTTTTTCCCTCTCTCTCCCTCTCCCCGCCCCTCCACTGACCTGACATTTGGCCGCACTAAAGGAGTTACAGTCACCGTATGAGAACAGGTGCTCACTTCCCAGGTTAGGTGGGCTACCAAACCCAAAAGGTTTTCTTCAAAATAATACAGTCAAATTCCAAGGCTTCTTTAATCCCAGGCATACAAACTCACAGCATGGATTACTGCTAAGAAGATGAATAAGCAAACTTTCTGGAATGATGGGATGGTTTGTTTTCGCAGAGCATGGGTTGTATGGGGGCACGCATTTGTCAAAACTCATCAAGTAGTACAACTAACAAAATTCACGGAATGGTGTCACTAAGATTTTTTAACTCTACTGTATGCATATTCTACCAAACACAAATCCTGGAGGGGCAATCAGAGTTTAGAAGGTAAGGGGCTGGGGATTTAGCTCAGCGGCAAAAGCGCCTGCCTGGCAAGCGCAAGGTCGTGAGTTCGGTTCCCGGTACCGGAGAAAAACAAAAAACAAAAAACAAAAAAAAAAAAAAAAAAGAAAAAAGAGTTTAGAAGGTAAGCCCTTCTCATGGGCAGCTGCGGCACCAAGGGGGCTTAGAAGTTTGGGAAGACGTACAAGAGGGAAGTTGGCCTCCACTGCACCTGCTGAGAACAGTGACCTCAGGAAGTAAACACAGGGCGGCAACCCAGGCCAGGATTCTCCCCAATTATCCTTTTCCTCAAACTCAAAGAGACTAACCTACAGATTAATGTACTTGATCTTGTGATACCTTCTCTTCGAAGAGCTCATGATATGCTCTGCAATCACACCCAGTTTTTTCCAGCAGCAACAGAAGAAAAGAAAGGGTGGCTGACTGGAGGATTTGTATAAAAACTTAGTGTTAATCACAAAGAGAACAGACTCTCACCAAAACAAGGACATTAAAGTCTAAATGTAAAGTGAGGAGGTTTCTAAATTTCAGTCCTGGGCAATAAATAGAGTGGAAAATAAGCAGAAAAGGACTTGATTGTTTCTAAGAAGTTCTCGTCAGGACAGACTCCTGCAGTTTTATCTCATTAACATTAACACTGAATCAACACACTCCCTCTCCAAAGCTTTTGCATCTTTTTGGTTTTACTGACCTGTCCACCTCCAGACAGGATGAGGAAACAAGATCTAGAGGCTATCTCTGGTAGTGTGGTTGTCACATTTTTCTACTTCAAGGCAGGGTGCTGGCAGAGTAAAGCTGTCAAGCTGCCATGTGAGTTTAATGTCACTGAAACCCCTAACTGTTTAGAAAACTTCATCAGCTACTAGTATAACTGGAAGGAAAAGTAGGCAAGGGTCTCACAGGGAATCTCTAGGGCAGGGTTTATGCCAGTGAGTGAAGGGTGACAGTAAATTTCTTGTACCAGAGTAAAAGTAGTTTTGTTTCATTATAAATATAAATATAAATATAAATATAATACTCATTAATGTTGAAAAAATAAAAGATGAAAAGAATATTTAGAAATCCAGGGTTTCATTATACAAACACAATTCTGTTACCATTTTGGGAAGTTTCCTTTCAGCCCTGTAGCAACTGTTTTGTGTTATTTCAAATTCTGTGCTCCCTTAAAAAATGGCTGTATAACATCTTACGAAGAATCACCAAAATGTACAAAACAAATTCTATAGCTTGGAACTTTTAGATTGTTTCTGGCTCTTCAGTTTTACAACTGGACAATGTTATGTCCTTAACTTGCTTCTTTTTGTGATTTTATACATTGAACTGACTGATGCCTTAGAAATTTTCTGGGTGGGTTATTAAGTTAACTCTTCTGAATGTGAAGTCCTTTCAGTCATTCACCTTGTACTGAGCAAAGTTAAAGCTCTGGGTTCAGATCAATAACAAAAGATGAACTGGGCCTGGTAACACATGCCTACATCCCAACGATGTGGGAAGCTGAGGCAGGAGGATGGCAAGTTTGATCCAAGCCTGGGTAACTTAGCAACTTAGGGAGACCCTGTCTGAAAAAATAAAAAATGGGCTAGCCATTAGATATGCTGGCACACAACCTGTAACCTCTAGCACTTTGGAGTTGGAGGCAGAAGGATACCAAGTTTGAACCCTGCCTGGGCAACACAGTGACTTAGTGAGATCCTGTCTCAAAATTTAAAAAAGAGCTAAATATGTAGCTCAATGCAAAGGCCCTAGGTTCAATTCTCAGTATCACAAAAACAAAACATAACAAAACCTAACAGGGCTGGGGATTTAGCTCAGCAGCACAGCGCCTGTCTGGCAAGTGCAAGGTCGTGAGTTCGATTCCTGATACTGGAAGAAAAACAAAAAACAACAAAAAAAACCCAATAACAACAACAAAACAAAACGTAACAAAACAAAACCACTATAAAAAGTCCCACCAAATACTATGTAAAAATACTAATAGACACAGTACTGTTTTTATTAAGGAATGGATAAGCTATGGGGCAAAAACCAAACAATCACTAATAAATGCTCTGAGAAGTGAGAGACAAATGTTGATTCAGACTGAAGGGCTCTTTAAATGCCTTCTGGGGAAAATAACTGTGGGCTCCAGAGAGAAAAGCAGCGCCCAAAAGAGAGGGATGATGGTTTAACAACAGAAAAAAGCTAAGAAGTTTCAGTTTGCTGAAAAGCATGGAGAGCTCACTGCATTAAGTGGGATTGAAATGATATGATCAGGTATATACATTGTAGAAAGAACAGCGTGGTAGTGGTATACAGAACAGACTGACAGGCGGTCAAACATGCAACTGGTATCCTCAGCTATGAGGTCAGAAGGGGTAAGACATAAATCATTTTTAAAAAATAAAGTTTCTAGCCGGGTGTGGGGGTGCACGCCTGTAATCCCAGCACTCAAGAGGCTAAGGTAGGAGGATCGCTGTGAGTTCAAGCCCAGCCTGGGCTACCTAAGCAAGTTCAAGGCAGGCCTGCACTGCATAGTGAGACCCTGCCTCAAAACCTTTCTGTTTTTGTTATATTTCCTAACTACTGTTAACTCATTCAGTTCAGAGATGCTATGACTCTTTGCTAAACCCAATACATTCAGTCTACTGAATTTAGTTTTCTAGAAGAATTTCAACTGCCAAATACAGATAATTTTATTTCTTCTTTTCAAATGTTTATATTCCATCTCTTACTGTATTGGCTAGAACAGTGTTTTTTAAAATAATTACCCAACTTTTATGATTTTAGGTTATAAATTGAAAAATGGTCCAAAAGAAGAAAACGGATTTTGGAAATTATTTAAACTCTGTAAGAACTTAATATTGTAAATCAGAAGTAACATAACAATGGTGGAAAGATTCGCTTTTTAAGACATGTTGTTGGGACAGCAGGACGTTTGCCTGGCTTTTGGCTGAGGGCAGTGAGAATTGATTCCTATCACAGAGTTACAATCCTGTTCAGATGGGTCACATAGTGTAAGAGGAGGTGTGGGTATCATATTTATTCCAGATGTGAGAGGAAGACAAATTCCTGACTATTGTGAAATAAAAGATATCACCAGAGATAAACTTAATAGTATACAGATGCATACAAATCTATTAAAATATGAAATATGTGAAGTCAAGAACCATATTCCATTGACTAAATGGTCAGAAGAGGGGAGCATCTCACACATGATGGAAACAGAAACAGTAAATTATCGTTTGAAACACTGCAAAGTCTCTCATGAAATTAAACGTTATCTAGAAAACCATATAAAAAAATGCATGGCAGCTGGGCATAGTAGCACATGCCTTTAATGCCAGCACTCTGGGAAGCTGAGGCAGGAGGAGCACAGGTTCAAGTCCTGCCTGGGGAACTGAATGAGACACTGTCTCAAAATTACGAAAAAAAGGAGCGCGGCAGGATGTAGCTTGGTGAGAAGGCCATGAGTTCAATCTCCACTTCTAGGGGTGGAAAAAAGCAACAGCCGCTACATATGCATGCATGCACACAGGCACATGTGCCAGCAGCACATGCTCTGACCTCCTAAACCAATTCGTTTTGAGAAGCTACATCCTCAGAGAAGACCTAGTCATTTGTTTATTCAGATAGGACTATTTATAATAGGAAAAAATGAAAATACTTTAAGACCTAAAAAAAGTAAATGAGCTACTTATAGGACAGTAACATGTTACAACTATTTTTTATGTTTTGCTGGTGACTGAACCTAGGACTTCACACTTGGTAGGCCCAGTGCCCTACCACTGAGCTACACTCTCAGCTCCCGTGTAGTCTACCTTATTCTGTCCTACACTGTCCTGTTCTAAGAACTGAACTCCGGGCCTTCACACTGAACTACACACCAAACCCTTTCTTATTTTTTTATTTTGAGACTGAACTGCCCCAGTAGGTTGCCCAGGCCAGACTCAGACTTGTGATCCTTTTGCTTTGGCCTCCCAAATGCTGGGATCACAGATGTGCAGCACACCTGGCTCCATACAGGTTTGTTTGTTTGTTTGTTTGTTTTTTGTCTTTTTTGATACAGGGTCTCACTATGCAATTCAGGCTTGTCTTGAGCTCAGTTTATGGCCCAGGCTGATCTTGAACTCACAGCTATTCTCCTGCCTCAGCCTCCCAAGTGCTGGGATTACAGGAGTGTGCCACCATACCCAACTCCATATAGGTTTTTTTAAAGAACAGATATAGAAAAGCAAATCACTACAAGTACAAAGAGAGGAAAGAGAATCAATGTTTTTTTTAAAAAATTTGTATATATCTATATGAATTAAAAAAGATATAGAGTGAATGTTCTCTCCTCTTATTTAGGTACAATGTGTGCTATGTCTATTCAGAAGCCAACCTGGCCGTATTCAATTAACCACACTCATCATTTTCTTCCAACATACTGATCCAACAGGTGCCATCATCCGGCAATAACTGCCATCATAAGCACATATTCCTTGCCTCATAATTTAGGTTTCTAGAAAGACTCTATTCGACAATTGTCTATTAGGCTTACGGTGAGTGTGGCGAGTGACATGAAGCCGATCAGGTTATTCCAAACTTTATCGATGTCCTTCAGTAACTGCTGGAGTTTCTCACTGCACACTGCAGTAGCTTTAATCCCCAGCTCCACACGTTTGGTCACTCTGTACACCTCCACAACGCCTGGCAGGGTGAGAGAGTATATTAGGTGCTGGAACTGTAGAGAAAAAGATGAGTAAAACCAGGCAGCATCACTCCTTGCTGCTATCTTGGTTGGAATTACGGGAAGTATGTGGACAGAGGTGAACCTATGATTCTTGGACCAATCCACCTGTCTGCCACCTGTCAGTACTGCAGTATAGCTTCCTGGTAAACGCACACATTCTGTATTACCTGGATTCAAATTCCTCCTCTACTTCTTACTAGCCAGGTAAGCTTGGGCAAATCATATAACCTCTCTGCCTCAGTTCCCTCATCTGTAAAGGCGGGATAAAAACAGCATCTCCTCAGAGGGTAGGTAAGAGGAGTAAGTGGGTTAATGCTGTAAAAGGCTTAAAACAGTCCAGAACAGCAGGCATTGTACAAGTTATTAGCTTTGTTTCCTCCCAGGTTTCTTCATCAGATTCTGTTTGAACCTGGGAAATCCCAATAAGCTTACTGAGAATGGGAACAATGGATTTAAGAAAATCTAAATGTTAATATTATCACAGAGTAATTAAAGAAATATCTTATCCTTCTGCGTCCTCAAGGATTTATCAATCATGGCTTCACACATCTTCTGTATACTTAACAGGACGCAGAACAGCTCTTTCCCTGTGGTTTTCAAGTTGGGGCTGAACTCTTTAAGCAAGGACGAGAGGTGCCAAGTACCTCTACAGTCCAAGGACAGCTGCCAGATACAGCCCCCATCCTTGAAATGTGACAGTCACCAGACATATTGCCCCAGACTTTGTAAATGAATGCTGGAGAATTCCAGGGATTATCAGCCTTGCGTAGAGCACTATGGCTTTTCCTCTTCTTTCTCCAAATAAAGGGCAGGAACTAAGAAGTGAGGGGTCTTCTAAGTGAAGCTTCCATGGGTATTAGGAGCCCTGTTAGAGGGAAAGACACACGCAGCATCTCCCGGGGGTCATCTGATAATGCAGTTGAATTCTCTGCTTGTATGAGCGGGAAAAGAGGAACTGGAGTGAGGGGACAAGTCAGGCAGAGACCGCACCCCTCATCCACTCAGCCAGCAAAGCCTCGGAGTGCTCGGTATGCCACACACTAGACTGGGTGTCAGGGCACAGTAGTGGAGAAAACCGACCTGTTGGAGGTCTGTTGTAGTGAAGGGACGGGGACAGCAAGAACAAGCATCAGTAAAATAGGCACGGTATTAAAGGTGACAGGGCCAGTGAAAAAGCCAAACAGAGACAGGGAGAGGGTAGCATTTTGAGAAAGGGAGGCCAGAGAGCAGGGCATGGAGGTGCACACTTGTAATCCAAGCACTTAGGAGGCCCAGGCAGGATTGCCCTGATGCAGAAGGCAGCCTGGACTACACAGTCAGTTCAAGCCCAGCCTAAATTACACAGGAAGACCCTGTCAAATCAACAAAGACATGAACACTTAGCTATAGAGACTTTATGTCAAACAGTTGTTACTGCCTGTAATTTAAGTGTCTTCGCTACAAATCAGGTGTTACTTAGTGAACCTGTATGTAGCTTGTGATCTTATAAGTGAAAACTGATAATAATTTAGAGTAATGATTTTGAATAAGTAAAATATAAAAGAACATACCAAGTAAATATTCCATGCCTTGAGCTGACTGAATAACTTCTGTACAAACAGCACTGCTACTAATTCCATTTAAGGTATCATTTGCTTTCTTAATGACCTACAAGAAATGAAATAATATCATACATAACAAGAAAGGTCACTGCAAATCAACTTATTATTAGTAGAAAATCCAATGGACAAGTCAAGAAGTGTGAAAAACCGTGAGTGACCGATGTGTGTATACGCCTATGCTGAAACAAATCTGAGAGTCTAATCTTAATCTTGAAGAAACAACCCTCTATTTCTTTGGAAGAGAAAAAAATAGTAGTTTTTGAGTTCAAATACTTTCATTTAGGCATTTAAACAGTGACAGATGAGGGAAAAACTCATCTGTTATGCTAATAAACACAAAAGAAAACATACTTAGGATACATGATTTTCCTGTTACACAGGGGGGTGAAATACAGAGTCCCCTCAAGTTTGCCTATGTCCATTCAAAAGAAGACAAAATGACAGAGAAGAGCACTTGTGTAGTGTGGACAGAAAGGTGACATACTCACATCCAGCGCACTCCCCAGGCATCTCTGCCATTCATATGCGTACCTCTCATTTTCCTGTGGATTTTATCAGAAGAATTGGGTTAAACAGGCAGGCTGAGGATCCTCTACTTACAACTTCTATCAACGAAAGAAGCTTGGAAGACTCCTATTCATTAAAACCATTCTTGTAAATGCACTTATTTTTTTTTAACCCACTGATAATTATTTTAAATTACCACTACATGTGACTTCTGAGCATGTGACCTGTGAATCTGAGGAAAATGATTTACGGCAGCTTCTCTCTGTAATGACTACCTTTTTTTTTGAGACAGAGTCTTGCTGTGTAGTTCAGGCTGGCCTTGAATTCACTACGCAGTGCAGGCTGGCCTCAAACAGTGTTCCTCCTGCCTCAGTCTCCAGAGTGCTGGGATTGCGGGCGTGCGCCACCATGTCCAGCTTGTAATGACTGTCTCGTGTGTTCCAGTCAGTAATAGTGTTGGCCCTTCTTCAGAGCCACTCACCATGGAAGTATCCAGTACAAGAGCTAATGTCAGTTCACTGATTTTCCACACCACTGTCATAATGCTCTGTGTGCATGCACTTGTACACATGTATGTGTAACAAGGAGCAGGGAAAGGACAGCTAAGTGTGTTGCCACAGGAAGAAAGTAATGTGGGACTAAGACTTAGCAAACAGAAATAGAAGATCCAGAATAGAAGATCTCGCATTTTGATGTGTCCACATTCAGCAGAATGATAAGGCGCTCCAGTGGCACAATCGATTAGCACACAGTACTTCTATAACAGTAGGATGATAAACTAGGCTCTCAGAAAGAATCCTCCAAATAGTCTCCTCCTTGAAATCTCATGAATACTTTCAGTTTCCGGGTCTCTGTTTTAGTGGAAGGCACATCTGAGAAGCGCTTTCACCTAGAGCTAATGTTACCAGTCTCTCATTTTGATTATCTTTTACATCTGGTACCCGTGCTCCCTCTCCACCACTTCCCCATATGAAAGCTGAAAGCACTTTTTCCTGGAGTCTTCAGGACTCAGCTGCTCTTTTACCTGCTCCTCTGTAGAAAAACCCTGCTCACCTCCACCTCTCCAGTCAGATCTTTGTACTTGTCACGGATGACAGGCAGAGCTGGCTTCTCACTCAGGGTGTTGGAACGGTCCCTGAAAGGCTGCTCCAGTGCTGGAGAAGGAGAGGACCGGCTTATTTCTTTATCACCAAGGCTCAAGCTCCTCTTGTGTGATCCTGGGAGGAGTGGATGATACATTGAAAGGTTCTGATTACTCAGCTTAGCTCAAGCAAAGGCTCCTCATACTCTCTCAATGCAAGTGAAGTCCATGATCTTGTCTATCAGGATGAGATTAAAGCAGAAGAGGCAAACTCAAATGCCGTCAGAGACAGGCAAGTAAAGTAAACGACACTCGAGGTCAGCTGGAGATAGAGGTGGTGGGGACTGGGGCAAACTGGGAGCGTCTGCCTATCTACGGGGAGTATTAATGCTCAGCAGCAGCTGGCTGTCAAGATATGGGGACGAAGCCTAGGATTGCCAGCTATTATGACTTTCGAGAAAAGCTAGAAACCCAGATTTTGAAATCTTGTAATTTTTAAATATTAGCAATGACTTCACATTTTATGGATCTAACAAAACAGATCTGCAGGCCAGATGCAGATCCACGGCCACAACATTGCAGCCTGTGGATTAAGACACCGTCTGCAGCCAGAGATGTAACTGTGGTTATATCATGCTGGCTCCTTTCTTTTTATTAAGAAAGGATACCATTTCCTTTTCTTTGAGTTTGCTTTTTGGAAGTACCAGGGATCAGACCCAGGACTTTGCACTGAGTTACATCCCCAGTACTTTTTCAGTTTGAGATAGGGCCTCATTGAGCGATTAAGTTGCACTGGCTGGGCTTGAACTTGTGATCCTATTGCCTCAGCCTCCCAGAATGCTGGGGTTATAGGTGTGCACCAAGACATCTGGCTTAGTCTGTTTTTAAGTAGCAGACTTCTAAGCACAAGTCAATGAATAATAACCTTATGCTATATTTATATAGTTGGTCCAGAAGTGGTTGTCTAAAACACAGTAATTTGACCTCGGTTCAGTTTCAGGGAAATCTTTATTTCAGTCATTTGTCATTGATCCTAACTTCAAAAGATGGAAAATCTATTTTCTGCTAAACCAGGAGCCAACATTTTCTTCTTAAGAAAGAATTTTTAAGATCTACAATAGTAAAATCTATCTTGCCACTACTTACCTTGAACAGAAAGGTCGAAGGTTGCTAGCTCACTTTTGATCATTTCTTCACTGGACTTCATTTTGCTTTGAGAATTGGCTACTAAAAAGTCAAATTTGCTGATTTTTGGCTTTTCACTCTGAAACTCTCCAAAGTCATCTGAACATTCTTTGGGGGTTTCAAGAGAGGCACCACTGGAAGCTGGGCTTGGACACGTGATCTCTTGGCTCTGTTCTGCTACAGACAGGTCCTGTCTTGTGAAATCTTTGTAGTCTCCACTTTCATACTCCTTCTGCTCACTGGCTTGAGGAATCATGTCTGTAAAACTGGCAAAAGCTGGGAAGGGAGTCTCTGGAAGACTGTCTTCACTTGCAAAGGTGGTTACTTTGGACAGAGACGTCAGGGTGATGTTTTCAGAACTGCCAAACGATGTTTCTTTCTTTTGAAGAACTGAGGCAGCTGAGGAGGATCCACTTCCTGCTGAGAGGACAAATGGAGAGAGTTTTCTGCCCTGAGATGCATCGTCCCTGTCTGACCAGTCATAGCTCGTAAGTGTGCTCATGGCAAAATTGCTACTGTAGCTTCCAAAAGCAGCATATTTTAAGTCCTCTATATCTGAAAGGGAAATAAGACCCCAAAGTTAGAGGCAAGCTCATAATTTCGGCAAAATGCCTAGCACATGTGATTAGTTTTATGGTATACTGGAGTAACTAAATTTAGAGCTTGTACCAAAATTAAAGAAGTTAGGCTGTAACATCTGATCTTAAAAAACCCACATTAACCATGAGTTGGCGTTTAGTTACAAAGAATTATTTTCTTTGTATATAAAAATTACCAAGAAAGATAGGAGGTTCATCTACCAAGGTATATACTTTTCCGATTAAGGTCATTTCATAAATTGCTCCTTTATAAATGTACTTACATAGTCCCTGCCTAAAATATGTCTCCTTTCCTCTGGACTTGGTTGGAAAATGTTCCCTTAAGGCACGACTGCATGAATATACACGACAAACTAATTAAAAATTGACAGCTAGTCAGAACTAAAGTACAAATGATGTCACTTAACTGTTAATAAGTCATTAGGAAGTTTGTCTCAGGCAAGGCCAAATATGAGGTTTTAATTAAGCAATTACTTACCTAGTTGTTATTTTGGTCAATTTGGACGTCATATTGCTGTGATGGAGTATGAGGAAAGAAAAATTAATCTAATCTACTTTAGCCCTTTAAAAAGTAGAAGCAAAAGTCTGGGACTCATTAGGCACCTGTTTCTGCGGCAACTATGCACCCTTCCTCCCCCTTTAAAAAAGAAAGGAGAAATTCTAGGTGAGAAGCTTCGTTTTTTAAAAAATTTATAAAATAAAACTTATTGAAAGGAGAAGCCTCATTATACAAAGCATTCTTAATTTATGTTTAAGTAATTTAACAGGCATCATAAACTAGAAAGCGTGTAGGTTTTACATTTAGACAGATCTAAATTCAACTTTGCCACCTAGTTATGAACACTAGGCAAATTACTTTGTATTTCTGAAAAATGGTTTGCTTATCTGTAAACGGAGGAGAAGACCATGCACTTAGAAGGGCTGTGTTAGCACAATCAACTGTGACAATGTGCGTGGAAGGCCAGCGCAGCACCTAGCGAGCAACATGTACTGCAGACAGTGGTTGTGCAGAAGTTGCCACCGGCCATGATCTGACATTTAGATGCTGCTTCAAGGCCTAAAATGGAATTATTTTAAAGTAAAAATAAACAGTCAATTCATCACTTTAATGTTGCTAGTAGGGAAAAAGTTTTTTGCTCATTTTCAGACAGTAAAACCAGCTGAGGCCGAACATGGCCGGTGTGGAGAAAAACCTTTCACAGCAGCACTGTCCATTCAGTTGGGCTGACAAGTGTTTGTTTCATTTTAGTCTCTGTGTATGAGGAAAGAAGACTGAATATCTCTGACAATCACATATTATTTGCAAGGAAAGGGTTCTCAAGTTTTGTGACCCAGATTTTCGTAATTCAGTTGATAGGTGAACCAATTCCTGGGTCATTTTTTTCTTGCTTTCATAGTAATTCTGCATAGCTCATAAAAAGTAGGAAGCTCCTAATTATTTCCATAGCTCTTCTAACAGTATACCCCAAATCTTTTTCTCTATTTTCTGTTATGGTCAGTAAATAATAGAGAATGCTAGAAAAAGCCAACCAGTGAAAAGCAAGTATCTCTTACTGAATGATGTATATTTTAAAATTTTGTTGTGCAAATGATACCATTCAATACAGCTTATTCAATAGAAGAGAAAAATTCCACTGAAAAGTTATAGTTTAGGATGAATGAAATTAGACTTTAGGCAAAATGCTTTCTTAGTCTCTTATTGTAGCCCCTCTCATACCATTTAAAGGAATCAGAAGGTGTCCAGAATCAAGCGAGGTGACACTCAGGAGACATGCAATGAAACACAAGACCAGGCATCAAGGAGTACATTCAGAAAAGTGTTTCACAAGACAGATACTCCTCTGAGAGCCTACCAGAAAACATTTTTGGGAAACAAAAGAACTAATTCCAGGATCTCATCAATTAGAGGGTAGCAATTTTCCTAGAGACCAAAGATAAATTTAATGAAATGATAGCATCAGATCAAACATTGTAATGGTAATAAGAAGACCCTTTTGTGCACTATACAACAGGAAAGAAATTTTTAAAAAATTTAAAATGACTCATATAATCAGGTAAAAGGCAGTAAAAGCAATGAGAGATTACCATTGCTGAAGAGCTGTTAAGCATTTTTCTAACTATACAGGCCTTTCATAAATCACATTTTTATTAAAAATGATATGCATATAACATTTTGCCTAACAGAACAACTCACAGAAAGGACCAAATGAAAGACTAAAAAATAAAACAAATGGAAGTCTTACAATGAAATATTTTAATTAAAAAAAGGTAAATATAAGTTGAGTAAGGTGGTACAGGCCTGAAATCCCAGCACTCAGGTGGCTGAGGCAGGAGGACTGTAGAGTTTGAGGCCAGCCTGGGCTACATAGTGAGGTCAAGGCCAGCCTGCACTACGTAGTAAGACTGTCTCAAAAGAACAAAAAGTAAACATACAAGATTCACTAAAATCAAGCCTTGAAGTTGAGTTTTAAATTTACTTTGTTTTATTTACTGGCTACTAGTAGGGTGAAAAAAGTAATTTATTAAAGTACATTTGAACATATAAGTACGAAAACTCACTAAGCACTCTAAGGCAGAACATTTACATAACACTTTTTTTTTTTTTTTTTTGGTTTTTCTCCGGTACCGGGAACCGAACTCACGACCTTGTGCTTGCCAGGCAGGCGCTTTTGCCGCTGAGCTAAATCCCCAGCCCCCATAACACCTATTCTAAACTTTACTGTTTATAAACAGTATAAATACAGTATTTCTTGGCATAATAAATGCTTATAAACTATTTTCTAAGAAAAATGTGGTTGTCAATTCCTTGAAAGTAGGTGAGAGCAAGAAAATTCCTCATTTCCTGTATTAACAGTTCCATGTTTTCTAAGCAGTCCAGTTATATGTATTATTATATAATACCTTTAAAATATTAAAGATTATGTAATATCTACAACATAAGTGGCAGAAGGAAAAATGATGTGGAATAACCCACACTTCATTTGTAATCACTGAAGTTACAACAGAGGGGTTTTCTCAGTTTGATAGCTGAATTGTGAAAATTGCAAGAGAAAAACGAAAAGAAAATGGAAAATGAATGCAATAAAGTGAACACAGAATCAGCACTGTATTTCCAATTGCACTGGAGAACTCCTAGGTTGTACGTTGGACTGCAATTGCACACAGATAATACGCAGAGCTGTGTGCTTTAACACATGTATTTGTTTGCAGCCAGGAATGTCCTATTACAAAGGGCAAAGGAATAAGCCACACAATCTGCTTTCCATCATGGATCACAAATCAAGACATGAAATTCTTGTATATGCTGGCAAGTAGCCCTATCAGTCTCTTCCATAGCCTCTATTCAAAGCCCTTTTGATGTTGTACATTGAAAACAAGGCACTTCCAAGAATGTGAGCTGCTGCTACAGGACATAAGAGGTCATTCCCATTCCTGTGAGCATTTTCTAAAGCTGTATGTGCCTGGGGATTAAGGGTTACTGAGTGCTGAAGAAGGAATTTAGGGAAAGAAGAATGGAAATACATGTGCAAATTCCACTATTTTCAAGTAGCAATAACAATGTTCATTGGACTAAGGGAGAAGTGTTCTTTAGTTTCTAACAGTGATTTAATGCAGACTTCCTTACCAAAGCAAATCATTACATATCTGCACATTTCCAATTCTCTCCACCTGTGGGCCTATACTATTTTAGAGAAAATTCCCTATTAACTATACAACCTGATTCGCCTGTCCTCTATAAGTCCCAAACATCCTAAGTGTTGCTGAAGAAAACAAGAAAAAGGTGATCACAGTATAGTGTGACAGGCTGTAGAATGCTGTTGTATAACTGCTTCCCAGTGTTTTTGGATCTGCACAAAAACCTTCCATTCTTTCTTTGTCCTGACTCCCATAATGCTATGGTTTAAATTATATCCACGCTATCTGTAAGCACCTTCAGGTTTGTGTGTTAGTGTAAATTCAATAAAGAAAAGTGGTAATCCTGTGGCTACTTTAAGTCAGAGGAGGCTAAATGGTCAAGGAATAATGTTAGGATACACAGCGGGACTGTGAGACTGTCTGAAATCAACAATAAAAACCTCATTAAAATGATACCAGATGAGCACAGAAGATAGCAATTTCAACTGAGGACTTCGGCCGGGCAAGGGAGAAGGCAAAACTTACAAGACCCTCCAGTGGTATAGTATATGATGGTCTTATGTTCTCAAGGTTATTGTGCCAATATTTTCTGAAAGAATTTATTAAAAATACTCAAATGATACAAAAACAAAAAAGCTAGAAGCAGCTTTTTTAAAAAATAAGATAACATCACTCAGTGGTAAAAGTGCTCACCAACCATGCACAGGGCCCTGGGTTCACTCCCTAGCATGGCAAATAACAAAGTAAATAAGTAAAAAAAAAAAAAAAAAAAAAGCTTGGTTGCATGCCTGTGGTCCTAGCTACTTTGGAGGCTGAAATGGGGTTTGAAACCAGCCTGGGCAATATACAGTGAGACCTTACCTCAAAACAAAACAAAAGATAACATAAAATAATCAGAGTTTTTGGAATTAATTTAGAATTTAGCACAGCTTTGATTATCAGTGTTCCTTCAGTGTTCATCTGCTACTTCTAAAAATTAGCAGAGGTTGTAGCATGAGCAATAGAGCGACTGGAGAACATAAATATATGTGTATAATTTCTCTCCCAGGCACAGAAGTCAACCATTAACTACCCATATCCCATATCTTACTCGACACTTGGGAAAACACTACTTTTTTGATTGTTTGAATCTATTAGCACAGAATTCTTCAACTCTTTATTGCAAAAAAGTCTATACCATTTTATTAGACTATTAAAATTACCTCTAAAAAGTAATGTGCCTTTTAAGGAAAACTAATTGCTCAGTTTGTGAATGTACACTTTATACACAATGATAGTCACTTCTGCTCAAAAAGGAATTTTACAAAAGCGGTCTCAGATGGACAGGGAAACTCCTAAACACTGGGGAGCTGGTGTTATCACTAGATGGAGCTTATAGCAAGGTATTTTTTCTTCCAAATTTGTTACTAGCACTCATCATAATTAAAATGTAATGTATTATACAAGATTTTTCTGACACACTATGCTTTAAAGGACACCATAATTTGCATGGCAAGCATAGCCTTTCTTAAAGTTAATTTAAACCCCAACAAGTAACTTCTTTCTCAACTGGTATATTTCAGATATGAAAGTGAACTTTCAGGAACAGTATTCAAAATGTTCAATGGTTTAATTTCCTTTCTTCCTCAAATTCTTAAAAAAAAAAACCCAAGGAACTAAGATCCTTAAAATAAAAATCTTAAACCACTGAAATAATCCTTTTTTCCAAGGGTTTTATCTGGTTTGCACTTCTGACCTGAAGAAACAATACTATTCCCAAGGTTCCACACTATGTATTATATTCTAAAATGGAGAAAATACAATAGTTTCTGAGTTTGGTCTATTGTTAACTTTCACTGGTTCATCTAGAAATTGTTTTCTTCAAAATGAAAATAGTTTAAAGCTTACTTTGACACATCTCCTAAAGCTGCTTTAATAACTTGCTTTATGTACTATGAGTAAAAAAAGACCGAGGCTTGCTTCATATATCCTGAAGTTAGAAAGAACGAAAATGCTCTACAAATATTGGATGGCATACCCAATTCCAAACTCAAAGTGTAGTCCTGATGACTTACTGCTTAATGTTAACCAAGCACTTTCCGTTACATAAATTATCAATTTAAATTCAGCTTACATTTACTATGTTCAAAAGTCCATCCCAATACCATATTATGATTTATTTTCAGTGAGGCTTACAAATATCTTGTTATCTTTGCATCCCTCTTTTCCCAATACTCAACTCTTACATCTTCCTTACCTTCCTCTTCACAATGTGATACCAAGTAGAGAGAGGCATTCTACAATAAATACAGTCTAGTTTCTTATAGTGAAGAAATTTCTCTGTCCCTTTTACAAAGTGGTGTAAGGTCTAAACTTTTTTTAGGCTTAAAGTTCTCTCTCTTCCTCTTTTTATATTAATGGGGATTGAACACAGGGCCTTACACATAAGCCCTGTAGCACTGAACTACACCCCTCAGCCCTAAAGTTATATTTCAACCCAGTGCCACATTAAGAACTCACACCAATGGAATTGTAAGGGACAAAGATTGAAATATACCAACACTTTCTTAGGGTAGTGTTTGAGGAAATAAAACAAAAGGGAAAAACCATCTAGTCTCAAGGGATACTAATTGCTTTACACTTGCTTTTTTACCAGCCAGATATTGCTTTAGTCTAACCCTGAAAAAATACAAATTACACACATCCTCACACTTTCAAAATATGCCAAAGAATTATTTATTAACACAGGACTTACAGATCACAAAAGAGAGTGGTACAGAAGAGCTGGAAAATAATTCATCAGAATAAGCATGCAGATCAGTATTGGCAGAGGAATATACGAAAGCAAGTTTGAAAAGGCACATTCACACAGAAAATATCTAAATTGAAAAAAAGACATCAGAAAAGCGGCCCAAAAAAAATTAAGGCGCTGATTAAAATACAAAGTTTTCAATGTCAATGAAGAGCTACTTACAGATAGGTAGCTACGGAAGTCTTGCTAACCCTTTGAGAAAGTCACCAATAAGGGTAAACTCTTGCTGCCAACAAAACCAATGATCTTAATGACTGAAAATCAAGATGCTTCAGTGCCAGAGAGATTAAATTTAGTAGTGGGAGAAAGAGCAGCCTAGTTGAAATTATATGCAGCAAGGGCTCAAAGGGTTAAATGTAGTAATATGCAGAGAAATCAGGCAATGTTATTAGTATCATCTATCTTTCATACAAAGAATTACAGCAAGGGTTAAAAGAGACAGTATCCCCTTCAGAGTTAAGTTAGGGTTTCTAAACAGATTAAGGTCCATACACAGAAAACTATTAGGTTTTATTTACTTCATCAGCCCACTTGTTGTTTCTGTTGCAAGATGTACGCTTGACCCTCACCCTGAGAATGCAAGAGATACCATGGTGAACAGGAGCATACATTAAAACCACACTGCATTGAGGAAATCCCTGCTATTTACTCTCTTAAATACATTTATGCAGCAATTTTGCTCCACAACAGTATAGGTACAGCTCCTTGGTCAGACAACCCCTTTTAACAACCGCTCTAAAGGGATACTGCTCCTTTATGACAGGAGGTTTACAGATCAATGGGAGGAAACAATCTGCTTTTAAGAGTGTCCTCACACTGAAGAGAGGAGGCTTGAACATGACAAGTTCCAATCTGAGAATGTTCCACACATACATAGAGAATATGAGCACAGATTATTTTAACAGGTCCTTTAGAACAAGCTCTGTCAAAAAAACCAAGCCCCCTCCTCCAATAAAATGGGGGGAGAAAAAAACACCCCAAACTTAGATTACACTCATTTCATAAAGAATCTAGCTTGGCACTGTTAAAGAATATAGATTCGTTTTCAGAAAAATAGCTTCTAATTAATAACTTCAAAGTCCAAAGGCTAGTATACATGTTATGAGATTTCTTAAGTGAAAATCAGAGTGTTGTTCAGAAAATGAAGTACTTTGTAATCAACTGTTGTGGCTCAAGCAGCTCAGACAAAAAGGAAAAACAGAATCACCCTATCAAACAAACAGCAGCAAAAAATAGGAAATTTTTTGAAGTATAAAAAAAACTCAAAAAGGAAATAGTCAAGGGCACAAGGAGCTTTTCAGACAGCCCACTGTGCTTAGAAAACGCCTTAGCAAGTAGCAACATGAAACATGCAATGTCTCTGCTAACTTGCTCCTGATTCAGCACCTAGCTTAAGAAAACCTCCAACATTTCAATAACCTAAGGATAGATGTAATTTTGTTTTCTGACTCACCAATTTGATAGATGTGAAAGATATAATACTTTCCAATTTCTGCCTAAACCTGTAAACTTGGAAGTGTCTTATATGTTTCTCTCAAGTTAAAAAAAAAAAAACCACGAAACCCCTAGGATGCATAATATACTTCCTGGAATAATACAGTAATACTGAGATAGTTCTCATTATTAAAGGCCACAAAATAGGTTTATCTTTCTATATACATATTAAAAAACAAAACAAAACTTAGGACACTTGGGAATCTAGTTTTATGATAGGAAGTTGAACTAGAGAATAAACTGCTACATATAAATCCACATGGAATTTAAAGAGGGCTCCCTAATAAGATGTTTCCAAACTTTTTATCAGAAAGTTAGTATTACTTCATACTAGCATCTACAGATTTGTTACAACTCAATACTTCCAATAATAACATTCACACTGAAAACATTACCTGTATTCCACTAACACCACAGGCCCACCTCCTTGTCAGACCCTAACACACAGAATATCCACAAATGCTATAAGCTTTTTCCCTCTTCCTCTTTTGAAGGGATGTGGCAAACTGCAGTAAAACTGGTTAGAATTTTTACTTTCTCAACCCAATAAGAGTTAGTTTCTATAACAGAATACTGCTTTGGCAGCTCCTAAAAATACCCAAGAGAAGAATAAAGGAGAGGGAAACACTGACTTTGCTCACAGAAATGAAGAAACACTGCAGAAAATGCGAAAGTCTTTATAAAACTTCTGGCAATGTGAGGTTCAGTTAGCAGTAGATTTCTATGAGCCTCTGAACACCAAGTTGGTATTGGATTTCAAAAATAAAAATATCTTAGCTATCCAATCTAAGTTTCAGAGTAGTCACAGTATCAGTATATCCAAGTATCCACAGAATCAATTTTAACACTGCTTCAAAGAGACTGGCAATAAGGAGGTTAAGTATTAGAAATTAGTAAAGGTACAGGGCCAGAGCCTCATGCTTCTGTAAGTTAACACCCACAGAATCATCTCTGAAATCTACATCATCATCACCAGAGCAATCTCACCAATTCCTCACCTGCAGCAGGAGGATGCTGGCCACTAACTGTTGGTAAATCCAAAGAGCTATCAGACATGACATGCTTAAGATCTCCTCCCACATCAGCCAGTTTCATGTCAAACTGAACAGAGAGTGCATCTTCAGAGTCCTCCTTGCCAACGCTGCTGCCACCAATGGAAGGCAGATCCAAGGACTTCACTGAAGCAGAGTCTTCTTTGGTGTGTCTGAAAGCCACTGTTTTCTCTGTCACGGATTTGTCCGAGTTCATGGAAGAAAATTTACTGGAGTGGAAGTCAGCAAAATCATCATCACTTTTTCCAGGAGTGTTATCTTTTAATTCCTCAACACCTAGCCCAGCTCCTTCTAAAGAAAGTTGTTTGAAGACATCGTACTTGGTAGATGCAGCAGTTGGGTTCTGTGTACTCTTCACTGTGTTGCCCAAGTTGCTGGTTGGAGGAACAGGACCAGCTTCCTCTTTAAGGACATCATATTTGTCGTCTGCCTTTTGTTCAGATGAAATAGAACTATTACTGAAAGCCATAAAATCTGCAAAGTCATCTTGTTCCCCAGCAGATGCGGGGCTAGAATATTCCCCAAAAAGGTTGAATTCACCAAAATCATCAGCCAAACTAGAGCTTTTATTTGATGTGGGTGCTGATGTAGCTGCAGCAGAACCTGCTGGCTGAGATTGTGTAGAAACTGACTTTGATGTGCTGAATGCAGCTGAAAAAGACAATGGTTTCTCACTGCTACAATTAACTGAAGAAAACATATCTAGGTCTGCTAGGTTCAGAGGATTTTTTATTTGCGGTTGTTTCTGTTGTATAGTTCCTGCAGGGAAGGAAGCTGGAAAAGGTTTGTCTTTTGTTGGTGGCTCTAGTGGTGATACACTATCGGCTGTTTTAAAATCGGTGAAACCATCATCAGCTCCTGCAGATCTGAATTCTGCAAAACTCTCTCCTGAAAAAACAAAAAAGCATCAAAATAAATGCTAACCTGAAAACAACAGAATTCATAGTATATTGAATTATAGGTAGTAATTTTATAGGCTTCCTTTCACTGGCTTGACCTTAATCACAGTTTAAACCCTATCAGACAACAGTGATGGGGGAAGAACAGGTACTATTCTCAAGACTTTCTTCCTCTGCTCTGACCAGTCGACCACACAATAGAAGAGAAATATGCGCTAGAGGTTCCTGAAAGAGACATACTGTATTGAAACCCGAGGTACAATGAAGCACTAAGAGAAACCGTGAACCTAATATTCATGATATATAACACTTCTAACAAATAATACTTTAAGAATCATTCGACCGGGGCTGTAGCTCAGTGACAGAGCTTCTGTGTAGCATGGGCAAAACCTTGGGTTCAAATAATATGCAGTGACCTCCCCCTCTGCCTCACATCAAAAAAAGAATCATGAGACACTATACTATGTGATCTTGCTCAAGTATACCAAGAGTATTAATTTGAAGGGCACTTTGAGGAAAACTTTTGAAAAGGTAGCCACTTATTTGCAAAGCATTCTGACAAATACACATCTTAAAGTACTCAGGGCCAGAGATATAGCTCAGATTGTGCCTGTCTGGCAAGTACAAGGTCCTGAGTTCAATTTCTGGTACCAACCACCCCCCAAAACAAAACCAAACCAAAAAAACAAACAAAAAAGCACTCTTCATACTTTCTAATAAATAAAGCTGAATGTAATAGAAAAAAAAAATCTGCGAGCATGTGGGCCTTTCTTGAAACTAGACATCTAAGTGTAATAATAAGCATGTATTCTTAAAAATGTGGGCTATGAGTCTTAATAGAGTTTCTAGTCTGCATTATTATACTAGTGTTATCACTCACAAGTATAATGTTAGGATGCAGATGATCTTAGTTTTCTAGTACTATCCACTAGGCAATAACAGGTAATAAAAGCAACAGAGAAGCCAAATACCTAAAAACATTCCATTATTTAAAATTTATTACCCTTTCTAGAGATTTATAAATTAAAATACAAATCCTCATTTCTTCAAAACAAGATTTTCCCCAAAAAACTGAAAAATCAAACCATAAAAATATATTTAAAATCAGAATTCAAGTGTTAAAATTGGCGTTTAAATAATGTAGGCTTTATATTGTGCATGTAACATGATATATGCTCTAATATATCAGATGAAAAAAAGGATTCAAATAATAGGAGCTGATTTTTACTCCCAATCTCATACTTAACCAATTCACTATGAAAACTTATCAACAGAAATCCATCTAATATTATTAGCCAACTTTTAGGGAGAGGAACACCATTCAGATTTCTAGTAGTTTATGTTTTAAAGATATACCACTAGTAAAACTAAGTCAATTTCACAAATCAAAAGGAAATGCAGGTGCAAAACTTTAAAAAATTACAGAACTTTAGGCAAGTGTATCACTGATTATATGGGTGTTATTTCTATAAATGAAAGGTAAAGAGTAGCAGATTTTATTAAAACTTAAACTTTTGATGTGTTAGTGTGAAATATCTGTGAAATTGAGAAGTTTTGCTCTGTTATTTTAAAAAAGAAATCACCACAAACTAAACTTACTGATAAACTGTAAGCTTTTCCATCGGAAATGTAAGCTGAGTGAAAGGGTTAAAAGGAAATGAAAAGGGTGGGTTTACAAATTCCAAAAGAAAGAATTTTTTTTTCTTTGTAAATAAATTAGTTGTAGTCATTTCAACACTGCGTATCAGAAGGCACTTAACATTATTTCATGGGTAGCTTTTCAGCTTACTTGTGAATTCTTTTGTTTTCCTCTCTAATTTGTTTTTTAGGCCTTAAGAAATGCAAGAAGACCACTTTTTGTTAAAGCTTTAATACTTCTTCTTTATAGAAAACATTCTTTCTCTTCTACTTTAGCTTAAACTGTACAAAAGTAGTAATATGGAAATATCATTAAATTCTGTCATTCAGTGACATAAGGAAGTCAGACCTCTAAACACAACACTGTAAAATTCCGTATAAATTCCAAAACACTAATGTACTTGGTTGAAGTTAGGCCAGTCTTCTTTCTTTTCTTTTCCCCGTCCTCCACTCCTCCTCTCCCTCCTTCCCACCATCTCCAGGGCTGGGAATCAAACCCAGGGCCTCACACATGCTAAGCAGGTGCTCTACACTGAGCTACATCCTTAGTCCTAAGCCAATGTATTTTTAATGACAGTATTCAAAAGATAGCACACTATTTAGAAGAATAAAACATTTTCCCCTAAAACGAACAAAATTAGCTATTCTACTTGGAAGGCTTCAGAATTAAAGTCAAGCTAGGAATGAAAGCAAACAAACAAAAGTGACAACAATCTGGGGGTTTGTTATGGCCTAAGAAAGCCAGACTAAGGCACTGCTTACATTTTGGTGGCACTGCTCTCTTTCTCTACTGTCTTTTATAGATGTGGAAATGATGATCACTGACCCCCTATCACACAAAGAATCCTGATGTTAAAACAGGCTCTTTATTCCAAAATTGCCTTAGCCCAAGAATTGATGACAGCACTACTCAGAGTAAATGAAAAGAAATCAAAAGGTCCTTTAGGGTTCATCTTTATATTCCTAGTGACTAATACAGACCCTGAAGAAAGAATAGCTTTTATATCCAAAAGGCTTTGATGAATACAAGGAAACATTTCGGGAACCTAAGAGCTGTAAGGGGTTGAATATTTTAAGAGGTGGTTTAGGTGATTTACTCTTTTTAGAGATGCTTAAGCAGTATAGTATTTATCACATCTTACTCTTATATACCCATTTTCCTGAGCAGAAGGGTATAGACATAAGTAACTATTGAATGCTATCCCAACTATTCAGTATATAAAGACAGAAGGTAGTGCGGTTGCCAGAAGAAAATCCTCATTAGAGTATACACATTTCATAGCACATATAGTTAAGCTTTGCAGGACATAATTTGACCTATGGGTTACCTAAATTCTATACATCAAGTTTATCGCACAATTTAACCATAAACACCAACTTTCAGTTTTTACATATATGGCTTTCAAATGATCATTTTTATATTCCCTTCCACCCTTAAAGCCCTTCTATCAGAGAGGGTAATGACAAATACACATAAAACCCATAGCCAACCTTGGAAATTCTGCAGTGGTGACTAAGTCAAACACAAGTAACACACAGAACAGATCTCCCTTTCTTCCTGGATGAGTAAGCAGATGATTGATTATGTTTTGCTTTTCTTGCCATACTAGGTATCAAATCTAGGGCCTTGTACATATCAGACAAGTATACTACCACTGAGCTATATCCTCAGCCCTGGATAATGAAATACTGATGTTAGCATCTTAACATATTTAGGTCCACAGTGTTTGGCTACTGTTTTTGTTTGAAATGATGCTTTGTTTTGGTTGTAGCCTTCAAGTTCTGAAATGCTAGTTGGCAGTTCCTTTCTTCCATAGAGCTCTCACCACGCAAACATAATAGATCTTGTTAAAACACTATAGCCTTGAATCTTGCTTGCCTCCTCCTCTTGGTCATCTTTGCATGAGTCCCCCCGCCCCCTTTTTTTTGAAACCTGGGACTTTGCTACATCCCCAGCCACTTTTCAATTTTTTATTTTGAGACAGGGTCTTGCTGAGTTGCTAAGTTGTCCAAGTTTGGCTCATCTCCTCCCTCAGTTTCCCAGAGTCCTGGGATTATAGTTATATACAATTACACCTAACTTGCTTTTTGTTCTTTTGAGACAGTGTGTCTCATGTAGTTCAGGCTGGCTCTGAACTCATGATGTAGCCCAGGCTGGCCTCAAACTCAAGGATTCTGCTTCAATCTCCCATGTGCTGAGACTGTAGGCATGCACCACCATGCCCAGCTAACTGGCTTGTTTGTAAATGAATTTTAGCTGACGTTCATGAAGAGCAGAGAGAATACAAAACTGTGCTACTCATGAAAAGAAATCCTATTTAAGAGTGCATCTCTTTACCAAAGCTGGGTCCTCGGCTGGAAAAGCAGATCAAGTCTCAAGGCTTTTTTGTGTGTGTGGTGGTGGCGGTAGTGGTGATACTGGGTACTGAACTTGGCCTTAGCACTGAGTTACACTGCCAGATCTTTTTTATGCATTTTTTTTATTTTGGATAGGGTCTTGCTAAGTTCTAAACTGTCCACGCTGCACAGGTGTAGATACTGTACTGTTTCTCTGGTGTGAAAAACCAAAAGTGTAAATAAGGATTGAAATGTGTAATACTATGAAATAGGAAGAAAATATTCAAGTAGGAAGGGAAACTGGGTGGGGAGGGGGAAAGGAAGGTAGGGAAAAGGAAAAAAAATGATGAGAAAAGGAAAAAATGGAAACAAAGCTTTTGTACATAAGGAGGTTCTGGGGTTGAAGGGAGGGGAATGGAAAAAAAAAGAATCAAGTTATATCATATACATGTACAAATTCCCTATAATGAATGTGATCATTATTTATACCTAAAATGTACCAATAAACGTAATTAATTTAAAAAATAAATTGTCAAGGCTGGACTTGAATTTTTGATCCTCTTGCCTCAGCCTCCCAGAGTGCTGGGATTATAGGCATGTGCCACAATGCCTCGCTTCAAATAATACCTATTTAATTGTATCCTCTAGCATTATTGATATAAGGCAGTACTGTACCATATCTCTGTGAATGTAAAATATTTTGTACCTGTTCTTTGATATATATTAGTCACTATGCTTTATGCCTTAAATAATGTTAGTCTAGAATGTTTCCTTTCCAAATGACGTATGAGGAACTAAAAGCAAACCAACCAAAAATGATGCCACGTATCACAACAGTAACAACAACAAACACACTTCGAAAGGCAAAGACTGATGGCTACTTTTTGTGCAGTCCAGACTGATGTACTATGAACAACAGTTCAAATCTTGCTGAACAATCCAATAAATAAAGTAGCCACTGTCCGTTTGATACAGACTTCCAGAGAAATGGAATGTACTGTATCTTCAGAGGATGTGGCAATGACTTGAGATTTGCTATAAATTTGAGAAGTACAGTAATTCCCAGTAACTGAGCCACATTTGCCTTTTTGTAATTTTCAAAACCACAAAAAAAATAAAGCTTACCTTTCTCCCATGAGATAATCCTGACACTCAGAAACATCAAAACATTTATTAAACCTGCCAGTAGTAGGTACCCATTAAGGCTTTCTCAATTAAAATATTTGCAGTTTAATGAATATCACGAAATCACATTATTTTACTTGCTCAGTTTTTCCCTTTTAAAAACATACACACAGTAAAATAAATGTTCAAGAGTGCCTCAGAAACAACCACCTAAAACTCCCCTTATGAACAATGGGAATAATGTGTCTACTTGAAGAATAAAAAACTTACCCAAAGATTTATTTTCAGTTGTCTGTTCAAGTTCTCTGAAAGCACTGTATTTGTCACCAGGCTCTATGATGGAAAGACAGATGCTCAATTATGAGTAGGAAGCCTTAGATTATCATAGTTCAAGGAAGTAAGGCAGATTGGGTTAACTAAACATACTTAACATGTGGTATCAGCATTTTACACATTTCATATACGGGGTTACCAATTAAAGATTTTTACAATTTAATTAAATGTTACACTCACAAATTTATTAACTTATGAACTGTTTTTACCTCCAAAGGGAATAGTATTTTCGGAGGACTTGTCAGCTGCAATTCCTTTAAACACTGCATATTTATCCACTGAGGCCAATTTAGTTCCTGTAAGTGGTATCAACAAAGATGGGGCACTAAAGAGAAAAAATAAGCAAGTATTAATCATAAAAATAGCAAATGCTTTCCTTAGCATCAAACAGGAGCTTAGAATTAAAATGGCAAATGAGGAGTTAAAACTCATGGGTCCTTGCTTTAAAAGTCAGAAATTATATGTACACAACAAAGGACTAAAAACACCATCCTTCTTCTTGAAATTAGAAGTTAAAACAATGTGCAAGCAGCAATGTTTTTCTTGATTAACTGAAGAGGGGCATCAATCATTTCCATATGTCTTTAAGGTATAAGTAATGAACTAGAAATGGCACTGAAATAGATTATTAAAGAATGGTGACCTCCTGAGATTTAACTTAAGGTCCATAAAACTGTAACAACGAACTCCTCCAAATATGCATATCCAATATCTTTTTAAAAATCCAGTATCTTAGAATAAATTACATTAATCTTAATATAAATTTTTCTCTAAGGTGGGTTCAGAGTGCAGAGGTGGAACAGTTAAGATACAAAAAAAATCTATTTATGAGATGTTCAAGCCAACATGTGTCTTTCTCTCTTTTGATCATATTGCATTGCTTACTGGCAGAAGTTCACATATCTGATAAGCAACAGCAGAGTTAATACAATTTGCATTTTTACAAGGATCACATCAGTGGTTCCAGAAGCTATCTTTTGTAGCAAAACAACAATCACTTCAAAATTGGATAAAGATACTATTCCTTGTGGACATATTTTTCGCTGGATGGAAAAACAGTGTAATGAGTAGTATCTGTGTGGGTAATTCTTGGAAGGCTTGAACACATACTATAAAAACATTGCTCTTTTTTTCCTTTTTCCTCTTATCAGACCCAGGCAGCTCCCTGGAAGAACAACCTTTACATATGAATGACTACATCCTACCACCAGTTTGTGTCATTCAATACCACACTCACACAAGTTATATAAATGAATTTCTATTGAAATCTTTGCCCTGGAGCAAAAATCTTTCCACAGTCATTTAAATCTTCTTATCAGTCGCCTACAAGCAAGGTAAAAGCCAGGCTCTTACACATACATGCTAATGGAGGTCTACAGTGCTTTAGGACTTAGTGCCATGAAATATTAAAATTTCAAATCACTACCAAACAGCCGCTACATATCTGATCGTGACAAATGTAATAGGTTATCATCTATACATTTTCGGTGGAGTTTTTAAAGTTCCTTAAGTAATTAAACTACAGCTCATTGCATAGAATGATATATAAGAATAAAGATAATTACTGTCTAAGGATAAAAATCCCTCCAAATGGAATGATCTATGTACGTATTTTCTATGACCCTCCAATTTTAGCCATGGTCTTTTATAGCTCATTGTTACAATCTTTTTACTAAATGTGACATTTATTTTTTTTTTTATTTATTTATTTTTTGGTCTTTTTTGAGACAGGGTCTCGCTATGTAGCTCAGGTTGGCCTTGAGCTCACTTTGCAGCCCAGGTTGGTCTCAAACTTGCAGTGATCCTCCTGCCTCAGCCTCCTGAGTGCTGGGATTAGAGATGTGTGCCACCACGCCCTGCTAAATATGACATTTAACTGAATATAATTAATTTAAAAATTATACTCATGAAGTTGAAAAAATAGAAGATCTGGGTAATGAAGTATTGCTGATTGAAATCAACAAAACAAAACTCCACTTAAATAGGGTTTGGCTCAAACTGTAATTTCATGCATACTGCAAATGAATGTTTCATTCCAGTTCTTTTTCTAAGCTTATTACTTAAAAAAGACTCTAATCACCATCAAAGTATTTATGCCAGTTATATACAATAGCTAAGATTTATTCTAAACATGAAAAAATACTCATGTGAGAGAGGCATAGTGCATTAAAATTTATGAACCTACTTTCCATGGAAACACTAAGAATTTGGCCATCAGAAACATGTTTTGCATTTCACTAATGAATCCATTTATGTTTTGAGATTACATGGCTGTGGTAGATGGCTTTACTTAGTTGCTCACCCTGCTAAATACATTTCAAAGAAACAGTCTGATCTCAGCAAAAATAAAACAAACTAACTAGCTCCTACAATTTAACCCTTTTGGAACTTCTCTATCAATTCCTGTCTGCTTTGCTGGTTATTCTAGGCTCTCTAGCACCCAGCGCACTCCAAGTATTTTTTAAATGGACAACTGGATGTGGCTGTATTCTAAGCCCCTTTTCATATTTTAGGATCAGGCTCAATTGCTCTCTCCCCTCTACTATCCAGGGCAATGCCGAGTCCAGCTAGTTTTTCAGACATCAAATGTTCAGTGTCTGTAACTCCAATCCTAGAGTGCCGTGCATTATCCAACAACAGGACTGCCACAGCAGCAACAGTTCCTTGCATCATGCCACTTACTCCTAAAATGCTTTACAGATTTCAGCACAAACCATAAAAGGATTCCTGAACCGGAGATGCTCTTAAACTCATTTTCTCATCAGCTAACAGTGTTCTCTACCACAGTCTGATACCTTACTTGCTTTTTCATCTTTTCTCACAGATTATGCCCATTTTCTGCTTTAAAATACCCAAAGTGGTTTCACCTAGGCTTAGCCAGTCATATCGTGATTTAACAAACCTCCTTTTAACATAAACTCACAGTAGGAAATACGGATTATCACACATGAGGGAATTAGGTTTTTTCTTATGAATATGACTTTATTTGAAAATAGTGTGTTTATAGCTGTAATCATGTTACAATAAGGTCCTCAGGGCAGGCCCCAGTCCAGTCTAATTGGTATGTTTACAAGAGGAGGAAAACTGCATGATGACAAAAGAGGCTCAAGTGGATCCCACTGCAACCCAAGGACGGATGGCCGTCACCCAAAGCTAAGTAAAGGCAAGGCCAGAGTACACTCAGCTTCCCAAAGAAAGCATGAATCTGGTGAAATCTTGACTTCAAACACCTAGGTTTTAGTATTGTCGGAAAATACAATTCTGTTGTTTTTGTTTTTTTCTTTTTCTTTTAGTTTCTTTTATTAGTATATGCTTGTGATAGGAATTCATTTTTTGTATGTGTTGTATGTACTATATGTACGCAGATGCTCAAGTCCCTCACATAAAATGATATAGCACTGGCAAACAACCTACGTACATCCTCCCATATATTTAAATCATCTTCAGGTTACTTATAACACCTAATACAATGTAAATGCTACATAAATGTTTGTTAGGCTGTACTGTTTATGGAACAAAGACATGAAAAAGTACGTATATTCATTACAGATGCAATTTTTTTCCTGAACATTTTCAAATTGCACTTGATTGAATCTGAAGGTGCAGAACCCACAGAAATGGAGGGCTGAGTGTATATTTAAGGGCAAATTGTAACAGAACTTTAACAAATAATATAAATAGCCAGGGAGGTGGCTCATATCTGTAATCCCAGCATTCTGAGAGGCTGAGGCAGGAGGACCCCAAGTTTAAATCTTGCCTCAGCAACTCAGCAAAACCATTTCAAAACAACAACAAAAGTCTGTACATATCACTTCTCGGCCTTTTGGCTAAGATCAAGTGTAAAAGTCTGCACATGTAATTCAGTGTAAAGGCCCTGCATTCAATCTTCAGTACCAAAATGAAATATAAAACACCAAGAAAACAACCTAAGTTTTTCTGCAGTAGCAAATGGTTCCTGCGCCTGTATTTCTCATGCTAGTGATGTCTGGTACTACGTAGTAGATGCTAAGTATATATTTGCTGAGTAAACAAGTGAATAATGAATCTAGATTTATAGATACAAGCAAAATATTTTCATTCAAGTAACACATGGAAGTAGTTGAATCAGAACTCTAAAAGGAACATGTGCTAAAAATGGCTGCAATGACTGTATATGAAAGTAAACATGGAGAAAATATCAAACAAGACTGCTAATAACCCATACATCTCAGGTCTGGCCACCATCTTAAAACCTTGTTCTTCCCCCAAGTTTAACTTCTTCTACTAAGAAAGATGCTCACCAAAGGAACAAACCATTAACTTGATGAATTCAGTTTACAGTCCCTGCACAATAATATATTCATCCAACAATACTGTATTAACTACATTTCATGGGCTAAGCACTGCATACAGAAAATAGTCAAGAAAACTAGTAAATAGAGTTAGAACACTGATATTCACAAGGTGCTATGACAGTAGGGAAGAAGAACCTTTCATTCACTTGAGGTAGCGACTGCTGGAAAGGAGATAGGAAAACTTAGCTGATTTCTGAAATAGAACAAGAATTAATCATAAAGAGAAAACAGAACATACAAAGATCAGAAGCTTGAATGCATATGGTCGGCTGGGCATGGTGGTGCATGCCTACAATCCCAGCACTCAGAAGGCTGAGGCAGGATGATTGCTGCAAGTTTGAGGCTAGCCTGGGCTACATAGTAAATTCAAGGCCAGCCTGAAGAGCATAGTGAAACCTTGTCTCAAAAAGACAAAAAACAAACAAACAAACAAAATGCAAGCATATGGTCAAGTTAGTCATTTTGGCTTTGGTGGAGTATGAACTGTGCAGAAAGGGCAGGGGTTGATACAGCAGGCAAGAGCAAGATCACACACAAGCTTTCTCCCACAACAAGCAGAGCTGATGAAGTTGATGGTGTTAAAGGAGAGGGAATGAAGGCCAAAAATAAATAATATGCTTCTAATTTGGTGACGAGGTATGGTGACACTAGTGACCAAAGAAAGTAATGATTTAACAAATTTTTAATGTGGCTTTGAGTAGGAAATAATGAATTTTTTTACACCATGAATTTGAGATGTTTTGTGTCATTCAGATAGGAATGGTTAGGTAACCGCAGGACATACAGATTTTGTTCAAAGGAAACAATCTGGGACAGAAACATCCTGTGTCTGTGAGGTTAACAAAGCCTGTGCTGGTGCGATGGTGTTGGACATCTGGCACTATAGTTTTGTTAGTACGTTCCATCTAAGAAGTGCTGACATATGTCTGATGCATCTCAATATCAGAAGAATAATCTGTTTGCCTCATTTGTACCTATCATGCACATTCCTTAGCTCAGTGTGAACATAGGGAAGCATGGATCTAGAAACCATCAACTTGTTAAAACGGAAGATGAGGAAAACTGCAAAAACAGGAACCTGAGAGAAGGGTATTCGGACAGAAACAAATCTCAAAGAGAAGCCAAATCATATTGCTTACGAAAATCCTATGTGTTCTGCTGTATTTAAATGAAGAGAAAAGATGTTGATAACATAATGATCAACTCAGTTACCTGAACTGAGCTAGAAATACAACTATCTATGCAAACAAACAGAAATCTGAAGGTTAAAAGCCACTAATGTCAAACATGACACATGAATAAGCAAAACTGTAAATTCTGATTTCTGTGGAATTTCAGTACATTTCAGTACATTATGAAATTATATGCTCCCGCCTAAAAAGCTTTTCAACAGTTGAAGTCCTGGATCTAGTACAAGAACATGCAGCCATCTCTGCACAGATGTACTCAGCTATAATAAATCAGGTTCAGTACAGACACACACAGGAATAAAAAGCAAGCATGCATTGAGAGGAAATGTTAGGATATAAATTTTAAGGTGGATAAAGAGCAGAGAAGCTCAAAGAGTGAAAGTCTCATGGGAAGGAATAATCAAGCAAAGTATTAAAGATTCTTAATTCGTCTCATATGTAGGCTGACGCTCCTTTCCAAAGAGAGTGAATAGTGTTAAATATGTTCAACTCTTTTGTACCTGTTTGCTTGCTGGGAATTATTTGTTTTTGAAGAAGCAGGAACCTCTTGGAAATCAGTGAATGAATCATCAAGAGATCCTGACTTAGAAGCATCTTGAAAATCCTGGAAATCATCATCTTCTGGCTTTCCCACCTAAATTGAGAGAGACATTTACTTAGAAAGCATCAAACTGATATGATAAGTAAACAACAAATCTCAAGCTGCCAACTTCAAAGACTGTCATTTACATTTCTCAATTTATTTATACTCATCTAATTTAAGAACATTTTTTCCAGGCTTAGGGATCAAAATCAAAGGAATATGCATGCGAGGCAAGTGCTCTACCACTGAGCTACACCCACAGCCCAGAAGAATACCTTTTAGATATAACAGTAACTCAAGTGCTTAAGGTAGGAACCCTGTTTTGCATTTTCAGATACTCTGACAACAAGAGGAGAGGACTGGCTTAATTAATTTCCCATTTAGGAAAAAAAACGTGTAGCTTACTGCCAGCATTTATTCTTGGGATAAGAGGGAAACTTAAGGAGCCAAATTTTACATTTTTAAAAAACATGGTTGATTCACATTTTATGCATATTTACAAATTACAAAAGGGACAGAGGTACCTAGTAACCAGTTACATATATGTATAAAATAAACAGTAAAATACTGACTCCTAAACTCATGCTCCTAAAAAGAGTACTGTTAACAAGTCTGTTTTATAGAAGAACAAGCTTTTACTATATTGTTTTGTACTTTAAAAATATATGATTGTGTAACAGACATCCTTCCATGCAGTATAGGTGGATCTATGTCACTCATTTTAAAGACTGACTAACCACTGCATGATGAACTAATACTTATTTAACATTTTTTCCTTCTGATGTACATTTAGCTATTTCTAATGTTTCACCCCAGCAATGTTACAACTATCCTTGATATATCTTTGCTAATTTGAGATACTATTTCTGGTGGATAGATTCCCAGTAGTGTGACTGCTAGTCAGAAGCAGCACTTTGGGAGGCTGAGGTAGAAGGATCGCAAATTTGGGTCTAGCCTGGGAAATAGAGCCAGTCCTGTCTCAAAACAAGAATTAAAAAATAGGCTTGGGATCTAGTGCACTGAAAAAGCTCTGCGTTCAATCTCCACTACTTAAAAAAAAAGTTGTACCAATGAACTTGCAGTGTATTCGTCATTTACCCCATTTATTTTCACTTAATTTTTTTTTTCCCTAATCTGAGAAGTGAAAAATGAACTGAAGCATTTTAATTTGGGGGTTAGCATTTTCCTCAAAAGACACAACCTAAGCATTTAAAGTTATTAGTTTGATGTTTAAAATGTATATATTATAAACACCAATACAACTCTTTGCCCAAAACTCAGATTTTAATGCTTAAAAAATAAATTTTATATTGTTTTAATACCTTTTTCTTATTTTTTTGATTGAATTTAGGACCTTGTGCATGCTGGGCAAGTGCTATACCACTGAGCCATCCCCCTCACCCCCCGGGCCCAATACTATTTAATAAGTCACAAGTGTTCATCACAGTCCAGCAGTATGAGTCTCTGGAAGAAAAGCTGTCCAGATGCACTTTCAGGGATTATTTAGAATATGTACCGTTTTTCCACTTACCTGATTTGTTGGGTAAGTTGCAACGAAGCCACTGGAAGCTGAAGCTGCAGCTCCACCCACTGGTCCAACAAGATTAATGCCCACGACTGGCTGTCCAAGGCTGAGAGGCATGGAGCCTGTAGGCCCTGAAGGTATCACAGTGGGCTGACTTACAGGGGCTGGCAGAGTCATAGGAAAGCCACTTAAGGTTGGAATAGGAGCTGCTGGGAATTGAGTCAAAGCATCAGGACTCATGGCAGGAACACCTCTCTATACAGGACAGGAGGAAAACAGAAATATCTTAGGGGACTGCAGGACACAATCTAAATCTGGCGAAGAGAGGCGTAAACATAAAATCTTTAGCTTTCATATTATTTCTACTGATGTTTTCTGACTTTCAAAACTCATGAATTTGATACAAGAAAAAAGTATCTAGGATAATAACACCTAATACTTAGCAAAAAATGGTCAACACAACAATTCTACATTTTCTTTCGTTCTGTAACAGAAATTGAACTCAGGACCTTGTGCTCACCAGGAAGGCACTTGTGCCTGCTGAGCTATATCCCTGGCCCTCTGACATCTTCTTTCTTTGACAAATTTTGTTAACTTGCTATAAGTACATAATTTAATTTTGTAATATAAGAAAAAAACTACTACAAGACTGAGAATACTTTATGTCTAAGGAATTTTTAAACAGGACTTTAAACTGTACATTGAAGTACCGTACCCTAAAAAAATGATCTAAAATTTAATGTATGAGGGTTTCTATAAGAGTAGAGTAGAAAAGGATTCATATTCTTTCAATTATTATTAAAAGTTATTTGATCTAACTTAAAATGTTTTCTACCTGTGTTACTGCTATCATGGCGAGAACAGTATAAAGTTCCTCCTTGGTAAGCTTGCCAGGTGTAGTTCTATTAGCTAAGGCCCATATCTGTCCAAGAGTTTCCCTGGGAAGTCCAGATGACATCAGAATGGGATAAAGTTTAGCAGTATCTATTCCAGTTGGAGTCATTGTGGTTTCTAAAATTTTCTTATAGGCATCTATTATAGGAAAGAAATATAAACACACTGTTAGTGATTGGTATTTCTATCATTGTTGGTTTCATAAAAATAATCTTCAATCAGATTGCTGTAATGGAACTGCAGCCACATCTAGGAGTTTTGCTGTTTCTGTTGTGTTGGTTTTTTGAGACAGGGCCTTACTATGCAGTCCAGGCTGACCTCGAACTTGCTATGTAGCCCTCCAACTTGATCCTTCTGCCTCAGCCTTCTGAGGGCTGGGATCACAGGCATGTACCATCATGCCCCACCACATTAAGATTTGGAGCTCAGAAGGTGGGAGTTTAGTCCTAAAGATGAGAATTTAGGGGTGATGGTAAGATACCATCTTAAAATCCACTATGAGATTATAACAATGTTTTTCAATTTTATTAATTTTTCTGGATAAAAGCAATAATAACATTCAGATGGAGAAGGGTATAAGCAGACACAGTACTGTACTTTAAACTTCAAAGGAGAAGAATTTGTAGAATAATGATGGTAGAAAAAGCTTAAAGGTAGCAATGGGAAACAAGAATTAACCCAATACCACCCTTCTCTTGGTCCAATTAATCAAAGGTTGTGGGAACAAACACCCTTCAAGAAGGTGCTTTGAAATACAGTCTTCAGGGAAAGACCTGATTGCAATTAAGGTGAGGAAACAGAACCACTGTTTGAAAACAGGGAGGAACTACTGGTGAGTTTTTGACAGTAAAACAATATTTCCAAAGAACAAAGTGGGAAATGCTGTTAGAAATGGTTGCCAATAAAAAAATGAAGAATGCAGGGGCTGGGGATTTAGCTCAGCGGCACAGTGCCTGCCTGGCAAGTGCAAGGTCGTGAGTTCGGTTCCCGGTACCGGAAAAAAAAAAAAAAAAAAAAAAAAAAAAAAAAAAAAAAAGAGAAGAATGCCAATACTCTATGGGACACACTTACACTAAACAATTATTTGTAACTTATCTAAAATTTGCATTTAACTGGGCATCCTGTATGTTTACACATTAAATCTGGCAAGCCTAGATAGAGGAGTTGTGGGAAATAAAAGTGAGTAGGATTAAGGGAGAGACAAAGAAGAATGTTTGTAACAAAAATTTTATATCTGGAATTATAAATATGGACTACAGGTTAATAGGATGGCAATAAGAATATATATTTTGACCAGGAAAGTATAGTATGTCTGTATATTGGAAGGGAGAAGAAGAAAGATAAGCTGACAGAAAACGGATAAAATTAGAAAATGTACTATTTTCTAATAGTATAATAGATATCCTATTTTTAGTTTGCTCAGCTTGAAGAAAGAGGAGGAAGAAAGGATGTAAAAGGGTAGCTAGAAGAAAGTCTATTATTTTTATGTACAATTTTTGAAATCTCATGATTTTTGGGAACAATTAGCCTTTTAATATGTGATTACAGACATTAACAATATAAATTCAATGACAGAAATCTTGCATAAGTTTTATTTAATCAAGTGTAGAATAACTTTCGTCTATGACCAATTTAAAAAATCAAGATCTAATGAAAGTTACCTTTAGCTTTCAAGGTGTTGTTAAGTTAAACAAATTACAATTTATTAAGATTAACATATGCTGCTCTAATTGTCATTTTTCTATGCATATCAGTCTAGCTTAAATAGACTATTCTCTACTAATTGAGTACTATCATAAGGTGCAATTTATTACTATTAAGCCAATCTTTTTTGGCTCAATAATAGTAATTCACATAAAGGAAAAAATTAACACTACCTTCCAATGGTGAAAAAAAGATGCCGCCTGGTCTTTTAACTTGACAAATCATAAAAAATAATAGTAAAAATATAAATCAGCCATTGAGAATTCAGGTAGCCGGGTGTGGTGGCACACACCTGTACTCCCAGCACTTGGGAGGATCACTTCAAGTTCAAGACCAGCCTGGGCTACGAAATGAGCTCAAGGCCAGCCTGAACTACATAGTGAGACCCTGTCTCAAAAAAAGACAAAAAACAAAAACAGAAACATTGAGAATTCAGAAAATTACATTAAGCATATTAGTGTAAATCTTGATGTTATTAAGAATCTCTGAAATAAATATTTGATAATGTAATTTTTTGGGTGGTAGTATTGGGGATTGTACCCAGGGGCACTTTGCCACTGAGCTACAATCTCAGGCCTTTTTATTTATGATTTGGAGACAGGTTCTTACTAAGTTGTCCAGGTGGGACTTGAATTTTCAGTTGTTCTGCATTAGCCTCCCTGTGCTGGGATTATAGGCAAGCATTATTGAGCCTGGCTGATAATATCCTTTTGAAGCATAACCCTAAGAAATCTAGAAATAGCCAGGTATGATGGGACCGGCCTGTAATCCCAGCGTTTGGGAGGCTGAGGCAAGAATATGGCTGTGAGTTCAAAGCCGACTTAGGCTACACAGTGAGTTCAAAGTCAGCCTGAACTACATAGTGAGACCCTGTCTCAAAAAACAATAGAATAAGATAAAAAAAAAACAACCAAACTTCTAGAAATAAAGGTATATGATGGTCAACAAAATATTAAAGCAAAATATTTCTTCTGTATTTATGTAATTATTTTATATATGAGGCAGTCCTAAACACCAGATCTATTTAATTTTCTATATTCTTTCAGAAGAAAAAGGTGGCAATTCCTTTTGTATATTTTGTAGCCACAATAGTTAAATATAACTACATCTATAATATTTAAAGCAAAATATCCAGATAGGAATTCTGGGCAGAGCAGCTTTTTTTTTTTTTTTTTTTTTACCTGGAACCAAACTCTCATTGTAGATCCAGGGAGGCATTCTGGGCTGAACAGGATCTTGTGTGGGAAATACTCCCACACCTAGAAAACAAAGAATATTAAAGAATGTTAATGGTCCATGTAGAGGATGGGAAAATGACATTGAGTCATGGCTTTTTATAAAGAGCAGCACTGGCTGGAGACACTAGAAAAAAGTCACCAATACACCCTAAATACTTGGTTTCTAAATAACTTTTGTAGAATAACTGTGTCTTCATGGGTAAAGAAAAACTGTAACGTACCAAAACAATATTCTGAGTCATATGAGGTTTATATCATTTCAAATATATTACAAATTAAAGGAAAAAATATGATAGATAATGGCTTAAAAATTTTAAGTGTTCAAACTTTATTTGTAGCTTTTTGTAATGCTTCTTTGCAAAGTTTTTTTTTTTTTTTTTTTTTAAACCTGAACATGCATTGCTACCTTAGGTGGTTTTTTTTTTTTTTTTGGTCCAGTAAAATATCATCCAGAAGTTTGGCTTTAGGACACCCATGTTCTAACTCATTGCTCAGACTGAGTTTACAAAACTTAGATTTTTTTTTTTTTCCTTTTTTTTTGTGGTAGGGATTGAATCCAGGGTCTCATATATGCCATGCAAGTACTACCACTGAGTTGCCCATAGCTCCCAAACTGGGAATCTTATAGGCAACAATGCATATGATTTATTTCAGGGAAAGTGAAACCATGCTCTCATTGGTGACTTTTCCATTTAAATTTTAAACTTTATGGAAGAACAGAAAGTGCAAGGGGGAAAAAAAGAACACTTATAAGAGGAAAGTAAATTTTAAATCAGGAATGATTCGGATGAAGGAAACTGGTTATCAAAATCATTTTTTGAAAGGAATACACAGTGTGTTGTAAGAATTCAGAGCAAAATCTTAGGGGTTAATTGGAGAAAGGATTGCGTCAAATATATTTTAAGCAAATTTTTCATTAGCAAAATCAAGCAGCATTCATTTTAAGATTAATGCTTAAGGTGTTAGCATTTGAGCAACATTTGGTTAAACGAATTTTTGCTGAATGATTCATGGGCTCACCACTTTCTTCAATTGTCAGGTTTTGGTCTGAAGTCTTTGCTGCCTCTGTAGTGGTGGCACCATTTACACATCCATCTACAGCAACCCCATTACTGGCCGTTAAACTGGGCTGGTTCTTACTGGAAACTTGGCCCCAGGCTTTGTGCCCACCTTCAGATGTATTTATTTTAATTTGTTCCTGCCCAGAGGTACTTATGTCACAAGATACTAGTAGCTTCTCCTCCAAGGGCGGGCCTAAACAAACAGCATGAAGGATTACTTGTATATAACTGCATTATTTCTAATCTTTTAAATTATCCCTTTGCCACCCATATTCTAAGGGGAAGGCCCTGCCACATATGAGGTAAACTTTGATAATAATCCAAGCACTACCCATTTGAATAGAACATATGAGACGAGAAATTTTAGAGAATTTAAACATAATTATCTACCCTGATCCTCAAGAATTCTATACAGTAGATAGAATAATGTAGTGGAAGGAACACTACGTTAGAAATCTGGCAATCTACAAGATATAGAGCCAGGCGTGGTGGTGCACACCTGTAATCCCAGCACTCAGGAGGTGGAGGCAGGAGGATCGTTGCGAGTTCGAGACCAGCCTGGGCTACAAAGTGAGCTCAAGGCCACCCTGAACTGTATAGCAAGACCCTGTCTCAAAAAGACAAAAGAAAAAAAAAAGATATAGAACTTTCAGTAATTACTGGAAGGCCTCCAGCAGTAATACCCCTGAGTCTGTTTCCACATCTGTTGAATGATAAAGTCTGGACTAAGTACATTACTGCCAAAATCCCTCCCAGCACTACACTGTGTTTGAAGACAGTTGTGTGTAGCTGCCGCATTATTTCATGGATGATAAAAACTGAGCTACACAACTGTTTAAAGGACTTGTCCAAGGACAAACTGATAGTAAAGGAACATTCTGGGCTTCTGCCTCCCAGGACTTTGTCAGGGAACCAGAAAGAGCACTTTGTAAGAAAGCTTTTCCAAGCTTGTTTATTTGTAAAAAAATGGTGTCGATGATTTTCTCCCAAATAGAGTCATTTTGTGAATGAAGCTTGTTTTTAAAGTTACAAGGTGGCTTAAATGTTTCTAATTTGGTAGCAAAAAATATTACACTCTTTTGTGGCCTATGAAGACTCTGGAACTTAAAAAGCTAGCCGCTCATTTGATGGATTTCAAGTACTCTTACATTCACATACATGTTTCTTTGCCAACATCACTGTTGTTATTCTGCTTATATGACAGAAATAAATTATCCTAAAATATCTTAAGAACATTTCCATTAATAATGCTAGGAGTTACCTGCTTTCTGCACATGGTGTGAGGCTGAATCGGCAGAGAAATAAGGCATTTGCCCAGGGACACCATGTAAGGCAAAAGACACTGGAATCTGACCTGGAGGGAGAGGCTGTGCGCCAGCCTTCTGTGTATGCAACGGGCCAAGTGGGGTGGTGGGGTGGAAAGACTGAAAGGGCTGGGCTGTGGATGAAGGCCCACATGTGGGAACCTCAATAGGCCCCTGCATAAAGTCACTGAATTCATCTTCATCAAGAAAGGCAGGTGATGGGGAGACAGTTTTAGTAGAATGAGATGATGTGGGACAATCTGCAAAATGGAAAATGGCAATGAAACACACAGAAATGAAAATCAATGGAGAAAAAGAAATTAAGATGTACTACAATTTCAAACAAGACACTGAAATATGACCAGTGAGGTGAATAAGAAGTAATAATAATCAAGTGGAATTATAAATGCATGCAAACCATTTTGATATTTATACACTTTTATATCTTTTTAAAAGGTTTTACAGTTATTTTGTATTTGATTCAAAAGCAGAAAAAAAACTCAATATTTCCTTCTTTCTCTTACTAGGTCAGTACTAACTTCCCTAAACAAACCATCAACGAATTCATATGACAGTGGTAATCTTTTTTAATCTAAATGTTCTGTGTATCTGAATAACATTCGCTGAAAGCAATGTATGTATACCAGATATAAAAATCTACCAATGTGTTGCTGAATATATCTTGGACAGATACATTCTCTAATGTTTAAATTTCATTATTTAGTAAGAAATTTAGCAACAATACATAATAAAAGCTTGTAATTTCCCATATATCATGGCCGATCCATATCTGTCTAGATCACATTTCAGTAAAGTTATGTGGGGAATAAATATTACAAGGTGATATTTTCTTGTGAAAAGCCTCAAAATGGATACCACAAAGTGCTGAATGAAACAACTCAACAGTCAATTTAAGAAAATCCATCGTGACTGAGAACTATATTTAAAAGCATTTTGACACTGAACATAAACATCACTGTGGCTTTTTCTGTTAAATGTGACACTCACTTATGTGAGATTCACTTCAACATCTTGCTTTTCAGAGGCTACATGTTTTTTGGTGTGGTACTAGGAATTGATCCCAGGGTCTCTGCATTGAGCTACATACTCAGTCCCCTGTCTCCCCCTTTTTAAAATTTTGAGACATGGTCTTGCTAAATTGCCTAGGGTGGGCTCAATTTTGTGATCTTCCTGGCTCAACCTCACAGATGCTTGGATTATGGGGCATGTATCACCATGCCTGCCCAGGGCCTACATTTAACATGGAGTTTATTAATATTACTTTGTTATTGCTTCTCCACATCTACTTTGAATTGTTTTAACATTTACTGAAGTCTAATGTCACAAGGAGCATTTTTAAAGAAATAGCTCTCATCTGAAAAATAAGAACTACATCCTTACTACCACTCTTTAGGACCAATGAAATAAAATCCAGAAGTACTGAAATTCTATGAAAGATATAAAATAAACATGCAAAATTATTGCTGTAATTAATTGTATTCAACAAAGAAAAGGCCATGCCACATTGAATCTCAGGCTTCCCAACAATACTTAAAAACACTATGGATTTAGGTTCTTACCTACTTTGAATATTTTAAAAATGGACTCCATTCAATAATATATTGCAAAGTATATTTTATATTCTAATAATATAAAGTATGTTTAACAATCCAATATATGGCAAATGCTAAACCAGCATTCATTGTATTTGGCTGGAATTATGTTAATTCTATGTGGTATATATTTTGGCTCATAAACTCTTGCAATTACGTATATATATGATTAATAAGAAACAAAAATTAATATGATAAATATAGTTTGTATAGTCAATATTTTAAAATAAAAAGTCTATGGGAGAAAATTAAAAGATGCCTTTGATGGTAAAAGGGTTAGAAGTTTTTTTCTATGCTTTGAGGCTAGGTTTAAAACCCTAACTGGAGCTGGGTGTGGTGGCGCACAACTGTAATCCCAGCACTCAGGAGGCTGAGGCAGGAGGATCATTGCTAGTTTGAGACCAGTTTGGGCTACAAAGTGAGCACAAAGCCAGCTTGAACAGCACAGTGAGACACTGTGTCAAAAAGACAAAACAAAATAAAACAAAACAAAACAAAACAAAACAAAACAACCTAACTGGAGAGGCTCTGGGATCTTCTTGGGGTTGCTTCAGATCAATCTTTTTCTATGTTAGCATGAATTTCTAGTAACTAGAAATTTGTAAACTGTAAATATGTTCACTGAACTCCGGAGATTTGAACCTCAAAGCACTAATTCTTTCCTTTTTTCTCTCTCTTTCTCTCTTTTGTTTCTTTGAGACAGGGTCTTGCTATGTAGTTCAGGCTGTCCTTGAACTCACTATGTAGCCTAGACTGGCCTTGAACTCATGGCACTCTTTCTGCCTCAGCCTCCCAAGTGCTGGGATTACAGGTGTGCGCCACCATGCCCAGTTAACACCAATTTATTTCTTAACAATGAGTATTTCTCAGTATTTCACAGCTGGATGCTGAAAAGGGCATTCTATATGAATAGAGTTTGACCTAACAATGATCATATCTCTCTGGCTTCCTGTCCTTTTTTTAAAGTTCAGTGCCAAGTGGAGTTTTAGTATTACCTCGCAAGTGTCTAGTCTTAAGTCACTTCTTGATAATTTTATTTGGCTTATAATTTTCATTTGTAGAAATGTTTTTCCTTTCAGATCTCAATTTGATTGCTCCATTCTCTTTTCAATCCTGGTGTATATTGTGGGCCTCTTTTTGGAATGGGAATCTAGTATATAATTTGACCAGTATAATTAATAGGACAGAGTCAAGCTGTCCCAGAAAAATCAAGAATTGGTAACAATGACAGTATCAAATTATTTTCTACTGATATGACATACAAGAGGTATCATAATACCTCTTGTATGTCATATCATAACTTTAAGGTAAAGTTCACTGACTTCCCAAAAGAGTAGAGTACTTTCTTGGGTGAATGACTTATGAAAACCATTCACCTATTAATGGCATGTTGTTCTTTAAATAAGTTGATAATAAAATGTCAAAATACTGAACTTTAAAAAAGGACACAGGAACAGCTATGCAAAGAGAAAACTCATTTCAACTGCCAAATGCTTTGAGCAATAACAAAAAACAAAAACACCCTTTTACCCTGCTCTAAATAGGTATTTTTCTTACTTACCCAATGACAAAAAACTACAAAGAAATTTACTAAAGAAACTAAACTTTTATGAGGAGCATTATCAAACCTGATTTTTAAAAAATGAAACATTTTAAGAATTTGCAAGCTTCATCACATTCAATAATAAAATCTGAACTAGTTCATAAAAAGTAAAATTATTTTAAAACAATGAGAATGAAATAGTAAATTTCTATATTACATTTTCTTTGAGTGAACAGATTTTACTATTGCTAATATACTCATTTATATAAAGATTTATTTACAAGTGAAATGGTCATATTCACGCTTAACCAGAAGACAAACAGGTTTTTTTGCCCTCTGAAGATAGTTGTTATCCCAACAAGATCACTTAAACAGTGTAAATTTTAAACATCCAAATCTGTACTTAGCTCAAAGGAAAAGTTCAGCACTGATTCTTCCCACACAAGTAGTGGTCAATTAAATCCATGGGTATAAATCACTAAGAAAAAAAATTTTAACACCTTTTAAAATTAAAACTACCTGGTTTCTTAGGGTGCGATGCTGGGGTAGGGTGCATCTTGGCATCTCTGGAAAACCCATCTAAGTTTCCTTTGATGGCTTCCAAAGCATCATCTCTACTCTTCTCTCCCGTCTAAGAGACAATGAAAATATATCTCTTTACTTATCTTGCTTTGTCCTAAACATTCCCAAATTAAAAGCACAGATTAGTGTATTTCCAGTATTCTTATGACATACTTCTGATAATGAATTTGCCATGTTGGAAAGACACTGGTAAGTACATAAAGCAAAAGTATAAAATGGCACTTGAAAGATAAAAATATTAAAAGAGCCAATACTTCAGGATAGGACTTTTAGCTATTAAGGGTTCTGTGAGGGTTCCCACAGAAATCCATTTCATATCACTAAATTTAAGATTAATGTTTCCCAAGAAAAGGGTTATAAAGTTTGCCATGGTAGTAAAAAAGAACTGAGAAGTTAATGGCTGATATCTTATTTTTATCAACAACAGAAAATATTTACAGAAAGAGAAAAAGCTTTCTCTTAGGATGTAGATAAATTAAAGTGAAAAGAACAATCACAGTCCGAGCTTGGGCTGGCACCTCAGCGACAAAATCCACTGAATGAATGAAAGGAGGCACATCCGGGGTGTGTGTTTTAGGATGGGAGAGGTAGTGAGTATATTACCTTGGGTTTTACACTACTCAAAAGTCTAAGCTTTTGCTTCTGCTCTTCAAACTGGCGTCTTTTTCTTTCTTCTTCTAAAAGCTTTTGTTGTTGTTCAAATCGTTTTCTGAAGGAAAAGCAACCCAATAAAGATCCAGCTGCAAGGCTTAACTGTTATATTTAGATTCCTACTAAGAGTTTCAGCAGTATCATCTTGCATTTCTAGAACTATAACCTTCACTGCTAATTATGTCTAATTTTCTTATGACAATCTGTTTTCTTGCTATATTAATTCTCAAATATTGGAAATGAGTCTAAAATGATTTAAATTATGCACACATATTTATTTCTTATCCAATTTGCAAGGGAGAAAACAATCTCTGCAAAGTAGTATCAAGATTCCCACCTTGTTTAGCAATATGAAAACTGAGAAATGCATTTTAATGAATAATGTTCCCTTCATGTGAGCCCTTCAAAAAAAGAAGCAAACCAGGTGTCTGATTTGTTTTTCAATCACTACAGGCCATTTCACAGGTCTTGTTTGGGGTGGGGAAGAGGCTTCTGTTCCCTTTGGACGTAATACAGTCAGTGCACTAACAATTATGTACATTCAAATTTGATTGCTTTAAATTTTATCTTCAGCTGTACTGTAAATAGGGTACTGCACTGTAGCCTCCATGTATGTTTATTATTTTTCTGTAGTATTTTAGAGTTGCTTAAAAGTCTACAAAGTGTACGGTTACTAAAACAGCTAATTCTTCCTCTCACCCTTTGCAAAGAAGTGGCTTCAGTTCCTACATGGCTAGAACCAAAATAAGAAATGTATCTGTAATTTGTAACATTAATATTACCATGTTAGTAACATTTATCTTGCAGCCTTGTTTTTCAAAGTCCACTTTATTTTGATAAGTTCTGTATATTGCACTAATTTCTAGGTATTTTCATTATATGAAATCTACCATGCATCAGATGACTTAATCTATTTAAGCATCAAACTCTTAGCAGACCTCCTGCACATTTTACAGTAATTCAGAATTAGCAAGGAAAGCAGTTCACCAGTGTTTAGTTTTATATTGAGGTGCTCAGGTTGGAATAAAGTGGTAAAAAAGCAAAAAAACAAAACAAAACAAAACAAAAAACTAAAGTAATGTCAAGATTAGGGAGGCAGCCCAGCATGGTGGTGCATGCCTGAAATGCCAGTACTCAGGAGGCTGAGGCCGGAGAATCCTGAGTTTAAGGCCAGCCCGGATTACATGGTAAGATCCTATCTCAAAAAACCAAAACAAAACAAAACCTCAGTGAGACAGAAAAACATAAAAATAGCTTCTACATTAAGAAAGCCTTCTTGGGAAGGCAGTGTCTATAGGAGAAAGAGTAAAGCTCTGAGAATCAGGGGCCTGCATTTGGGTCCAGGCTTGGCTGGTTACTGTGTAACCTGGATTGACAAGTCACTTCACTTCTCCGAACCTCACTTTCCCTAGATGTTAAGAGGTCTGAAGTAGGAACTCTCTAAGGATTCTTTTGGCTCTAAATCTAATAGAGGCATATTAAGCAAAGAGTTTTAAAAGCAACTTGACTATATTGTTTCAAATCTGGATTCAGAGAACATCTGACAGTTGATGAAATAGTTGCTATTATGAATATGTTATGCTTGAATCCTGAAGGTCTCTTACTGCTGTTCTTCAGCAAACTGCTTCTGCATGTCTGGAGGATACTGCGGGCCTGGAGGACGCATGCCCAGGAATGGTGCTTGTCCCAGATAAGGCATTCCTGCTGCTGGCATTGGTCCCATTGGTATCCCTGCCTAGAAGAAATAGACAAAAGCTTAAATCCATTTTTTCCCTTTTAATTATAACAAAGAAAAATGTAATTTGCGCAAATTATTTCTTCATATTTCATTAGGAAAGTGTATGGTATATTCTAATAAAATATTTAAGGAACTTAAACTAAAACTAGAAAGCTCCTCTTAATATCTTGCCCCTTCACTCTCTTCACTGTCTCAGAGGTGACCACAGCTAATAGTCTGAAGGGTGTGTGTGGATGTAAATCCTCCAAGCTGTGTATGGAAGCACCCACACACTGAGCTCACTAATCCACAAGCTTTGAGAGTAAGTATCACATCCAATATGCCTTGGTATTTTCCAGCAATAAATAAGATCCTGGCATATGCGGGTCTTTCTACAAATGAATTTCCAATATCTATGAAATATTCTGATGTTATCATAGGCACGATAGCCACTCTTTTACACAAAACAAAATATACTTACTCAACAAGGTTTTGAAGCATCCAGAAATAACAGTATGGCACAACAGCTTAACACAAAATCTATATTAAAATGATGATTAAAAATGATAATAATGACTTTCAGTTAAAACTGTTCTATTCCTCAACCTTCTTCCTGAGAGGTTCCTCTTCTGTCCTGGCTGCTTCCTGAACCTCTCTCATTTGGAGATTACTGCTTCTCTTCTTTACTTCCTGTAAACAGGAAATACTCCTCCTTGCTTCTTCTAAACCTCTTCTCACTTATGTTAAAAAGAACCTAAATACACTTTAATTTCTTGCCAACGGACTTCCATCACTTACTACTGTACCTCATTCATGTCATCTACAGACCTCCAACTTCCTCATTTTTCAATCAGAGACTTCAGAACGTTGTTTTCTTTCATTCTACCCCTAAACTGCTGTTGGTGATGTCAACAGTTATGTGGATGACTCATCGAAGCACTATGGCCTTAGGTCTGAGGTCTCTGAACTCCTCACACAATCATACCAGCATACCAGGCCATCTTCCCAATCTACGGTCACGTCCTTGACCTATCAGCATCAATAACTGCACGTGTCCAAATTCTTGATTTTAAGTATCCCACAATAGTACCTCCTATCCCTTCGGTTCATCTACACGAGCAATTCTCCTCACATTAACACTTCCCATTTGTTAATCTGGCCATTTTTCCCACTATCCATCATCTTCCCCATGGCTTCACTTCTTTTCTAGCTCAGGTTCCCTGATTAAATGGCCTTGTAACATTGTTAATTCCCTTAGTTGTCAATTCCTTGGTGTGGTCTCCTAGTTCCTTTAGAATATATCTGGATGTAAGAGCTTCTATTTATTTATTCTCACTCTCTGGTATTCACCCCCTTGTGTAGCAGTCCCAGTACAGTCCTGTTGGAGAAATGGTCAAGTGTGGCTACACCATAAAACACACTGCAAGGGGCTGGGGATTTAGCTCAGCGGCACAGCGCCTGCCTGGTAAGCGCAAGGTCATGAGTTTGATTCCCGGTACCAGAAAAAAAAAAACAAAAACAAACAAACAAACAAAAAACTACACACTGCACTTTCTGACATCATCTCTCAAATCATTTGCTGTATGTGGAACTAGAGGTCCACCTAGGAACAGAAGCCAACAGACAGCATTTAACTGCCAGCCATTTGAATGGGACCACTGGACACAGATCCCCTAACCTCAATCAAGTCTTTAGAAGATGTAGCCCCAGTCATCCTCTTGACTAAAACCCCACGAGACACCTCAAAGCCAGAACAACCCAGCTAAAGCCCACAGGAAAATTGAGATATTTGCTGTTATTTTCTCCATTATTATTATTTATTTATTTATTTATTTTTGGTACCAGGAATCGCCCTTGCACTTGCCAGGCAGGCACTGTGCCACTGAGCTATATCCCCAGCATCTCCATTAATTTTGAAAGATAATTTTTTCAGGATATATCACTCTGGGTTGGAAGTTGTTTTCTCTCAGGGCTTGAAATACTTCATTCCAAGCTTTCCTTGCTTTTAAGGTTTATGTGAGAAGTTTGCTTTAATTCTAATGGATTTCCCTTTATAGGTACCTTGCTGTTCTTTTCCTAGCTTTTAAGATTCTGTTCTTATGTTAGATTTCTGGTATTTTAATTGTGATGTGGCATGAAGTTGTTTTTTTTTTTTTTTCCGACTATGCTATTTGGGGTTTTAAATATCTCACTCATCTGTATGTTAAATTGCTTTCCATGTCTGGAAAGTTTTCTGCTATTACTTCTATAAATAGGTTTTTTTATGTTCTATTGCTATTTTAAGGTACTAAATTGGGCAACCCATTCAGGACTCCTCCTGTCTCTCCGGAGCTATTTCTATTCCTCATTCCCCATTCCTTTTCTCCAATACATTTTCCTACTCTTAAAAAAAGCTACTAAATTTTGGAGTAACTTACTAGATGGCAACAGATACTAAATATAATCATGCTTACAGTTATTAGGTTTCCTGAATCTGTGGATCAGTGCCTTTCCACAGTTCAGGAAACTTCTCTGCCATTATGTCTTCTGATTTACTTTCTTATTTTTTTCTTTCTAGGATTAGAACTAAACATTTATTAGGTTTTTTTCATTATATCTTCAAAATCTCACTTACAGCTGGGCATAGTGGCACATGCCTGTAATTTCAGCACCCTGGAAGGATGGGGCAGGAGGATCTTAAGTTCAAGCCCAGCCTGGGAAACTTAGCAAGAACCTGCCTCAAAAAAGGAGGGAGGTTTTATTTACTCTTTCAGATTCTTACACTAGGGAGACAATATGGCGTTTACACATGCGGGTCTGATTCATTTCACTTATGAGTATGGTCTCTAGGTGCATCCATTTACCTATAAAAGCCTTGAATTTATCTTTCTTTATAGCTGAGTAATACTCCATACAATACTCCATTATATAAAAATACCACATTTTTTAATTCACTCCTCAGTTGACGGGCATTTGGGTTGTTTTCAAGATTTTGCTATGACAAATTGTGCTACAATAAACATGGGTGCACATATATTGCTGTGGTATGATGTATTTAACTCTTCTAGGAAAATACCCAGAAAGGGAATGGCTGAGTTAAAAGGGACCTCTAATTGTAATTTTTTGAGGAATCTCCACACTGATTTCCAAAGTGGCTGCACCAGTCTACATTGCCACCAACAGTGCAGAAGGGTTCCTTTGCCCCACAGCCAGCATTTGTTGGTTGATTTTTTGACGGTAGCCATTCTTACTGGGATGAGATGAAATCTCAGTGTTGTTTTAATTTGCGTCTCTTGAATGACCAATGATGTTGAACATATTTTCCATGTATTTATTTGCCATTTGTATTTCTTCATCTGAGAAGTGTGTATTCATCTTAGATGCCCACTTTTGGATTCGGTGTTTGAATTTGGGTAGGTCTGAGTTTTTTCAACTCTTTATATGTTCTAGATATAAGTCCTTTGTCTGAGGGGCAGTTAGCTAAAATGTTTTCCCACTCTGTGGGTTGTCTTTTCACTCTGTTGGTGATTTCTTTTGTTGTATTAAGCTTTTTAATAGGGTGTGATATTGTAAAAGGGAAAGAAACTACTCAATAGGAAAGAACAACTGGGATGAGGGAAAGGAGAAAAGAAAGAAGGGAAATATATATATATCATATATATACACACATACACAAAGGTAGCTAAGATAATTGTACGACTAATTTCTATTGGTTTATTGAAAGGAATAGTTAATATTTAATTGTTTGATCAATCTTGCATACCTATATCTGATAATCTGAGCAACTACTCTGAAGGTAACAATAAGTAATACAATAACCATTACTGATTTCCTATCATCTTGTTTTGAAATTCTGTACCATTTTTATAGTTTTTGTGTTTTGTTTTTGTCTTTGTTATTTTGTTTTTTCTCTTTAAAATAAAAAAAATTTTTAAAAAGTTTTAAAAAACAGAAGTAGGCTGGGAATGGGGATGTAGATGCAGCTCAGTGCCAAAGGCCCTGGGTTCTGTTCCCAATACTGCAAACAAAAGCAAAAAAACTACCATATTTTTTCCCTTTTCATTTTGTCTGCATTCTAGACAGTGTCACCTGACCTAACTTCAGCTAATTCTGTAGCTAGTTCTAATCTCCTAAACCGTCCATACAATTTTTTTTGTACTGGAGAGTGAACCCAGGGCCCTGGCACTGAGCCACCCCATCCCCACTTCGTGAAATAGAGTCTCATGAAGTCTCATTTGTAAGCCTCCTACTTCAGCTTCCCAGAGCACTGGAATTACAGGCAAGATTTCCTTTTGGGGGTTACTTTTCAATTTTGAAACTGCTTAAATCTGCTGTATCACTTTTTAATAACTTTAAATTCTCTGCCAATTTTTTTCTACTTTTGCCTTTATTTCTTAGATTATGAAAAAGTAGCTTCACAGTCTATTTTGCTAGTTCCAATAACTCACATTATTATGATTTTTAGAATGTTTGCCTTACATGCCTAAAGCACTACGTTTGATCTCCATACAGGGGGAAAAAAAAAGAAGAAGATGCTGGGGACTATGGCACATGCCTTTAGTTGCAGCTACCTGGAAGACTGAGATAGGAGAATCATTTAAGCACAGGAGTTCAAAGCCACCCTGGGCAACATAACAAGATGCCATCTCTAAATATATAAATAATGTAGACACCTAACAACAAACAATACATATATAAAGAAACAACCATGAAAGCAATTACCTGCATAGCAATTGGTGCTTGGGACATTTGAGAGCTGTAATTCATTCCCATCATGCCTTGCATATTAGGCTGCATGACAGAGACCATAGGAAATCCTTGTTGCTGCATTGGCATTAGGCCTGCTAGAAAACATGAATGCAGTATTAAAATCAGTATGTTTTAAAGTTTGTTTCCTTAAAAGCACAAGTACCTAGGGGACTTGGTACTTGAACTGAGAGACAGCATAGTGGGTAGAAGATGTACAGGTTCCTAATGAGACAGAGTATAAATTCCAACTCTATCATTTACTTAGTTGTATTATCCTAGATGAGCCACAAAAACTTCATCTGTAAAAAGAACACAGTGTCTGTTCTGCAGAATTTGTAAGCACATTGAAAAAGGAATAGAATGGCTGAATTCTGGTACTTTGCCTTCAAGACGGCCACTAAATATTTCTGCCTCCTAGTACTCACATACTTGTGCCATTCCCTTGCACAATGAACCCGTACAACCGATAAGATATTATGGAAATGACAGCCCTTGCTCTGGGGAAAGCCTCTTCTGTGGCATGGTAACATTCACGTTGTCCTCTGGAGAATCCATATGGTAAGGAAGTAAGGCCTCCTGCCAAAAGCACCATGGCTTTGCCATCTATGTGAATAAGCCATGTTGGCCGCAGAACTTCTACCCCTGTGAAACCTTCAGATGACTGAAGTTCTTCTGGCTCATGTCTTTACTGCAACCTCATGAGAGGCCTTGAGCCAGACCATCCACAAAGGCCACTCTCATTCCTCACCCATAGCACAGTATGATATACTGTTTACTTTTTGAAATTTTGGGGTAAACTGTTAAGTGACAGCAGATAACTAATCCAATAACAGTTAAGAACATGGACTCTGGAAGCCAATCAGAAGTGCCACTTCCTAGCTTTGGGACCTTGGGCAATTTGCTTAACTTCTTTCTGTGCCTTAGCTTTTCATTTGTAAAACTGTTTAATACTCAATGTGTCAAGGAAATGTTATTTTTCTACTTCTTCCTAACATAAACAGCATACTTTGGCATGTAGAGTATATGACGCAACGACGGGAAAACTATCGGGAAAGTATGATTTAGAGTAGTATCTCCCAAACGTTATCAGTAAAGTACTATGTTCTCAAGAGCAGAGGAAAATGAATATAGTACAACTGCTTTGGGATTTAATAAACACTACTGCCTAGCATAGGTAAGGCACAGTTCTGTATGCTTGCTATATGATACTGAATAAAACAAAACCACTCTACAGATTGAGTACACTTTTCACAGTATTCTAATTTTGCATTTTTATCACATGCTACAGTTCTGTTGGTTTTACTAGAACTAGAAATTATTTTTAAATCAAGTTTAAATAATAAAGATTTAGAAAGTATACAACATTTATCTTGCAGTTTTTATTTTCTAGGGTACTTATACCTAGCTTAATTTCACAAGCACTAATTTTAAGTACTAGCTACTATAGGCAGGCTATTTATTCATTCAATCATTTAGCAATGAACAAAACCAGGTATTTGCCCCCAAGGAATATACACTATACTAGAGCAGATAATTTTAAAAAACAAGCAGGGCATGGTAGCCTGTGACTGCAATGCCAGAACTCTAGGAAGCTGAGGCAGGAGGATCATAAATTGAGTCTTGCCTACCCAACTTGGCAAGACACTCAAAATAAAAAATAAAACGGGCTGGGGATATAGCTCAGTGTGAAGGCCCTAGGTTCAAGTCCTAGCACTGAAAAAATAAAATAAAAATAAAAATTTAACAAACTACATGTTAGGTAATGGTTAAAAATTAGGGAAAAAATTTAAGGTAAGGGGAAAAGGGCGAGTCAGGAAACGGAGTGGCTGTTCTTTTATACAGGACAGTCAAGAGAAGGTCTCTCCAACAGGGTGGCATTTGAGCACTTTTCTTAAGGAAGAGAACAAATCATGTAGATATCTGAAAAAAAATATTTCAGACAGAGAAACATCAAATGCAAAGATGTTGAGGTGTCATGGAGAAGTAAAAGGAACAGATTAAATATAGCCACAGAAAGATATTTTTCTTCCTGTCCTTCACACCTAAAGTTTTATTCATTTTAATTGATTTAATTTTTGAATAGGTAACCAGGGTATTTGGTATGCTATTTAATGCATAAAAGTGTTTGTAGTGAAGCCAGGTGCAGGGCTCATGCCTATATTCCCAGCTACTTGGGAGGCAGGGGTAGGAGGATCAAAAGCTTGAGACCAATTTGAGGACCTTAGCAAGGGCCCTTAGCAAAATTTTTTTAAAAAATTGTTTTTACAGGGCTAGGGGAAAAAAGGGGCTGGGCAGCATATGCTTAGCATGTGTGAAATCCCGGGTTCAATCCCCAGCATCACAAAAAAAGAAGTGTTTCAAGTGAAAGATACATGTTTTCTTTCCTGTATTCTGTTCAAGAACTCATGATTTTATGGCCACACCTCAAGTTGGGGTCTTACACGTTTTTAGAAATGATCTGAGCATAAATTAAAGCCTTCAAATTATCAAAAAGTCCATTCTAACATACTTATTTTTTAAAATCTCCAAAACAATTCCAAAGTCCAGGACAAAAACTACTCACTAGCATTTGGGATTTCTTGTTGAATTTTTTGCCCCATATGCACATTTTTACTTAAAAGTTTCTAAAAATGCAAAATAATTAACCACACCTGATATAACTCTGTAATACCTTCTTAAAGAACAAAAGATCTCTAGCCATTTGCTCTAAATCTGGGACACAGGTAATTACAGATAGCTTAAATAATGCATAAATGTGAACACAATGAAAAGAATACAACTGATCCTCGGAAAAATTTACCTGAAACTCAACCTCCATCACTGATTATAAATGGAGACAAAGTCAGCATGAGCCACTGACCACCTGTTACTGGGCCGCTCTTTATCTTTCATCGCTGTTGGTAGCCTTGGAGTCTGTTTCTCTAACAAGGCTGCCATAACCACTGGCTTTGTGAGAAGGGCCAGTTTCCAGAAGCAGTCTGGCATGGGAGCTGAGGGGAAGGATATGCTGGAGAGGACAAAGTGAGCAGAAAGAAGCAAGAGAAGGCTAACACAGTCCTCATCCTTCCCTAGGTCTCACGTTCCAGTTACACGTGGTATGAGTCAGCATTATAGCCTTCACTACTGTTTCTTTGATGCCACAGCTAGAATTGATATTGTTGGGCATTGGTTCTAAAACCAAAGAGAAGGGGCATACTTGGTGGAGAAATTTCAAAGAATAAAACAAATATTTTACATCAGAAAATGTCATCTCTTTTATTTATAAGAATATTATGAGATCATACTGCATAAGAAAATATGATGGTGTAAACTAACTAGAGAAGTTTATTCATTTAACAAATACCTACAGGGAAGCTATTATGTTCTATCTGTGTGCTGAGTGCTGGAGATACTGATCAGCTTAAACATATGTGGCTCCTGCTCTATGGCACTAACAATGTGGGAGAAAAAAAAAACAAAAGGAGAAAGATATCACTAAGGGAATTACAGTTCATTGCAATTGTATTATCTGATTCTTTTCAGTGTTCTTGTTAAAAGTCTCCATCTCTAAGGTCAAATAACAGTCTGTGATATTTAAGTTTTGAGAGAAATGAGGACTGATCCTTATTACTTTCCAAATTAAACATTTTTTGAGAAATTTTAGGAGTAGTTGTCATACAGGGTTAAGATTACAGGAAAATTAGCCAGGCATGGTGATGTATGCCTGTAATCCCAGCACTTGGGAGCCTGAGGCAGGAGGATCACTGTGAGTTTGAGGCCAGCCTGGGCTACGTAGTAAGTTCAAGGCCAGTTGGAACTACAAAGCGAGACCCTACCTTAAAAATAAAACAAAAACAAAGAAGATTAAAGGAAAATTTTACTATATTTGGTAGCAATAGAACTTACTATTTACCCACTTAATCACTAAGTTCCGCAATACTGAAAAACAAAAGTTCAAAATTTAAGCTTTCACATACCTTGAGAGGGTCTTATTGTACCCGCAACAGGAAACATGAAGCTGAAAACAGAATAAAAACATATCATGATCTTCATACATAAAAAGATTTGGAATAAAACTTAATTCTTTACATGAATAAAAGAATCATAGTCAGAGCCTGGTGTCTGTTTGGTAGTACAATACTGAATATAATTTTTTTTATTTTAAAGAAAAATAAACAATAAAAACAATGGTATAAAATTTCAAAACAAGATTGTAGGAGAGTAACAATGGTTAGTACATTGCATACTGTTATCTTCAACATAGTTGTTCATATTAAAAGATATAGGCATGAAAAACTGATCAAGCAATACAGGCATATACCTTTCCTTTCAATGAGCTAATACCAATTAGTAGAATAACTCTTAACTATCTTGTGTGTATATACACACACACACATATATATTTTTTCCTTTTCCCTTCCTTCTTTTCTCCTTTCCCCCATTCCAGTTTCTCTTTCCTTTTGAGCATTTTCTTCCCATTTCACAATATCTATTGTACATTTTGGGTCTTATTTACTCTTTCAGCTTCCTATACTAGGGAGACAATACAATGTTTACATATGCGAGGCTGATTTATTTCACTTATGTATGGACTCAAGTCACATGCAGTACAATACTGAATTGCCCAAAACTAACACAGATTAAATATCCAGAGGATGCATGCATATCAGTTTCCAATTTGTCCACCCATAAAATGGCAGGGCTGGCTTCCATTCAGTGAATATTTATTGAGTACTATATAAAAAGGACTGAAACAGGTCGCAATTCTGAAGACAAAGTGCAACCGTATTATTATACCACAGGATAAATACGCTAACTGCTTTAAGTGAAGTCCAAAATACTAACAGAGATGAAAACAGAAAGATTAATTTTAATAGGTTATATTTTGGGAAATTTTGTGGAGGTAGTAGTTGAGCTGAATCTTAAAGGAAGTGGAGGCACACTAGGTAGTTTGGGCAAAAGCTCTGTTAACTGTAAAATATGGGATTAAAAAGCAACCAGATTGAAGAGGGCCTTTAAAATGTTTTATTTTGGCCAGGTGTGGTGGCACAAGCCTGTAGTTCTAGCACTTGGGAGGCTGAGGCAGTTCAAGGCCAGCCTGAGCTACACAGTCAATTCAAGGCCAGCCTGAACTACACAGCGAGACTGTCTCAAAAAAAAAAAAAAAAAAAAAAAAAAAAAAAATCCATTTTAATCCTTTTTAAGTGCACAACTCAATAGCATTAAGGATCCTTACAAAATTGTGTGACTAGTACTGCTATCCACTTCCACAAATTAATCCCAACAGAAACTCTGTATCCATTAAACAATAACACCCCATTATTCCACTCTCCCATCCCCAGCCCCTGGTAAACACTGTTTTACCTTTTTGTCTCTAAATTTGTCTGTTATAGATACTGTATGTAAGTAGAATCATACAACATTTGTCCTTTTATACCTGCCTTATTTCATGTAGATAAATATTTTCAAAGTTCACCTATATTGTAGCATGCATTTAAATTTTTTTATGATTGCATAATATTCCACTTTAGGTATAGATTTGTTTATCCATTCACTTCCTGACTGATACTGGGGCTTTTTCCACTCTTTGGCTGACGTGGATAATGCTGTCATGAGAACTGGTCTACAAGTATCTGTCTGAACTCTTTCAGTTCCTTTTGGCTATACACCTAAAATTGTTAAGTCATGTACTTTTATGTGTACTTTTTGAGAAACCGCCAAATTGTTTTCCACGGTGACTGCACCATTTTCATTTCCACTGTTGCCAGCTGCGCAGAATGAATATTAAGGAAATGATTTCTTTGAAAATAATAGTCTTTGAGTTTCAACAAAGGAAGAGGAAGACACCTATAGGAAGAAAGATTTGGGAGACAAACGAATAACAAGATAGCAAGATATATAATTTGAAAAGGAAGAGGACTTCATTCTGTGAGATTACAGGGAAAGAAAAAGGGGATAAATCAAGGAAGAAAATCTTTTGAATGAGAAAGGTTAATGTGGAAGTCAAGGATTTGAAGGGAGGTTTCTAAATAGTCTTTAGAGAATCTAGTGAAATCTAAGAACTATACATCAAATTTATTTGCCCTTCCATTTTTCTATTACAGAAGTCCCCCTTCCCAGGAAAAGGCTAAAAACTAAACTTTTAGAGTCTCTTGGCTCTAAAATGTTTTAATTTTTAAAAACAATTTTATGTAGTTTAGAGTTCTAGTTGGATAGCTAGCTAGTTGTGTGTTATAGCACTGTAGAGTCTGGATCACTGCCAAATTCTGCTGTGGACAAGCAGGTCTGTACTCAGAGAAGCCTAGAGTGAACGGCTTTCGAACTGCACACAAGATGTATTGATAAGTAATGGGTTGTTTTTCGTGTTCGTTTGTTTTTGAGATGGGGGAGGGTCTCATTATGTTGCCCAGGTTGGTCTTGAACTCCTGGGCTCAAGTCCCCTCTTGGCCTCAGCTTTCTGAGTAGCTGGGATTACAGGGATGTGCCACCACACTTGGCTCTCTTAACTGGATCAAATACATAAAACTAAAGATGAAATATAGTAGTGCTTTGTTTTTAAAGATATTGCTCATATACAAAGATTGATAAATTTAGTAGCAACACATGCATTTAAGTAATCAACTTGTCAAGACTTTCTAATATCAGCTTTAAAGATTAAAATTACTAGTATGGTTCAGTGGCTTAGTACTAACTAGAAACTGTAGCTATATTTCTTCTTTCTCTGTGTCAAAAGGAAATATGAATCTATGCCATCTCCTTCACCATCCTGTCTGCTTTCCCCTCTGCCAACAGAGGACATAGACCTGAAAGTTTGCCAAGGTTCCAACTAAGACAACTATGTAGATAAGAATATATGTTACATATGTATAAAGGCTACTTAAACTATAAAACAAGCTGGGAAGAGTGGCCCTCACCTGTAATCCCAGCACTCTGGGAGGCTAAGGCAGGAGGCTCCCGAATCCCAGCCCAGCCTGGGCAAATTAGCAATTTAGCAAGATCCTGCCTCAAAATTAAAAAAAAAAAGGCTGAGGATGTAGCTCAGTGAAGGCCCTGGGTTCAATCCCAGTACTGCAAAAACACCACCAAACAAAAACAAAATTAAGAACACTACTGATAAACATAACAGGTAACAACTCAGCAATCCAGATCGCCTGGTGACCCAAGTACTATTTTCATGATTCTCTGAAATGTTTAGACAACCAATATCAACATGATAAAGCCTGGCCAGTCAAGCATCTAAGATATTGATAAGACAGCAAAAGTGGGGCAAAAAACTGAGCAGCAGTGACTACTAGTTTGATTTCAAGGGTGGAAGACTAATTCACATACTGCTGAAGTCTCAGTATCAAAGCAGACTTGCGAGCTCTATTTGTCACATGCTCACTGCCCCCCATTATTTCTTTTCAGTCACTTTGCTACTAACCTAGATTTGCTAAGAGTCTTCACTTCTCATTATTCCTAAATAAAAGACTTCCTAATGGATCGCCCCACCTCCAGCTTCTGTGGTTTCTAATCCATCGAATGCAGTGCAGGTTATGATGCGTGCCTAGGGTCAAAACTGTACTGGTTTCCCCACAATTGCTCCTGTAAACAGAATTCCCTTAGCTTAACCTTAAGGTCTCCTCCTTAAGGTTGAGTACAACTTTATTTTCCCTCCCTCTCTTTTCCCCCTTCCATCATCCCTTCCTCCCTTTCTTTGTCTGTCTTCTGAGACAGGGTCTCACTATGTACAAGTAGTTCAGGCTGGCCTTGAACTCTCAATCCTCCTGCCTCAGCCTCCCTAGCACTAGGATTATAGGTGTGAGCCCCTATTCTCAGTTCTGGGCACAACTTTCTCTCTCAGTTTTATCTCAAAATTATTATGCCCACTTAGTACAACTAATCTGGCACCACAGGTATGTTGTTTCCATAAGCGTTCACTACACCTTCCCACTTCTATGACAATCTCTTCATCCCTTCCTCTTCCTCCGAGTGCCCCAGCCGACATACAATTTGCTTTCAATACAGGTGAAACTAAATACATTTTTAAAAATGTACCAGAATAGCTAGAAGTGGTGGAAGATAGAAAGATGAGGAGGTCCTCAAAGAGTTTATAAAAGAGCTAGGTGCTAGGACACAAATGTGCAATTTCAGGTGCTAAGAAGGCTGAGAAGAATCATAAGTTTGAGACCAGCTTGGGCAACTTAGCAAGATCTTGTCTCAAAATAAACAGATAGATAGATAGATAGATAGACAGATAGGGCTGGAGATGCAACTTATTAGTAGAGCACCCCTTTGTTCAATCTCTAGTAGAGAAGGAAGGAAGGAAGGAAAGAAGGAAGAAAGGAAGGGAGGAAGGAAGGGTAGGAGGGAAAGAAGGAAGAGAGTTTATAAAAGGGCAGGAAATAAGAGCGCTAGAGGCCAGGCGTGGTGGGGCGTACCTGCACACCTGTAGTCCAGGCACTTGGGAGGCTGAGGTAAGAGGATTGCTGTGAGTTTGAGGCCAGCCTGGGCTACATAGTGAATTTGGGGCCAACCTGAACTACGTAGCTAGCACTTGTCTCAAGGAAAAAAAAGTGCTAGAGGAGGAAAGAATACTACACTTACTCTCTTCACTTTCCTAACATGGGGACATGTTTTGGGTATCTTTTGAATAAATAAGCATCAAGAACACTGTCTTACACATGCAGTCATTCAGTGTCTAATCCAGATCTCTTAACTCTTCTTTTCTGTCTTGATTTAAAAATATATACTTCCATCTTGGGCAAATGTCCTTTATATATCTCTACCATTTATTCTAAAGTAGCCCATTCAGGATACCAATCAAAGATAGGCTAATATTAAACCTGAAAATTGCTACTGCTTTTTGCTTAATGTCTTACAATAAAGAGAAGTACCTAAAAATACGGTTAGTTCCATCTAGTTGATTAATTTTCTCCATAAAAAGCTTAGAGAGGTTCCTTTTTTCTTTGTTGTTAAAATATACTTCGGCGACCACAACGTTAGGTTCCTTACAAAATAACTTTGGCTCTTACTACTGCTCTCTGAAAACCATAATGTTCTTTCTTTATTGAGCATACAGCTACTCAGCCTCAAAAATTTTCCAATATATGTAACGTACTTACCATGTTTTGAAAGTTCGGGTCAGTGTAACTGTTTTTGTCTCCCACGCAACCTCTAGAATTTGCGAATGCTGATATTACTACAGTTACAGGAGAGACAAATTTAAATCTATCATTGTAATTTCTATCAAAATTCTGGCCATATTTAGGAAAAAAAAAAGCTATGTCCCTGGGTCAATGAAATTAAAATACTGTAAAACAAAATGAGAAATCCTATCAACTTCCTGCACCTGAGGTCCTTCCCACCCAATTAAAAAGAAATAAAAATTTGGGCCTGGAAGACCAAACTGTAAGTTTCTATTTTCCTAGAACTTGGTGCCATTATTAACCATATGCTTCATTAAATTAATACCACATAGGACACTGTCATCATATATGGAATGAAATGGAGAGGTGTAATGTATATTTCTCTTCTCCAGCTAGGAATTCATGAAAAACTAATGAAATAGCGAAAAATGGGGCCACGCACAGGTGGTTTATTTTTCCTAGCATGTATCAAGCACAGGCAAGAGGTAGTAACTTTAAAAGACCTTACACTTTTATAGTGTTCATGAACTACTGTAAAAAAACGAACACTTTGTTCTCCAACGATAAGTTAGGATACTGAACAGAAAAAGCTAGCTTTACCTCCCGATGTGTGTGCAGTATGTGTTGACCAGTGAGACTGAATCATAGTAGGTCATTACAGAAGTAGGGGGAAGACTTCCTGCAATAAAATATTTCCTTAAATGACAACTTGTCAAGTTGCAAATGTTTTATCTCCTTCCCACCGTTGTGGGGATAAGAGCCACAGGCAGTAATTAACTGAAATAAGAGGCAGATTTGCTTAAAGGCTAAATAAAACTCTGGAGGCTTTGTTGTAATACAGGCAAAACTCCTGCTCAGTGAATTTTCTTTGTTTTTAAATGCCTCTTTACAAAGGAGGGAGACAAGTTTTCGAGTTACACAAGAGGTCCCTCACAAGACAATTACTAATTCAAAGGTCTTCGGACTGTCCTGCTATTTGTCCCGTGTTAAGACAATACATTCAAAGAACAGGACGGGATAGAAGGAAAAGACAAAACGCACACGTACAATCGGAGACAGCTCCTCCTGCTTCGTGCCCAGATTTTTCACAGCCTTGCCCGCAACACCCATGGTCGAGCCCAGAAAGCCCTGGAAAAGGGAAGCCCCTGGCGGCCTCAGCGGCAGCCAGGACTGGCGGCGAGGAGCCCGGCTGCGGCATTCGCCCAGCCCGCCGCGCGAGCCT
>NW_004955451.1:420572-438951 GCF_000276665.1 Chinchilla lanigera | reverse complement strand
AGCGCCCGCAGCCCCGCCGCCAGCTCCTGCTCCCGGCCGCAGCGCCATCTTCCTCAGGCCGGCCGCCGCGGCGCCAGCAGCTGTCAGCTGAAGACAGCCACTTCCGGGGCAAACGCCAGGCCCCACCTCGCCCGGCAGAAGGGGCGGGGCCGCGAGCCCACGTGAGCCCGCGCCCGGCCGAGCGGCGCTTGTCACGTGAGCCGGAGCGGGTGGCGGGGGTTACAGGTGCAACGCAGGCTCGGGGCTGGTGGGCGGCCCCGGGAGTGAGCTGATGCTTTGTCTGGGAAAGCCCCACTGCAGGCCCGTTGCTATCCTCTGCAAATGCGCACATCGATCAGTGCAGAGGCGGAGTTCTAATTTTTAAACTCGATAATGGGTACACGGGTGTTCTTTCATTGTTACTCCTTACGCATCAAGAGTAGATGGATCCTGGGTGGGCCCTTAACAGCGCCAGTTCGTGATCAGCCCTCTCTACACTTTCCCTGGTACGCCGCAGCTTCCTTTTGGCAGCCATCTCAAGACACCAAAGGTATTTAAGATTTTAGTAAGCCAACCAACAACACCCAAGTCCAATCCACATTAAAAAACCTCCGAGGTGCACTATTCTTGGGATCGACTCTGCCATCATGCCACTTGTAGGCCCTTTGTTTTTCCTATTCTTTCAGCCTGGGACAAAAACGGTGGTGTGTATGTGTGGGGCACAATTAGCCTGACCTATCAGGGCGTGTTTCCCACCCTCTCCTTCCCCGCCCATCAAACTAACACCTAGAAGTAAAATACAAGTGAAACTTTTGAGCTCCCAAGTAATGAATTAATTGTAATTAGCCTTTTTTTGTTCTTCCACTCTTGCCTCAGGTCTTTGACGGAGAAACAATTTGTATTAAGTTATTACTTACTGAGTGTAACTCACTAGTCAGGAACTTTATGTGCATTTAAAAACTCAGGGCGTCTAAGGGTATTGGCATTTTACAGATGAAAAAAATCAATCTAAATCAATTGTAACTTGCCCAGATCATGCAGCTATAAGCAGTAGGGCCAGAACAGACACAAGTCAGTTTCACTCCAAAGTCCTTGCCCCTTTCACTTGCACCAGCTATTCAGTTATTGTATATTCCTCATCTTAGATGTCCATTCACTCATTTCACCCCTCTTTACTTGGGCAAAGCTGAGATTTACATAGCAGATAGCTCCAAATGGTATAAAGGAGTTTAATGTCAGAATTAATCGATTGACAAAATAAATTGATGCGGATAGGGTGGTTACACAGGATAGAATACTTAAAAAGAAAAAAATAAGGGAATATTTCAAAGATTGCAGAAGATATGATCTTTGTGCCTGGGATACTTTGTTCATTTTCTTTGCTTATTAATTTCTGAATCTGCAGGACTCAATTCAGGATGTTAGCCTTCCATGATATCCTGGATCTGGGTTAGACGGCATCCCCACGGTGCTTCCCCAACATGGCCTTGTATCTAATAGCATTTGCACACTCTTTGTTCATTCACTTTTCTCCACTGTTAACTGTAGAGGCAGGAGTAATTATCAAGCTTTATATTCCTACAAAAATCTTAAGAGCTTATAAAGGAATATTTGTTGTGGATTTACTATAGTAGTTTCAAGCACAGTGCTAGACTTCCTACTTGGGATATATATAGTTTCAGAGATGAAAAAAATGGATTACATATATCTCCAGAATATATGCTGAACGAGGATCTCTTCATAAGAACAAAAAACCATGTATTTGTAAGATAAGCAGTTTTTATCCCATCTGCTGTATTCAAGGCAGAGTGTACCTGTTCTGACTCTAGAACAGAAGGTCAAGTAAACCAAGTTTAATTCAAAAGCTGCTGAGGAGTTCCCCATATAGTATTGTGGTGATATGGATAATGATTGTGTCATTCCAGGGCACCAGTTTAAGTGCCTTATTGTATAAAGTGTTTTTAAATTCTACTGTACAAAACTAGTAACTGAAACAAACGTGGCTTATCAACAATAGCCTCAGTCACCATGTGCTCATAAGGATGAAGGGCCATCAAGCCTCAGGAAAGAGAAGCTGTAAGAGAATGAGGCCAGAAGTGTACAGAACAACATGAACTTCCCTCCTTATCCAGATAAATGATTTATCAGTTTTGAACGAAATCATCTTGAATGAAGAGACAGGAAGGAGCATGATTAAATGACGGAGGATGAAGGGAGAGGCTGATCATCGTCTTGTAGCTCCAACATTATGACGGCTAAGTGCAAGCATCTTACCAATGAGGTATAAGGATACTTAATAGACCAAACAATTTACAATTTTAGGGAACTTGAACACCAGCCACACATGACACATCTCTACTGTTCACACACCAAAGGCTATCAACAAATTAATAGTAAAGAAGCAGTAGGTTTCTATCTGGTAGCTAGCTGTTGTTTTTTGTCCATCCAGAAAAAAAAAGCAAATAATTGTGTGAAGGGGTAGGAGGAACAATCTTAAGGCTTTCTTAAGGCTTTATTTTAAATTGTGTTCCTGATGTCTCTCCATGGCATACATCACACTTTCCTTCACACTTGAAGGGAAAAATGCTTAAGAGTTCACCACATTTGGGTGTTATTTAGCATAAGGTTTTGTTCTTCTATAAGAAGTATCTCTCTGGATTCAACCACAGAAGTATCAATGAATGCAGTTTCCATTGTACAGTTTTCACCTTAATTAAAATCTGACATGATACATTAATAGTTTAGGATCATTCCTCACAGTTTTATGTACTTGCAGTTGATTCCAAATGTTTGGTAGCAGTGATTACAAGCCCTGAAGTATTCTATGTGAAGAACATTCATGCTGGGACCATAAAATTACATTTCTGTGATAGTCTTTAAAAAGTCTGTTTTTTAACTTTTGTTTTCAAGAGCTACCTTCTTGCTCTTCTGGCCAGTGACCTTTTTCCTGTGAAAAGAAAATAAAAGTTGGATCAGATATTCTCTATATACTTACTTTCCTGTAACTGAGAATTTAATAAACATATAATGAAACCTACTGTATATCAAAGTATATGCAGCACGAGGAACACAATGATGCATTAAAAATGGTCTTTGCCCTTCAGAAAATCGCTATTACCTAAATGAGACAGTAACATCACAATAAACTACACTTTATAAAGTATTAAAGATTGATTCTGAGCTAATAATGGAAGTTCATATTGATTCAGTGCTTACTAAGTATTGTTTCACATGCATTAACTTGGGTAATTTTACTATTGACTTATGAAAATTCTATCAGTTTCATTTTGCAGATGGAGAAAATGAGGAACAGAGTGGTTAACAACTTGTCAATCATCACACACAATAACCATTAGACATGAACCCCAACAGTTTTTGACTGCAGAGCCTTGTGAATAGTAAATGCCATTAACTATTCACTACTAACTAACCAATAACTGCTAAGTGTAACACAGGAAAAGGAAAATAATTTCAAGAATGCCTGTATACTGTAAGTTCTTTAGTATATAATAACTCATTTACTCCACTCACCAGCGCAAAGCAGCAACTTTTATAATTTATATAATTATTTCCATTGGGGGAAGAAGACATGAGAGTTGAAGTAAACTGTCCAAAGTCACATACAAAAGTATCAGAATCAATTCCCTGACTCCAAATTCAGTGTTCCGTCCCCAACTCCAGTTATAACAAGTTCAGCTTACAGTCCCTGAATTCAAGTCCACTAGGCAACAATAATGGGCAGTGGGGCTGAACCACTTCAGCGTAAGAGTTATCAGTGAGGGAAGGAACTGGGACTCCAGGCATGGGAAGGATCATTGAAGGAACATCTATAGTGGAGAGGTAAGCCACCAGCAGATCAGGATGGGTCTTATTTACATGCTTTAAGAATGATGGCTTTTAAATGTAAAAAAATGAAAAAAGAAAACATTTTAGGCAGATATGACAAGACTTATACCAAATGTCCTCCAAATCTTCACACTGCTAAGTTTCAATGACCCTGGAACTGAACTGGGGACATGACTCAGTGGCAGAGTGCTTGTCTAGTATGCCTGAGGCCCTAGGTTCAATTCCCAGTACTATACAACAACAAAAGCCTTAGAAACATAAAAAAAATTGATGTATTTTATTAAATTTCAACCCAGACACCATCTTACACTCTAGCTGATTAATGAAAAAAACCAACAACAATAAAAATCCCAAAGTCCATAATGCAGGTCTCAAACATGCACCCTGTCTCCACCCCTGCTCTAGCTGGTTTTCATCCTATGTAAACGCTCACAGCAGTGCTGCTCAGTGCCCGAAAGGACTGCATTTCTAATTTTAGCTGCAAGACCATACAAAGAATGTTCTGATGCATGCATGACAGTTCTGCTGTGAACCCCTCCCATGTTCCCTGCCTCTCTTACTGGTCTAAGTGTCACCCAGAAACTGTCACCACAAAAACCAAAATAAATACTATATTATTAATTCACAAAACAGAGTAAGTAAAGTGCAATTAAAATTATTAGCCTTTCATGTGACATTTTTGTTGAGTCTGTGGCATTTATTCTTCACCCCCAATCTTAAAAGTGCACTAAAACTTTGAGGCATTGTGTACACCTCAACTGAACACTACCTTCCTCAGTGTACATCAAAATGTCACGTAAGACTCTGGGCCCCCTTACAAGGAAAATACATACCAGCTTCCGTGCCTTTCTTCACCCTGTTCCTTTTCCTTGCCCCAAGATCGTTTTGCCTCCTTCAACCTTCCTGTAACTATGCCTATCCATAATAATCTTGCCTTTTTCTAATCTCTAATTAAAATCACTAACTTTTTATGGATATTAACCTCTCTTCCTATCTTCAGGAAAGGTAGCTTGTTGTATATTCATTTGTGTACTTTATTACCACTAAGCACCTTGTAGCTAACGAACACTTTTTTTCTGATCATTTTCAGGGAATGGATGTAAGGCAATGGAAAGAAGCATTAGTTTATTTCACAACAGTATGTAGTATCCTAGGATATTGATGACATTTTCAGGAAACACATTCTCTCTCTAAAGAAACTATTAGAATGAGGCAATTCTTTTACAGCATATATTAATCTAGTAATGGAGGACTTTGAAGAGTATCATTTTCCTTAAATAGTGGAAAGACTACTACTGTTCAGAATACTTTTGGCCTACCTCTACCAAAACATGTAGTCCTAACACTTTGTGCAAAATAAGGTAGACTTGTATGTATTCTACAAGAATTATACTTTAAAAACCGCAAGAACTAGGCCAAGCCAGGTGTGGTGGTGCATGCCTGTAATCCCAGCACTTAGGACGCTGAGGCAGGAGGATGGCTGTGAGTTTGAGGCCACCCTGGGCTACAAAGTGAGTTCAAAGCCAGCCTGAATTGCATAGCGAAACCCTATCTCAAAAAAATAAAACAAAACATCACCAAACTAGGCCAAGCCGGTATAAATTTACCCAGGTACTACTTGTTAGAGGTTACAGTGTGCTTCAGCATAAGCCTAACATTATACTGAAATCTGGCCCAGAACAGGAAACTTTAAGGAAGGCTTGATCAGTGTATCAGCTTCAGTAGCATGTCCTGATCCACGCTATGCGGACATAGTGGACAATTCATAGTGAACTGAAACCATGTTTTCAAATATGGAAAAAAAACCTAGATTTACAGAAAAATTCCAAGATTCAGTCAGCCAAGTTCCCAAATAAAAGGCAACCTGGGGTAATTTTTTTACATCAAATTCTACAATGGGCTGTATTAATTCTACCTCTAAAAGTTTATCTGAAGAAAAATTTTGCCTATCATAACTGTAAGAGTCAAACATTAACTGTTTAATTTCTTACCATATATATACTTACCGTTTACCTTTATCTTGCTCTAAGAAATACTTTGGAGTTGTGCTAATACTCTCCCTTTCCAATGGTTTCTTAATCATCTTTTTCTTTTGTTTGCTGAAGTTACAAAGAAAGGAAATAAATTAGGTGAAACTTCATTTAGGAAAACTAAAGCTAAAACTAGTTCTGATTCTTGATCCCAAAATTCATTTTTTAACTACTTACAGATTTAACGTAGGGCAGTATCTACTTTAATAAACGAAATTACCCAACGACACTTAGCTATCTCAAGGGATGATAAATTCAATCAAATCTTTCAAAAAGCTACTGACTGTTACTAAAATGTGTCTTATGGAAATATTATAGCCTATATCAGTAAGCATTAGAGTTTGATTTTGACCAATTAATTTTTTGTTCATCTTAAGAACTGAGATAACTCTAAGTGTGTTTCACTCACACTGAATAGTTTTTAAAAAAAATCTCAATATTTAAAATTTCACGGATGAAAAAACTGGGAAGGAAATAAGTCATGAATATGAACATGAAAAAATTTTTAATCTTAAAAATACTCTATAATTAATGCTTGACCTATAATGTGTAAAGAGAATGTAAAACCAAAAGTGCATGAAGAACTATATGTACACGCACATTCATGGCGGCATTATTCACATAGTTACATGGAAGCAAACTAAGTGTCCATCAACCGATAAATGGGTAAGTAAAATGTGATATATGCATACAATGGAGTATTATTCAGCCTTAAAAAGGAAGGAAATTCTGACTATACAAATGGATGAACCTTGAAGACACTAGGCTAAATAAAGTAATTCCCCCAAAGACAAATACTATATGAATTCTACTCATATGATGTGCTTACAGCAGTCAAAATCAAAGAGAAATTAGAATGCTAGTTGCCAGGCCTAGGGGCAGGGAAGAATCAAGAATTACTGTTCAATGGATACAGAATGGCAGTTTTGTAAGCAGAAAGGAGCGGACGGTGGGAGTTAATACACTGAACTATGTGCTTAAAAATGGTTAAGATAAAAAAGGTTAAGCTGGTTTTTTTTTTTTAATTTTTATTTTAAAGAATAAAAGAAGGATAACATAATAATAGGGGGGACTTAGCAAATTACAGACAAAATGATAGGAAATTATCAATGGTTATCGTTTTACATATTATTATCTACAAAATAGTTTCTCAGGAAAACAAATAGACAAATAATAGTGAGTTAGAGACAAAAGAGGTAGGAGATTATCAAGAGTTGTGCTATACTTTGGTATCTTCAATGTGGCTTCTAAAGAAAATAAATAGAGCTATACATGAGTGACCTATTGAAAAATCATTAACTATTCTCAATGGTTGTTGTAGGAAACACATAATAATAAACATACATTATGAAATAGGATAGGAACATTACAAACTTAACACAGTTATGGATAGATTAGTAGGAAAATATCAATGGCTGCTGTAATATGTGGTGGTATCTTCAAAGTGGTTTCTCAGGAAGACAGAGATATGCAAGAAGGATCTAATAAGTAGTTACAGCCTAAGGGTTGTCAAAAATAGCATATTACCTCCTCACCAAGCTGGTGAGTTTTATATGTATTTTTCCACAATACAGAAAAATCAAGGACTAGAAATATAGCTCAGTTGTAGAGTGCTTGCCTTTCATACATGAGGCCCTCAGTTTGATCCCTTCCATTTGATCCTTATTAGTTAAAATACAAACATTAACTTTGAACAAGAACAGAAAATAAAAGAACATATCTAGTTTGATACTACTTCTAGGCAGTCCCCAACAATGACTTTTTTTTTTTTTTGGTCTTTCTTGAGACAAGGTCTTGTTATGAAGTTCAGCCTGACCTTGAGCTCACTTTGTAGCCCAGGCTGGTCTTGAACTCGCAATGATCCTCCTACCTCAGCCTCCTGAGTGCTGGGATTACAGGCATGCGCCACCATGCCCAGCTTCAAAACAATGATTTGACTTAGAATTTTTTTCATTTTATGATGGTACAAAAGTGATACACATTCAGTAAAAACTGTCCTTTGAATTCTAACCTTTTTCCAGCTAGCACTATGTGGTGCCATACTCCTCTGCAATGCTGGGCAGCAACAGATACGCTAGAGTGGATAAGGTAAGCAACTGACACTCTACAGTGTATCTGTACTGGGTTGCTAAGCTATGATGTTTTGTATGTGAGGTGTATTAAATACATTTTCAACTTAAAAAATTTTCAACTCATAATGAGTTTATTGGGATGTAATCTTATCCTAAGTAGAGAAATATTGTACATAAGCTCAAAAACATGTAAAACTAAACAATGTACAGTACTGCTTTGGGATAATACTTATTATAAAATAAATAAACGTCAAGAAAACAATAAAAAGCAAGAATATATTTGCAAAGACAAAAAGAAGCTCAGGTAAACTCAAGATATACCTTAGTAGTTTCTGAAAACCTTTTATGTATTCTGGTACAGGACAACCGGCCTGCTGGATAACATTGGCAACACTGAAAAAGGAACCCATAAACATAAACTTATCTCTTGTCAAACTGATGTTTATGTATAAAACTTTATGCACAAGATAAGAGGAACTAAGATTATACAAAGTACTAAAGTAAAATGTTCTGACATCAGTTATCACTTAATGTACCCATGCTGGGCTGCTGAGAGAACTATTCACTGGGCTGAAATCAAGGCATTGATGAATAATTTTAGATAGCAGTTATTTCAATATTAATCAAGTCTTAAAAAAACTAGTAGGCCCAGCCTTAGAGAAAACACAGAATGAAGCCAGAGTCAAGCCTAAACTTATTAAGTAACTGCTTACTATGGGGTTGGCATTATAAATTTTTCTTTCATGTTAACTTACTCCTCACAACCCTATGCAGTAAAATGCTATCATTATCCCCATTTTATAGATGGAAAACTAAGGTATATAGTTACACTGATGTTGAGGTCATCAGAGTTAGAAGCATGGGGTTGCTAAGGAGACCTGAGGTGGCTTTAGGCTGTTGGAATTCACATGCTAAACATGCACATATGAAAGTCTACTCAAAGCTGTACAAAGACTGACAGCCAAAGCTCAGGGGGTACAGGTGAAAATCTTTATCAGAACTGATAAACAGATAAAGTACAAATGCCCTTTGGCCATAACTAAATTTCATTTGTTAGAAATGTGAAGTGCTTCTCAATTATCATCAACCAAAAATTACTGCAGATAGTCAAAATACAGGAAACCCATCCTCTACATTAAAACCTACAGTGATGGGATAAATTAAGATCCAAGTTTCTAAAAGTATGTTACCTAGGCTTCAGAAGGCTACAATGGACAAAAGTTGGAATGTTACTAAAACAGTTTTTCCTATATGGCAAATGATTCTGTGACTAAACATAAAATTCCCTCTTACCCCAACTGTAATGGGAAGGATGTGCCATGGTAAGAGAGAAGCCTAAGTGGGCTAAGAAACTATTAAAAACTATACACTACTTCAAAACCTTAGTATTATACTGTAATCTCCATCAATGGTTGGCTATTAGAAGAGTCCTGTGAATCTGAAACTTAAAACCGAACACTCTGTTTTGAGTATTTCCAAGTTCTAATAACATAAGGGCAAAAACAAGGCTCTTTGATCATTTTTCCTTTCTTGTGGCTAAAAATTTAGTTGACTAATACCATTAATGCAATCTGGTACACAGCTATTTTGTAATTATCTGTTACTAGAATACACAATACAAAAATAATGAAGCAATTCTGTCACCTGAATACTACTATTTTCCGAAATTACCTTCTTAATAATGGTTTGTCATCTTCAGTAAAAAATGTAACAGCTTTTCCCTTATGCCCTGCTCTTCCAGTTCGACCTAAGAGAAATCAGGCCATAAAAAAAAAAACATTTTTTTGAGGTGAAAGGAACTCTCAGGAGTCACATACTGAGTATGTCTGAAGAGAACAGTAAAGGAGCTAAGACATACGAGTGGGTGACAGGCAAAGAAAAAAAGGCAACTCACCTATTCTATGGATATATTCCACTGAGCTGGTTGGAAAATCGTAATTGATGACCAAGTTCACACCTTTAAAATCAATCCCTCTTGCAAGCAAGGCTGTACAAATAAGAACCCAGATTTTTCCTGCTCTGAAGCTGTGAACTGTGTTATCTCTCTAGTTAAGAAAATATATATGTTTTAGTACAATTCTAAGAGTGGAAAATAGGTACTTCATAAATTTAACATCAGTATCTTAAAATTAAGTAGTTCATTATAGTTTTAAAAATATACATTTGACTTCACCTGTTGCTGTGTTCTTTCTGCATGAATAACATCCACATTAATACCTTCATATATGAGCTCATGAAAAAGTTCTTTAGCCCTTTCAATGGACTGGACAAAAACAAGAACAGGTGGATTGAAACCCTGAAAAAAAGATGGTAAAAATTGGCACACACAACTCATAAGCAAGAATATGATCAGTATTTCATACGATTTTAGTTCACAAAAGCAGTCCATTCAATCAAGTGCTTTCATTATCAAATTTCTAAGTCCAGTGGTCTAACTCTGTTTCCATCTTTCCCACCATCTGTTCTCTACAATGGGTTCCTTCCCCTCAATTTGAATTGTATTCACCACTTTGCTAATTCCAATAAATTGGTCCAATCAATCCTTCTTTGCTTTCTTCCAATAATGGATGCTCACTCTGAAAAAATCATCTTGGCTTATATGCCTCAGAACTTTGGTTCTGCTTATAATCGAATTGTGTCTCTTTAATTGTTTAATTCTAATTTTGGCATTTTCTCACATCTCAGTCCTTTGAGCTAACTTCTTTCAATATAGTCTTTACCTTACTGTGTCAAGTGCTCTAAGCAAATTATTTTTACCATTTGTATCATCAAACCCTACCTCTCTCTTAGACCAGCTTTCTTTATCTTTGAACGTCCACATCAGGGCTTTTTAGCTTTTATTGAGGTGGGGTACTCTATCGCTGAGTTACAGTATGTACATCTCTAGCCCTTTTTATTTTGAGACAAAGTCTCATTAAATTGGTCAGGCTGGTCTTGAACTTGTAATCCTCCTGCTTCTGGTTTCTGAGTATCTGGAATTACAGGGAGGGGTGGTCACTGAATCTGGCAGTACTTTAATTTTGTTTTACATACCCATTTGGAATCTAAGGAAAGCTATGAGGTTTTCTAACAGGTAGGAATTCGGGAGGAACTGCTAGGCTAAAGCCAACCCAAGGTTTTCTAACATGGCTAAAATTCTCTGATGTATTATCTTCATCTGAGTATCTGTGAAGATCTTAAGTTTCCCAGTGGCAAATCACATGCATTCACTATGTGCCAAGAACTACTTTTAAGTACCATGTTTGTATTAACTCAAATCCTAAAACAATTTTAGGAAGTACAGATTATCCCACTTGACAAACGAAGAAACTGTGGAACAGAGAGGCAGTAAGTAACCCAAAGGTAGAATGGGTGGGCTAGAATTTCAATCCAGGCTTCTGGCTCCACAGCCCATAATCTAACTTCTAGAGCACACCACTTCTGTAGTCACCAGGTACGTGGGAACACCTTTCTCTTGCATGTTGGAATTCTTCTGGATATTCCTCCACTAACGCTGTCATGCTCATTTACTTCTTCCTCATCTCTGCATATCCTTATTTAACAGCCTGGTATTTTCATTACTTTCAGCCTTTTCCTTACCATCTTACATATTTTTCGACTATATTTTTTAAAAATTACGTGGTCACTTTCGTCAAAGCTATCTAGTGGTCTCTCTCAACCTGACCCTAACTTTCCTATCCACCCTGATTTTAAATGCCCTACCTTTAACTGTTTGTCTTGTACAAGTAACTTCATTAGTCTCCAAACACATGGTGTGATGGAGACTGCTATGAAGCAGCCCAAAGCAGGACTTAAATTAAACAATGGGCTTTTTATGTTTACTTGTGAATCTGTCCAAAGCCTAGGCTACTTGTCTGGAAGTGGGTGACAGAATCATAGTAAGTGAACCTCTGTGAGTCACTAATCCCTACTAAAACCTATAATGGCAGATGAAGCCAGAAAGCCTCAAAGGGTAAGACAAGATCACAGCCAAGAACAGCTGGAGATCTCAACTAGATAAAGACTATAGCCTCAGGCTTCTCACTCCTGGGTGGATTAACTTAATCCTTATTAAGGATTAATTTAATACCTTACTCGGAGAAGTCCTTGAGTAATTCTGCTCTTCTTGAGTACTCTCCTCCCTTCTGATAATCAAATAAATATGGGCCACCCAGAGAAGGTCTTGGTCTTAGCCCTGAGAAAATCTCAAATTCTGTGAGAAGGCTTTGATCCTCCTGGAGCCCTGAATTCATTCCATTTGCCTCTATTTAGCCTTTGCCATACACTCGTTTGGGAGATTGAAGACCTGATCAGTCCGCAATAAATAAAGGACATTATTAACCTGATAATAGTGTTCATCTCCACCTCTTCAAGCTTTCTTTATTCAGGCTGCTCTCTCAGACTGTAATACTCTTCCCCTTTGCCATACAGACCTTTCAAGGCTCAGATTAGTAGCATTCTGCTAGAAGGTTTTCCCCAATCAATCAAGGCCATTCTGAAAGCCCCATCATGATTTGATGGATGCTTAAGAAAAATGCTCTTTTAGACTTTCATGGCACTTTACACAAATTATAGTACACAGATGCAATTATTTTATCCCCTAAGTAAGGCTAAAGTCCAGGGAATAGGATTTAGGACTTACATTTTTTTTAACTCCCTAGCCTGACCCTCATCCCCCCCATTATTTAACTTAATTTTAACTATGCTTCTACTCAATACATATTAAAGAATAAAAAAAGAAAAAAACAATTCAATGTTTTACTCATTCTACACCATTCCAGTTCTTCTGTAACAAACTAGCAAAGGGATGGCGGGGAAGAAGGGGCCATATATATGCAGATTAGAGAAAATGTAGCTTTTGAGGCATTTTCAGTAAATCTGCTCTTAAACTACTCTGAGCCAGGAACAGAAGACTTACTACCACTGGATTACTAAATATGATGCATAATGCTAATGATATAATGCTGGGCCTCCCACTGTAATATAAGGCTTGGTCAAGTTTACCAAAATTCAAGAATGTAGTCTAAATATACCTTTTTAACAAGTTCTCTCATGGCCAGAAGTTTTCCTGTCTCAGACCCAACAAAGAGAAGTTCTTGTTCTACAGTCTCTACTGCAGAATTCCTGAAAAGAAAATGTACCTTATAGTTAACAAAAGCCAATTTTTGCTTTCCCTATGAACTCTAAAATAAATGAAAAAATTTATACATGACTCCAACAGAATCAACTTTTCCATGGCCAACATAAGTACTTAATTATTTATACTTTCATTTGAAGGCAAAATGGATCCTTTAAAATATTTTATTCAAACAATAATGTGATATAGCCTGGAGGTGGTGGTGCACACCTATAATCCCAGCGCTTGGGATGCTGAGGCAGGAAGATCACCATGAGTTTAAAGACCAGCCTATGTAATGAGTTCAAGGACAGCCTGGACTTACATAGCAAGACCCTGTCTCAAAAAACAATACAAAAACAAAAACAAAAACAAAAACAAAGATCCCCAAACCAAACCAAATCAACAAACAACAAAACCAAGAAAGTGTTAAATTACTGGGTAAAATAATGAGAACATTTTTTTTAACATGGAAAGTATGTTTATATGTTAAGTATAAAAGGGACATAAAATCTTATGTATAGTAGAATAACAACTATCTAAACATACCAAAAAAATCTCTGCACAGAAATGTCTAGAGGAACATTTAACACCAAAAGATTAACAGTGCTATGTAGCATTTGGGTAGCAAACTGATTATATAAATTCCTAAATTTTTAAAAAGCAATAATTATGATTGCAACAGGGAATATTTAAAAGATACCCTACTGGCTGGTGGTTTAGCAGTGTAGTATCACTGTTGCGTACAAAGTGGCTTTGGCCTTGAGTCTTCAGAAGGTGATAAGCAGCCCCTCCCCACTGAGGAGAGCTTACACACCCGGCTACTAATACATCCCTGCAGTGCAGCTCTCAGCCTAAATTCTTTCTTCTCTCTTATCTCTACCACCCTAGTGCCCCAGGTCACTGCCAGCTGCATCTTGTCCCTTTTCTGAGCAACTCTGGAGCCAACTGTAGTGCCACAGGGCCCAAAGGTAGAGGCTGTGAGCTGTGGGATTTTCAAAGGACATGGTACTTCAGACACAGAAACTCAAACACAAACTATTCCTGCTGCGGGGCAAGTCGTTTTGTCATTACAGATTAGTAAATTACATGGTCTTTCTTGTTAACCCATGAGTTCAAGCACTGTCTCTGAAGTTAGTCCTAACATGAATTTTCTACCTTGGGGAACATTTTAAATATTATATATGAATAAATTTTTTTTGTCATTAGTGTGGGTTTATTTAGACTGACAAGTGGGGATGAGAACTGTATTAGGGCTTTATAATACTTTATACGATGCTCCAACCTATGATACTATGTGATAAATACTTTTCCCATTCTATTTTCTGCCTTAAATCATGTTTATGGTATAGTTTTCTGGTTTCTTTCTATATACATAGAAGTTTTAAGTTGAAAGTAGACAGGGTAAAGAATACCTTGTCCAATCTGCTTCTCTCTTTGAGATTTATTTCTCAACCTTGTGCTCCTGAACTTGAGAACTCCTGCTTCAGATTCCTGAACAGCTGAGGCTATAGGTATATGCCTATACCTATAATATGTACAATTTTCTTTTTCACTTATGTGGTATTATAAGCACTTTTCATATATCTATAGTCTTTATACTTACTGTTTCATTGGTTTCATGATATTCTGTCAGGTCTCAATATCATAAATTCCTTGAACTTTGTTTTTTTTTTTACCCGTACATCTATTTAGCCTGAAATGCTCCCCCTCAATTTACTTCCTTTTTCATCTTTAATTTTTTTAGTGGTGCTAGGGATTGACCCTAGGGCCCCATACCTGGAATATAAGTGCTCTATACACTGAACTACAACTCCTACAAAATATTTTTTAAAAAGGCATTAGAAATCAAGTGCCTCAGTAATATGTTTTCTCTCCTAGTCTTACTTACATAAATCATCAGAGAAATTGAATCCTGAGTGTCCACAGAGATCATGTCATATTTTGTGAATGAGAAAAGTCAAATAAAAGCATGATGATGAAACAATAGGAAAATATAAAACTCTCCATATGATTATGAAACAAAAACCCCTTAATCAATCTTGTCTTTAAAAAATACAGTATCAATAAAGCTGTCTCCCATGTTAGTCACATTCCTAACAAGCTATCTTCCTTGAGCCTAAAACAATCACATATTAAGAAAACAAACTAGGGGGACAAAGTGGAAAAACAATTACCTTGCACCAATGGATACAGTGATGATATTGTCCAAGTTGAGTTTGCACCACTGTTCAACATCATATGCAAAAGTTGCACTGAACATAGCTCTTCTGACTTGGTGGGATGTACAGGCCAGGAAAATGGAAGCCAGCTGGTCTCTAAATCCAGTTTTGCCATCTTCAAACAGTTTGTCTGATTCATCTACCACCAGCCATTCAACACTAAGAGATAACAAAGTAACTGTGGATATTGCAGTGTAAGATACAAAAACACTTCACTAAACTGTGGGAACACATGAATGTCAACCCATGATGCTGGTTCTAAGATCTGCTTTATCATACCTGAAAAAAGTAAAAAAAGAAATAGCACAAAAAGGATAGAAGGCTGGGGATATAGCTCGGTAGTATAGTGCCTGCCTAACAAGCACAAGGTCCTGAGGTCGATTCCTAGCACCAAAAAAAAAAAAAATGTACTTATTCTATTAACTTGAAAGATGAAGTTCCACTAGGAATGATAGAGCTTTCCATGAATCTCATGAACCCTGTTACCTTCACTGAAAGATATAAAAAGGTCTAGGGAATTATGTATTAACTGCTAATCAAAATGTGTAACTTTCTTCCACACTGGATAGTTATTTTTCCTATGAGTTTAATGAAGCACCAACTTCAGGTGGCAGACAGCAAGCTCCAAAGGGCAATAATATAAGCAATTAAGAACAAAATAGAATCAACTAAATGAAAAACACCCATGAAAGACATTAAACTATTATCTGTACCTTGTCAGGTCTATTCCTGGTGGATCTTGCTTTAATAAATAGATGAGTCGATTTGGAGTAGTCACAAGAATATCTACAGGAAAAACAAATGGTAGAAAATGCAAAAGTAAGACAACCCTTTTGAACTAAGGAATTAAGCCTCCTGAATTTCAGTCGATAATCTTCAGTGGGAAAGTAGTTATTCACATAAAAGCTTTTCCTTATTTCCTCATTATAACATAAACTACTATATCCCTACCCTCTTTTTTTATTATATTGAGCAGCCTTCTCAACTTCTAAGAGGCAAGAACACTATATAATCCAATAATTTGATTTGCAGTTTTTTTAAGAAAAATTTTTTCTTTAAATACTTTTGCAGCTCAAGATAAAAGACATAAAAAGCAGATTTTCACTTGTTGTGCATGCCTGTAATACAGCTGTTTTGGAGGCTGAGGCTGAGGCACTGCAAGTGTGAGCCCAGCCTGAGCAACTTAAGAGAGATTGTATCTCAAAACGAGTAAAATGATCTGGGGAAATGGCTCCGTGGTAGAGCTCTTGTCTTGCCTCTTGCCTAGCATGTGCAAGGGCCATGGAATTTTATCCTCAGTAATAGGGGAAGGGGGATTCTCTGGCTAGTACAAGGAGAGAAGGAAGTAATCATTCTTATACGCCAGAGTAACTCCATGGCAGATTAGGAATCACTGGCATAAGCAGGGTTTTCCAACCTCAGCACTACTGATATTTTGGGCCAGAAAACTCTTACTCGGACAGGGCTATCTCAGGTATGTAGAATGTTTAACACTATTATCGTGGGCCTCTTCCCACTATATTTATAGAGAGCCCTTTTTGGTCCTAGTTGTGGCCCAGGAAGTTTATATTTGTAATCCCATGGAAAAGTTATTGCAATTCTAGCGAGTTAATTCCAATCTACTACTTTTAGTGCAACCCATGGTGAGAGTAAAGACACTACAGCATATTTGTAGTTATGGGGAGCCAAGGGGCCCTAAGTTCAGCCAGGATGATGGCTGTCTGGAACAAAGACCTCGACCCAGGGCTGATCCCAGGTTTTATTAATTAGTGAAGGGAGTGGCTTGAGGATGGGTGACTGTGAGAATGGTGGGAAACAGGTGAATGCTGTGAGCTGGGCCAGGTAGGAGGCCTGAAATCACCTCTGCCATATGCAGAGAGAAGGATATGCAGAAAGACTAATTTGCATAACACAACTGAGATAGTATCTAATGTTTTGGGGTCTGTGCTTTAGCTCTGATGTATACTCTTTCAAGCCCCAGGAAGTTATAACCTCTCTGGAGGCTGGATCTCCTCATCCTGCCTCACAGAAGGGAACAATGAGGGTGGGAGGTGTCCAGGAAACACTGCCTGCCGTCTTCAAAGACTACCATCAGAACCTCAGCAGGACTGATAGGCATTGCTCAAAGCCAATTGAAGGGGTAAGTAAAAGTCCTAGCCAGCTCTGCATATATTAATACATGGAAATAGGGCCTGCTTCAGCCAAAATGGAGACAACTGCTCCTCCTCCAGGGAGAATCGCCCACGTGATCCTCCACAATACAGCAGCTACTGGTTCCCCTCCCTAGTTTCAACAACTGGCATAATTGCCAAATGTCACTATGATAAAAGAGGGTAACATGCAAAATTATCTCACCACTGGTATATATTTATATAGCTACTGGGAGCAGTAGGAAGAGGATCTTGTTTAGCTTCTTTAAAAATAAAACTAATTATGTACATGACTAAACTCTTATGTGATAATTACGATATTTATAATTCCCAAATGTTTTACATACTCTACATTCCAAGGATAAATTTCTTTTGTTTGTATTTTTTTGAGACAGAGTCTTGTTATGCAGTTGAGGCTGGCCTTGAACTTACTGTGCAGCCCAGGGTTGGCCTCAAACTTGCAGTGATCCTCCTGCCTGCCTCATCATCCTAAACTGCTGGAATTTCAGGGGTTCACCACCACACCAGCCCAAGCATAAATTTCTTACCAAACTTCCTGGATGATTTAGGTCCAAATTTCTTGGCTGCCTCTGCTGCTTTGTGGATCATGTGTATCCTAAATCCCGTTCCCTCAGAGATTTTAATTAACTCTCGGTGAATCTAAAATAGGAAATGCTAAAAACATGAGCTGCAAAGATACCTGGATAGACTGTACAGCTTCTTTTACATTATTAGTAAATCTATTACCAACACCTGACTATCTCATTTCAAACCTATAATAATCTATAGTTTAACCTGAGGTGTCAGCATTTTAGAATGTCAAAGCCTAATGAGATACAAACAACAGTTACTTCAAGACCTAGTAAACTAGTTCTAAGATCTAAAGGCAACATTCTTTAAACATGTTACATACTGCTTCCAGAATACAGTGCTATTATAATATTATCTCATACCTGGCATGTGTTTTGTATTTTTTTTTTTTTTT
>NW_004955451.1:402722-420001 GCF_000276665.1 Chinchilla lanigera | reverse complement strand
AAAAGAAAGAAAGAAAAATATAGAAAGACTTTAAAAGACTGGTCCATATGTAGTAAAATATGTAACACTATACATAATATTTAACTATGACAGAAGACATGAGCCTAATTCTATTGAGTTCTTTTTAAATAAGTTCAAAGAAAGACTACTGAAGCAAACATTAAATGTATCAGCTCAATATCTACAGGTCATACCTGGCTGGCAAGTTCTCGTGTTGGGGAGATAATCAGCGCTCTGAAGCCTTTATTTGTGGGCTGTTTCAGCTGCATTAAAATAGGAATGCTAAAAGCTAAAGTCTTCCCAGATCCTGTAGGAGCAGAAGCCAAAAGTTCCCGACCCTAAAAAAATAGAGTATAGTAAGTACAAGGAAAAGTACATAAATTTTTCAGACCCTGGTCAAAGAATGCTACCATCCATACAAATAACAACCTAATTAATCCAGTTGTTCAAGTCCTCTCTGCTTTTCTAAATTCTCCCATACTTGCTTTTCTAACACCCTTCCATCCCTGCCAACCAAACTTCTGAGCACTTCTGCTGAAGTCTACCTAAATGGATAAACGATGCAGATAACAACTCAAAGAGAATTACACCCATTATTTTTTCTTTCCCACTAAACTCTTTTAAAAGTCCAATTACAAAATCAACATTTTATCCTGGTGTCTATACGGCTCAATGCCTAGGGAAGATTTTGTTAAATAACAGAATGACTGGAGGTTAAAAATAAAGAGTGGCAATGATCTGAGTGACAGAGTAACTTATAGGTGACAGTCTTCAAATAAGTCACTGTGAGTCTTAAAAGTTTCCACCCAATGAATGACAGAAACCATCTTAAATGGAACCAAACTGAGTTAATTATCATTTAAATATATGAATCTATTCTCATTTCACTGAGAAAGGACTCACTGAAAGACTAAATGGATAAAAAAGTAACTCACATTCTCTGATTATCTGATAATGAGAATATACTCCTATAACCCTAACCTTAACCCTAACCCTAACCCTAACTCCAAGGCCAGCTTTGTTATGTGCAGGAGAAAAGTCAACTCTCATTGTTACAAAAGAAACCTCAGAAAATTTTATTTCAAAAATCTAAACTAGCCAGGTGTGGTGAAACGTGGCTGTAATCCCAGCACTTGGGAGGCTGAGGCAGGAGGACTGCCATGAGTTTAAGGACAGCCTGAACTACACAGTGAAAAAGAACCCTCCCCGCTGAGAAACTAGGTTCATCCATAGGTCTGTCAACAGGTGGACAGATACACAAACTGTGACATATTTATACAACAGAATATACTATTAAGTAACAAACTGCCAATATATACATTATGAATGAGATTAGAGAATGTAAAATAAAAGAACTCCAAAATAATAGATTAAATAATGATTGTATCTGAAATTCTAGAAGAGATAAACAAATACAGGACAACAGAAATTGGAACGGTGTTGCCTCTGGGAAGCAGTGAAGTGAGGACTGAATGGAAAGGGTACAAAATTTTCTAGGGGAACAGAAATGTTTTTATATTTTCATTGGAATGGTAATTGTTGGAACTCATAAAATTTGTACATCTTATTGAAGTAAAGTATCCTTCAATAATACAAAGTACTGGGAAAGAGACTAAGTTGGGTTATGTATGAAAATTTTAGAAGCACCTATATTTCTGAAATAGCTTCTGTGCACTATAAACTCAACAAAGAAGGAAAAGACAAAACACAGCACCCATCCTCAAAGGGTTTAAATGTTCTAGGAGAAAAAACACACTATAAGAACCATGGAGAATTGGTGGGCAGGGAAACAGTACTGATACAGGAGAAAGATCAGTTACAGTTGTAGTGATTAAGACAAGTTTTATGAACACAGGCACTTAACATGGACCTTAAAAGCAAGTGAAGGATTTTAACACAGGAGGTAAGATGGAAAGGAAGACACTGAGCGAGGGAAGAGAAGGAGCAAACATACAGAGAAAGGGATGTTACAGGCATCCTATATCTTCATACTTACATGCAGCATAACTGGAATGGCTTGCATTTGAATTGGTGTTGGCATATGGAAACCTGCATCTAGGATGTTCTGAAGCAGTCGAGAATTAATTTTATATTCCTGGTCAAGTTGCTGAAATGTAGCAATTGGATCAGGAAGATCAGTTCCTTGGACATGAATTTTGTGTTTATTCCGGAAGAAGTTTATCTGAAAAGTGAAACAAAGGGGCCACCATGGATATGGCCCAATAAATACATTTACTCTCAGGTGCTGTAAAACAATGGTAATAGTTTCTGGTTAAGCTTAGTGGTATACAAAATGTTCTGGTTAAATCTAAGTTCCCAAACCATAGAAAATAGTGTATTTCTCTTCATAAATAGATGATCTTCATAAAAAACGCAACCCATCTATGCTTTCTTCATGTGTTGCTACAGTGAGTAATGTGTTATTCATACTAATTATTACTGTCATGGTCATAACATATATTCATACATATAAAAACATGTAGAAGACATTCATTGAATCCATCTTTTTTGTTCATATGGTGCTTAGCATACAAGTCCCAATGTTTTAGGAGAAAAAACCCACTCGCCTCATAAAAACCAAAAGCAGAAAGCTGGGCACAGTGGCGTATGCCTGTAATCCCAGCACTGAGCAGGCAGAGCTAGGAGGGTCGCCATGAGTTTGACTATATACTGAATTCAAGATCAGCCTGAATTACATAGCAAGACCCTGCCTCAAAAAACAAAAAATAAGCAAACAAATACAAACCAAAAGCAGAGCCTAATGGTCCTAATATAGTTTGCTTCCCTCATTTTTTGGCCCAGAGATAGTCAAATTCTGGTTTAGGGGTTACTATAGCATGCTACAGTGATTCTGACATGAGCTGCACATACCTTCCCATCAGCAACATGGCAGGTGTACAGCACACACTACTAGGATGCATTTGTTGCTATTCTATATTTGACTATCCTCATTCCTAAGCTGTAAGATAGGTTTTTAAAAATTCTACCTCTCTAGTCCCTAAAAGAGGAAATCCTTCCAAACCACTGAGTTCAACATAGAATAGGAGCCAAATTTTATGTCTATCAAAGTAGGTTAAGAAATTTTTTTTTTTTTTTTTTTGGTTTTTCTCCGGTACCGGGAACCGAACTCATGACCTTGCGCTTGCCAGGCAGGCGCTTTTGCCGCTGAGCTAAATCCCCAGCCCCAGGTTAAGAAATTTTAAAAATTTTCTAAACATATTGTTAATCTTTAAATTTGAACAGGGTAATAATTATTACACACACATTTCTCTTTATATATATACATATATATCATCAATTATACCTTAAACTTTTTAGCCACAGTACAAATACCTACTTTGTTTTAACATTTTATTAAAATAAAACCTAAACAAATTAGTTCATCATCTATCTTAACAAAACTATATTCACTTTACCAACAGAATTACTCAAGTCCTATGAAAAAGTCTCTAGGTCAGAAAAATACATATTTTTGGGGCTAAGACATTTTTCTAACCTTTTCTTTTCGGAGATTTTCCAACTTCTCTGAAGTTAGTTTATTTTCTCCTTTAACTTTTTTATCTTCAATCTTTGCTTCCACAGATGACATCCACTGTATAGTAGTACCTTCTTCATGAGAAGTAATTTCTAAAATACATTTTTAGAAAATGAAAGATTTTCAGCATGATAGTATACCAAACAGGCCACACTTTCACACTAAACAAGAAGAAGTACTATCATATGCAATGAGGTGAGAGAAAGGAATGAGATGTATAAAGATTAGAAATAGGCAAATTGTGCTGACCCACTCAGAGCCCTGAAGCTCACTCTCTTCTCTTCGTTGATGGTTTCAGCTATGTAATGTGTGACTGTATACTTGAAAACAATGGGGGGGGTAATTAAAAAACGACATAAACAATAATGTAGCCAGCTTCTTTACATCCAAAAAGGCAGCTAGAAAGTAAAGAGGATGACAGATTTCACTTACAATAGCAGTGAACAAAACACAATGTTCTAGGCAACTCAGTATGGTAAAGATAGCAATTCTCCTGTGCCAATAAATTATACTCATTCAATTAAAAGTAGACAGGATTGTTTTGATGACTGGATTAGACTTTAATATTTTCATGGGAGAACAACTATGTAAGAATAACTTAAAATAGTCTAAGAGTAATGAGAAAACAGTTGTATTAGAACTAAAAAATTTTTTTTATCAAATTCACTGAGATATAGCTGACATACAATAAACTACATATATTTTAAAGTATATACTGGGGTTGGAGATATAGGTCAGTGGCAAAGCACTTGACTAACATGTGCCAGGCACTGGGTTCAATACCCAGTACTGACAAAAAAAAAGTATGTAATTTGATGCATATATATATTTATTATACATACATATAAACATATACATACATTAAGCCATCATTACATTCAAAGTTATTTTCTTTTTTTTCTTTTTTTCATTCAAAGTTATTTTCATCACCCCCAAAATTTCTTTGTGGCCTCTCAGAATTCATCACTCTATTCCTAGATAAGCTCTAATCTAATTCCTGTTACTATAGATTAGTTTGCCTTTTCTGGAATTTTATATAAGTGGAATCATAAATATGTACTAATTTAGCCTGGCTTTTTTCACTCAGAACAGTTATTTTGAGACTTAACATTTTACTATTAGAGTACAGTATTCTGCTGTATGGATATACAGGCAAACACTGCATCACTGAGCTACATCCCCAGCCCCTTGCTGTATTCATATACAATTTGTTTATCCTTAATCTACTGAAGGACATTTGGGTCATTTCCAGTTTGGGGCTATTACAAATACAGTCGCTATAAACGTGAATACAAGTTCTTCTGAAGACATTTTTTCTTCTCTCTTGGGTAAATATCCAGGAAAGGAGTAACTGAAATATTATGGGCACATGTTTAACCTTAAAAAAAAAATTCACAATTTTCCAAAGTGGTTGTATCATTTTACCATCAAATGTGAACCTGTTTTTATACATCCTTGTCAACACTTGGTATATTCAGTCTTTTTATTTTTAGCCATTCTAATGGGTATGTGGTAGTACTGTATTATAGTTTAAATCTGCCTGATGATCAATGATGCTGACTACCTTTCATCTTTTTACCACTCATACATCTCCAGTCTTCAAGTCTTCTAGTCTCCCATCTTCTAGATAAGAGTTTGACATACAGGTTGCAAGTATTTTCCCCTGACTGTGGCTGTCTTCATTTTCTTATTGTTCTACCCCTACTTCCCTAAACCCAGTTCTGGGGATAGCATCCAGAGCTTTCACCGGCTTCACCTCCAGCCCTTTTTATTTTGAGATGGGGTCTTGCGAAGTTGATAAGATGTCCAGGTTGGGCTTGAAATTGCAATCTTCTTGTGTCAGCCTTCCAGAGCGCTAGGATTATAGGTGTGTGCCACCATACTTGGCTTTTAACAAGTTTTTTGTTTGTTTTTGTGCCAGGGATCAAACCCAGGCCTTACACCTCCTCGGCAGGCACTCTATCACTGAGCTACATACTCTCTTACTGCTATGTTTTGAGGAGCAATAAATTTTAATTCTGATGAAGTCCAAGATAGCAATTTTTTCCTTACAGTTTGTGTGTGTGTGTGGTCTAAAAAAACCCCTGCATATAAGGTCAAAACAGATCTTTTCTACTTTCTTCTTAAAATTTTATAATTTTAGATTTTGTATTTCAGTCTGAGTCATTTCATATTAATTTTGGGAGTAGTCTGAAATAAGACTTAATGTTCACTTTTTTTTTCCATATAAATTCTGAACAATTTGTTGAAAAAAACTTTCTCTATTGAAATGCTTGAGTGCCTCTGCTGAAAACTAACTGTACATATACAAGTACTGGTGTATGGACTCTTCATTTGATCTACATAGATATCTCTCTGGAAACAAACCACCTTGATTAGTGTAATTTTATAGTAAGCCTTGTTGTTTTGTTTAGAGAAAAGAGTCTCACTCTGTAGTTCAGGCTGGCCTTGAACTCACTATGTAGCCCAGGCTGGCCTTAAACTCCCAGCAATCCTTTTGCCTCAGCCTCATAAGTGCTGGGATTACAGGCATGCACCACCACATCCAGCTAAGTCTTGTTCTTTGTTAATTTCTATTAAAAAAAAAAAAAAAAAAGCAAGCCTGCTGGGATATAAATTGAGATTATACTAATAGATCATTCTGAGGAAAAAAATAAGCTTCTCAATCAGTTAACACGGTATGCACCATCACTGTACTGAATATTCTCAAAAAGTCACAGTAAATAAAATAAGCTGGAATTGGTGTACAGATATGCAAATATACAATAAATGAGAGAGAACACAGTCCAAAAATAGACCTGAATATATATAGAAATATATATAGAATATATATAGAAACAATAGATATTGTTGAATATATATAGAAACAATAGATGTTGCACTTCAATAGGGAAAAAAGATTATCAAGATACGGCATTAGGATAATTAGCTACTTGGGAAAAATATTAACTTAGTTTTCTGTTCATTTCTTTTCCCAAATAAAATTCCCCAGAATCAAAGATTTCAGTGTAACAAAATGAAGTTTCAAATGAAACATAGGAGAATTAAAAAAAAAATGTCAGAAGTTCCCTTGCTCCTGCCAAAGGGAGGGAAGCCAAAAAGAAAAATGTAGATTCGACCCATAAAATGGCAAAAAAGAAAAAAGACAAGTGACACACAGCAAACTGTAAACATATTCTAAAAATCTGGATATATATGCTAGACATAGAGCTGATTACCTTAATATATAAGGTATAATAAGAAACGGCTGGATTTAGTACAGTACAAAAAGGGTGCAAAATATACAAAGAGAAACTTTATAAAAAGAAAAGTTCTCATATATTGCTGGGGAGTATAGCAAAGAATGACTTTAAAAGGATATGTTCTTTTTATAAAATAGTTGGTACTAATAGATCCAAATCATTACTAAATCACAACATCTTGAATTTTCCAATTAAAAGGAGACTCATGACTATATAAAAGTCACAGATCAGGACCTGTATACATTTGTTGCTAAAGAGCTGTAGTACCTATCTGCCTAACATTCAAATTGTTTTCCTAAGTTTGTAGCATATTTTTCTTATTTATCATGGGGAAAAGTGTTGTCAACATCCTTAAAGCCAGGGGAGGAGAATGACTTTTTCATTACAACAGTAAAAGTATGGAAACAAAGTAAATATCCCTCAGAACAGGCAAATCAGCTGGGAATGCAGGTCAGTGGCATAAGCACCCGCTTGACAAGTGCAAGGTACTGAGTTCGATTCCTGGTACATAAAAAAAAAAACTGTCAAATCAAGTATGGATCATTCCTACAATGTATGGAGATACTGCACTATATTACACTGGACAAAACACTGTACTTCCTATTAATAACAATGTTTCTGGTAGATAATTTTACAATATTTAAATTTAAATCTATTTGTTTGCTCTGCAATTCCACTTATAAGAATTTATTGGATATACGTACTCACATGTACAAACATAAACAGAAACATGTATTATAACACGACAACAGCAGAAGTGTGAGAACAAATTAGATGTCCATCACAGAGAAGGATGGTAGGATACTGGGGATTGACCTAGGGCCACCCACATGCTAAACATGTACTTTATAACTAAACTACACCCCTAGCCCTTTAATTCAGTTATGAAAAGTATGATGGGATACTATGTTATGAAAAAATGAACAAGAAGTGCATTGACTACTGATTCCAACCTCAAAAATACATCACTGCAGAGTCATTGTAAGAATGTTGTCTCATGATTTTTACCATAGATTCTGATTTTCTGTCTTTGTGAAGCAGGATTTTTTTTTAAATATCCAAACTGTAGGTAGGTATGGTGATGGATACCCATAATTCCAGCACTTGGGAGGCTGAGGCAGGATCACTGAGAGTTTGAGGCCAGCCTGTGCTACACAGCTGGTTCAAGGCAAGCTTGGACTAAATAGTGAGATCCTGCCTCAAAAAAAAAAAAAAACAAACCATAAAAAATAAAAAAATTATTTGGTTTGCTTAAAAAAAGGTGGAGGGAGGCTTCACAATAGAAAATATGTAGAGTACTCATGTTAATAGAATGTATAATTATTTGTAAATACAGCCTATTTTTAAAGGGATGCACTAATATATGTGAATAAAATGTCTCTACAAAAATACAACAGAAATTGATTAACAGTGGTTGCCTCTGGAGAAATAGGGAACTGGACATAAAGTGGGAAGGAAATATACTTGTTATCACTGTATAACTCAACTATTTATAAAAAAAGGCAGATGGCTAGGAAACTTAATACATATAACAAAGAAAAAGACACTATTTGTCTAGTAAAACATGAGATGCTCAAATACCCACTCAAGGAAATACAAATAAAAAGTACTTTCAGTCATTAAACTTGCAAAAAATTTAAGACCAGTAATATCCAGGATTGACAAAGGTACGGGAAATCATTTTGTAGTATGTTTGTTGACAAAAAGTGTACACACCCTTTCATCAAGTGTTCTCTGCTCTTGGGATGCTGGTCTACAGCATTAATAGCACCTGTACAAAAGGATGTATACATACAAGCACTACACCATAGTAGTATTTATAATGGCACGTCCGTAGAAATAAGTCGAATGACATCAACTGACAAACGGCTGTATATTGACTGACTTACAGGCTCAGACTATTTTGTAATTTAAAAAAGGCAGAAAAAAAAAAAAAAAACCTACAGAAATTTAACACTAACCTGAAATCATCTTCTTCCTCTTTTTCTTGTTCGGCTCCCTCTTGCTTTCAGTCAGGCTCTCTTCTTTCTTCGCTTCATTTTGGAGCTCCTGGTGTGTTTGTGTTGTACCACACTCACCTGGGACAGACTTCTTGTTTCCAAAGAAGTCCAGACTCTGCAGTACCTCATCAGAGCCATATTTCCTTTTTCCGATCTAAAATCCAAGAAATTAAAAATTAAATTTATTGACAAAATAGCAGTGCTGCCTTCCAAGCAGGACTATTACTAAGGAAATGGCTCTAATGACTCCCCATTTTTTTTTTAACCTTTCCACCAAATATCGGTCAAGCTGATAAGTATGTTTGGATAGATGGAATCCAAAATGACACCTTTCCTGATCTTACAACAATAATATCTGCTTACTATATGTCAAGCAGATTTCCCAGCATGTTCATATATATAGATGTATGTAGACCTCTAGATATCTAGATACATCTATATATATCAAATTACTTCCTCGTAGTAACCCTACAAGGTAAACAGCAGTATTACCGATGAGAAAACCGAGATATTAGGAAGTTAAGTAACTTGACCAAGGTCTCCAAACTATCAGCAGGAAGACTGAGCATTATGATTCCAACAATGTGGTTCCTGAGTTTAACCTCTTTAAATAATCACACTGTAATGCAGTGAGAAGAAACACATGTAGCACAAAAGACACCCCCCCAAAATAAAACCCAAACAACAACCACTTCTGTTCCCTTATAGCCAGCTTGACATTCAAGATTTCCCACAACTAAATCCCAATTGACTTCTCACTACTTCCCTATATGTAAGATCGCCCACGTGTAAACTGCTCTTTTCATTGGCTACTTAACATGCTCGACTGAAGCAATACAAAGAACCACATGCAGCGCAGCTAGAGGCATACCAAGTCAAACCTGGGTAGAGTATAAAGACAAAAATCTGTTTTCCCCACTTTTGTTTTCCAAATGCCTTTCCACAAGTTCGGAGAAATTTCCTTTTGAAAGAAAATTTTCAACTTTGCTTTCGCTAAACTAAGAAGCAGGAAAAGAGATCTTCCGTGCTAGGCTCAGCTCAATTTATCAAGGGCTCTGAAAAGAGTCACCCAGAAGTCCTGTGCCTGGAAAGTCTGCGTGGCAAGCTGAACCCAAAACACGGGGAAATGCCCACGGGTAGTCAAAAGGCAGGCCGAGGGGTCTCCGGGAACGCCGGCTGCTCCGTCAGCTGCCGGCCTGTCTACTAGATCCTGCTCCTTTTCCGTTCCTCTCGCCTCGGTCCCCTGCGCAAAGTACCTGAAATCGAGCTGCATCGGCCGAGAACCGTTTCACGTCAAATTTCGCCCCAGCGCCGAGCCGGCGAAACAAATCATGGACATCCATTTTTACCCAGAAATCCTCACGGTCCCAGAGCGCCTGCGCAGACGACTTCCTCCCCCGACGGCCGGACGCTCAAGCGCGAACGGAAGTGGCTCCGGGAGGCGGAGCTTGGCTGTCACCTGAGAAGAGGCGGATTTTGTGGCTTGTAGTCAGTCCTTTTTGAAGTCCTTCAAAAGATAGCGATATTCTTTTTACGCCAGGCGCTATTCTGGACTTTTAGGGAGAGTTTAGTGAAGAACACCCCAAGATTCCTCCCCTATGGAAGCTTACATTAGAGTGGGGACAGAGGTTACTGTGAAACCGATACTAGAAGCAAGTAAAAAGGTGGCTGGATAGAGAAGGAAATGGGGGGATACTTTTAGTCACATTAGTCAAGTGCGCTCTGCTTGAGTGATACTGATACTGGAGCTTTGCAAGATTTGGGAACAGGATTGCAGATCGGGCAAACACATGTCTGAAGAATGGAAAACATTTGGAACGCTGTGAGAATAGAAGGAAGGCTGAGGTGACCGGAAGCAAGATGTAATGAGGAAAAGTAAGGGTAAGGTTGGAGGGGCAGTCTCACAACGTCTTGTAACAAGGTCATGGAATTTGGACTGAGATCTAAACACTCTAGGAAACTATTCAAAAATTTTTATAGAGGGAGCAACATGATTTAATTTGTCACATTTTATTTTTATTTTCTTCATTGCATTTGTACTATAAAAAACTATTTGCTTTTGAATTGCCTCTTTGAGTGTGGCGGTCTACTCTGCTGCACTGTGCTAACCCCATTTTGCACACCAGTGGCCTACTGACATGCTTTGTTTGCCTGAACTGCACTGAGTGAAGAGGAATGGTCTTGGGCCACATATAAAATATATAACATAGTTCATAATGTAACACAGCCTATCCATCCCCCAGGCCACAGATTGAACACACCTGTTGTGCACTCTAAAAAAAAAAAAATGTTCGATAAACGAATGAATGTTTCAGAAAAAGTTACTCTGGCTGTGTGGAGAACAGACACAGAAAGTCTAGATAGAAACAGGAAGACTATCAAAGTAGAAATAATGATGATGGTTTGATCTAGATTGGTACCTGTATGAATGAATAGATTTGGAATATAGTTTGGGGCAAAGCTTAATATACCTGATAGATTCCATGCACAGGCAAAGGAAAAGGAGGAGTCACAGATAGCTTATGTTACTGGCTGGGTTGATGGAGAGTAGAATTGTTATGTTCCGCACACATTAAGATACTTAGTTGACTTGAAGTGGAGATATCCAAGTAGGTAGTTGGTTCTGAGTCTAAAACTCATAAAACAGGTCAGGGCTGGGGAAATAAATTTGGAAGTCATCAACATAAAAATGGTACAGTGGAATAACATTGTATAAGCATTTGACCTCTCAACATTTAGTTATATATGTTTAGCAAAGAGGGTGAGTTCAAATGTATAATTCCTTTGCATTCAAGGAGAGCAAGTGTGGAGGGAGCGTGAGATGGGGGATGTGAATTGACTGTTCCTTCAGATGGATTCAGTCCCTGATTCCCTCTTTTTTCTTATCTCTCTGTCTCTCTCTTTCTCTCTCTTCAACGAACTAAGATAAACTAGTATAGGTGAAATAAATTAGAATATGTATTGAGGGGCTGGGGATTTAGCTCAGCGGCACAGCGCCTGCCTGGCAAGCACGAGGTCGTAAGTTCGATTCCTGGTACTGGAAAAAAAAAAAAAAGAAGTATATGTATTGAAATATTTTTGAAATAACAGACTATATATTTGGGGAAGTATTTGAACTTCTCCCTACTTCCTATTTGTCTCTTCTATCTTGAGCTCTGTCTCTTTCTCTTTCCCCGTATATAATTTCTTATGTAAGAGAAACCATGTGATATTTGAGCTTCTGTGTCTGACTTATTTTACTTACAATTATGTTCAAGTTTAGGATAATTAATTTAAAAAGACAATTATCATGATTCAGCTCTTTGATAATGGTGGGAAGAGAACTTAGCTAGGGTTAATAGCCAGGGTTAAAGTCTGGTCAGGTAAATATTATGGAGGATTATAGCAGAGTTTTGCTTCTCCTTCCCCTCCAATAAAAGCAACCTGGAATTGATGGTTCCATAGAAGTGTGGTATCCTAGGACCCGAGAAGGGGAAGGAAACCCCTACAGAGTACTCTTCTATAAGGAAGAGTACTCTGCATTATATTAATGACCCAACTTGCTTTCCTCGTTTGAGGAAGGGATTATATTGCATATTTAAAATGTACTATGTACTTTACCATTTCATAGTAATTTGTCAGTAAACCTTGTGGAATTAATGAAGTGAAATAAAATAAAATAAAGACATCCAAAACTTCCTACCTTATGAATTTAGGGAAGGACCTATGTATCTTTTGCTCTGATGCTTTGTAGTAAATTTTGGCTAAATGAGCAAATGAAGAAAAGTAGGAACTGTCAGATTTACACCATTTTCTGTCTTGACAGTGCCTAGCTGACTCATTCAGGGACCATTTCCTCTCAGAGAAAAAAAACAAAACAGAACTATTTGAAAACATTGTCAATAAAGGTGGTGAGGAAACTGAATCATGGGTTTATACAACTGGAATTTCTCCAAAAACTAGTATGGTCTGACTGGTAGACACACATGGCTTCTCAAGTGTAGCGAGTGAGAACACAGCGTCTCTAACATTGCACTGGCAGTTGGTTGGGTTAGCTTGTTGTTACGAACAGAGTGATCACTTTATGCTCTAAAAGCGTGTTTTGGAAAATGTTTTCCTCCCCACTCCCTACTTACCAGTCAACAAATTTTGGTGGTGGTGTTTTTACAGTGTGTCCATCACAGACCAGGGCCTAAGGAGGCTGAGATGAATTACACAGATATCACACTCTCAAGTAGCTTAGAGTCTGCTAGGGATAGAGAACTTTTCAAACACAGCAAAAAAAGAAGTATAAGTTCCAGGTATAGAGGGAGTGGTCACTCTGATGTGGAAGGATGGGGTGGGCTTTGTTGATAATTAGGGAAGGTTTTTCTAGGGAAGATAAAGTTGGCATAGCCTTAAAAACATGATGTTATAGACAAAGATGGTAAGGGTATTTAAGCAGAGAGAACACAGAACAATTCTAAGGAGGCATAGAAACAGTCTGTTGTGTTTGAGGGTCTACTAGTGGTTCAACAAAGCTAGAAGTGAGAATGCAACAAGATATGGAGCTGGACAGGTGGTAGGGACTTGCTTGTGAAAGACTTCACGTGTACACTTGTAGCACTGAGAGCCATTCAAGGGTGGAATAAACATTAAATGTAATGTTATAAACACTTTGTAATTTTAAAAGATTACAGCACCATGAAGGGAGGCAGGTCCAAAGTCAAGAAGATGAGAACATTGCAATAGTACCCTAGTGACAAAAGAAGGAAGGCGCATTGGGAAAAGTGTAAAGCATCAGACCTAAAGCACATTAAAGAGGTAATGTGATTGGATTTGGGAGGAGAGGAAAAGGGAAAAAACTAGAATTACTCCCAGGTCTCAGACTCAGGTGACTGGGGGAGGGTATATCTATTCATGGAGGTAGGGAATATTGGCAGATAATATAATGTTTATATTGTATGAGGGCAATATAATAAGCATGATTCTGAATAGGTTGAGGTGGAGATTTGTGGCATACCTGAATGGAGTTTCTAAGGCGAAAGATTTTTGTGATCTGAAGAGAAACCAGAGTATCTGAATGGAGTTTCTAGTAGTCATTTGGAAAATGGTACTATTATTTCTTCCAGAAAAGAGAATAGACACTTCTGAACCATTCCTCTGGGGTCTTAATTAAATTTAAATTGAGGAGAGGATGATTGGCTGTAGATAAACCCAGCAACTGTTCACACAGTGAGACAAAAACTTCATTTCTTTGAGGCTAAGTTTTAAATTTCAGATTCTCAAGATATACTGATACTCTAGTCCTTTAAAAATCTAAATCAAGTGCTAAGAAATCCAAATTCTTATCCTTTTCATACTTTTCTTATGTCAAGAGTCAACAGGCTGTACTTTGCAGTCTTCAATGTAAGTAAAATGCAATGTAAACGTGACTACTCAAATATTTTTGTAATCAGGACAGAATTCCTGGAAATATTGAGAGCACCAAAGCTGACCTCATGGTGGCACTCCAGTCTTGACAGAATAAAAGGCTCTGGAATCATCTTACTAGTTTTCTAGATGGACAGTCTACACTAAAATAGAGCTGACATGAATGTGGGTCCATGTACCGCACAGTTTAATTTCTTGGAGAGAAAGTGTGGGCTGGGCTTTTCTGTTTTTAAATCAGCTCTGACCTTAGGCTGGATCAACAATATACAGGTATAATATGGCAGAATGTCCCCACCCAAGAAAGAAATTTCATCAGGGTTCAGAACTACAATATCTTCATTATTATTAATTTATAGCCAGCATTTAATGAGTATCTCCTCTGTGCTGCATAAAGTTCTGGGTGCTTTTCAGGCTACATGAACTCATTGAGATGTCAAACAGCTCTTTGAGGCTGGCATTATTCTTTTTCTTCTGAGAAACAAACTAAAGCTCAAGAATATAAAGTTGGGGGCTGGGGATTTAGCTCAGCGGCAAAAGCGCCTGCCTGGCAAGCGCAAGGTCGTGAGTTCGGTTCCCCGTACCGGAGAAAAACCAAAAAAAAAAAAGAATATAAAGTAGCTTGCCTCTCATGTCCTATAGGTGGTAGGTAGCTTTGCTGAATAGTGAACCTGACTTGTGTGATTTCAGAGCTTCGGCTGTTGGACCAGTGCTGTGTTGCTTCATGTTATGGATGCTGAGAGGAAAGCAATAATGATTAAAAATTCATTTTCTTCAAGTATAGACTCCTTGGAATGCAGCAGTTTAAATAGTGCCATATTTAAATCAGTTTAAATACTTAAGGAGATCTAGCCAGGACTCCTACTGTGAATTTGATGTCTCTTTATGAAACTTTGTCACATTTGAGAAACAAGATATTTATATCCTAAAGTAGGTCCCATAAGCTATTTATTAATTACAGAGAGAAAATAATAAATTCACAGTGCAGAAATCTATAGACACCATGTGAAAAAATGATCAAAGTAGAAACAATTAAGCAAATATGGTAAAATATCAATAGTTGTGCCATGGAGAGATTCTTTTGTTTTTAAGGTGGAAAAGACAAAACAACAAGGGAATAGACCAGAATGGAATAGAGGATTGATTCCTGTCTTTGATTTCCACCTGTGAAAGTTTAAATACCATGGAGATTTCCAAATGAAACATGGATCTTTCTAAAACATAGAGAAGTGCTGGGGAATACTATGATTTGTATGAGGGAAGCCTTCCAGAAGAAAGACACAAATAATAAAACTCCAGAATAATGTTATTGGGCTTGCTTCAGCAGCACATATACTCAAACAGAATAATGTTATTATATGGAACACAGCTATCTTAGCTCCTAAAGTGCTTAATCAAGAGTGTCAAATCCTAAGTATGAAGCATTTTTTAAATACTTTGCTAACTTTAAAGCTTCTCACAGCTTCTCTGCATCTCCAGGAATAGACATCAGCATTTCATACAGTATCAGCCTGAGATAATTACCAATCTGCCTATTTTTCAAAAGATCTTTTTTTTTTTTTTTACTGAGGAGGAGATGTCTAGAGAAGCTTTTTGTTTGTTGTGTCGGTGTTTGCATGATTTACAGTACAGTTAACCGGTCCTGTAGTACCAGCCAACCAGCTTCCTCTCCTATTCATCTTGCTTCCAGCAACTGCAGATCATCTGCTCTGTTGAGAGGAAATACCTCCTCCTTAGAAATGTAAAAATATTTTGCCCTAGTCATTCCCACAGGCAGAATGTGAACTCTCCTGTGTACCACTGTTTCTCAGATCTAAGTGACCCCCCCACTCCGTTATTTTTTTTCTACTCCATTATTTTTGTACAACACTACTCTTAGAGCTAAATTCTAATTAAGTAATGCATACAAAATTTAAAGCTACCTAGGAAGAGTTCAGTTATTCAATTGCTTATCATCACCAGAACACATTTGTTGAGATATATTTGTACTGTGTAAAAGACATATAAAGTCTGGTGACCCAAAAATCTAAAACAAAAACACCTGTTTGGACAAATGTATAATGACACAGCCACAAAACGACTTCATTCAAACATTTCTTTATTAAAATCTTGGGCTAGAGATATAGCTCAGTGGTAGAGCACTTGTCTAGCATGTTCAAGACCCTGAGTTTGATCTCCAGTACTGCAAAAAAGCAAAAACAACCCCCAGCACAACAAACAAAAACCTTACTAGAAAAAAAAAAAACCTTATTAGATGTCTAAAAAAACTTCAGATATGCTTACTTTTGGCCCAGTAATCCTTCTAAGAATTTACGCTGGATATGTACTTCCAGTAATATGGAAATACATATGCACATGGTTATTTATTGCAGCATTATTTGTATTTGCAAAATAATGGAGACAATCTAAATGCACATGTGGAAGAGAGTGTTTGAATAAATTTTGGCACAAGCTTGTAAGAGTACCATACATCTGTAAAAAAGAATGACGATGTCTGTGAACCAACAGGAAATGGTTTTTAGTATACTGTGTATTCTTTACTGCAGAAAGCAAAGGATAAAAGAGTATCCGTAATATGCTACTTTTGGGGCAAGAAAAAAAGGAAGTAAGAAAATATACATGTGTATTCTTTTCTTACCAAAAAGAAAAACAGGAAGAACAAATAGAAATTAGCAAGATGAATTACCTACAAGAAGTGGGTAAGAACGAGGTAAAAATTGAGTGGACAGAATAGAGAAAGATATTTCTCTTGAATTCCTAGCCTCTCCTTTGGTTTCACCTCCTTGCTCCTTTCCTCCCCTCCCCTCTTTTCCCTTCCCCTTTTCTTCCCTTTTTCTTTCTTTTTCAAGGTCTCACCCTGTGGCCCGGGCTAGATTCCAACTCCTGGGCTCAAATGATCTTCCTGTCTCAGTACCTTGAGTAGCTGGGATTACAGGCACATACCACTTATGAATATTTCTTTGTGTATATACTTACGTTTCTTGGAACCTAGTTAATATTGCTATGCTACAACACACAAAATACCCCTCCCTCAAACTTCAAGAACACAAGTGAGAAAATCCTAAACGGAAATACAAACAAATGAACCTAACAGTTTCCTTTTTTTTTTTTTTT
>NW_004955451.1:392647-402530 GCF_000276665.1 Chinchilla lanigera | reverse complement strand
GTGTAACTTTAGAATATATCTCTATGTATCATATAAAATGTTAACAAATTCTGTAAAGAATTAACAAAAAATGATCTGTAAATGCATATGAAACTTTTGTTTTCTTGCAGTAGTGTTTTCTTTGGTAGTAATTGTAAATCCACCTACTGTATATTTTGGGGTTGGAAGAATAAGTAAATTTATGTGGAGAACGGGGTTCAATTTCTTCACTGAGAGAAAAGAGAGTTACAGATCTAGAAAGGGAAAAGAGTAGAATGAATCCTGGAGTGTTGGATTAGAATTGTAAAGAACAGTATGAAGCCACAGTTTTTAAAATAGATGCCATAAAGATGAGTGTGTGTGTGTGTGTATGGGTATGTGTGTTTCTAGCTCTGTTCATTGAGAAATCCCAGAAACAACCATACCCTAGAAGCAATGAACATATGTATCACTCACATATTGGTTTTTAAGTTCTGTTTGCTAGTGAATGGAACCTTGGAAAATTAGCTCATTCCAGGGCTAGGGCTAGGGTTGGGATAATACAATATGAGCCTTAAGCATCATATTAAGCAGTAAGTTATAAAGTACTCAGAAATAAGGGACATGTCCAAATGATCGAGTTGTCCTGTGGAGATTCTTACTGGCCAAATCTGGGGCAAGTAAGCATAAAAATAAATAATGGTAGTAATGTATCATAACCCATTGAGTAAAATATGTATACATAGAAGTGAATTAAAAGCAAACAAATAAATATGGGAGAATGGCAAAGAGTCCTTATGGTAGAATGTCAACTAATAAACATAAAAAGAATGATGGAAATAGAGAGTCACTGGCAACCATCATGGTAAAAATTCAGTCATCAATGGATGGGAAAATTGGTGAGTGAAATTTGTATGAGACATTGGGGATTTCATAGTTACAAAGCATATCTCCACAAAATACTCATTAACTACACAGAGAAAAACTGTAATTTGGAGTGGTGATATCTGTCAGACACTACATTAACAAAATGAACAAAATATAGATGATAAAGCAAATGTGGTAAACCAAGAAATATGGGTGAGGAGTGTAAAGGAATTTTATGCTGTTTTTAAAATTCTTTTAGAAGTCTGAAGTATCAAAATAAAAAGTTAGAAAGAAAAATAAAGCACTTCTGAAAGGATTGCTATGGTACAGCAAGACCAAGGCTGTAGCAGTGTGTATGAAATTAGTTCTCCCCACCTCCTGAACAGAGCACTATGGAAAGTCAGAATGGGGGTGCAGATTAGAAAGAAAGTGAAAACCTTATTAGATGTTTTCTTGAATATAGTTAAAAACATTTTGTTTAAGAAATGATATAAACCTGTCAGAAAAGAGTTTTGGATAACTATTTTTAAAAACTCTATTATGTATCAGAGATTAATTCTATGTTTCTAGTTGTTAAAGCAATTGCAAGAAGATTTTGGTCTCAGAAGATCTAAACCTCAAAGAAATAAATAAATGGAGTATAACTTTTGTTCTTTTTCTGGATAGTGAATTTAAACAGAAACTTCAGATTATGATGGCAGTTACAGAGTTTTATTGTTACTCACAGAGACACGCTCCAAGTCTTTTATTTTCTTGCACGGAAGTGAGTGAGGATTATTGAAGAAAACTGTCTGAGGCACGGAGGTGGTAATGCTATTACTATGATTAGGGGCCTGAAACTATTTCAGATACTTTTGGTATGGTAATGCATACAAAGGAATAACCCTTGGCTGTAGTATAGTAGACTCACTTTACAGCTGAGAAAAACCAACATCCCCACACTTTCTTAATTAACTGTGCTGGTAGTGTCTCAGTAATTTTTTCACAGAAATTCACGCTAAAAGAAGTAAAATTCCATTTTTAAAAGTTATTATGTTCAAATATCCCAACACATATTTATGATTTCACAACTTAGCAGCCATTTGAAAGGAAAGCTAACATTTTAGTTTCATTTTTTAAATGACTGCAGTCATTTACTAATGAGATGTATGGATGAGTTGGTCTCTTTACACCTCTCAAAGCTTAGACTCACTTGGACAGCGCCATATTCACTTCCTCTTCTGCACTGATATTTCTGTACTACTTCTCATAGCAACTGCACAAAACTCAGCTTCGCAAAGATGTGACATTAGCGAATGGGTAACAGTCGAATGTTGAAACCACAACCTATCTCATACCAGTAGTTTACATGATTTCCAGCAGATGTTGAGTATCACCATATTGTCCTGGAACATTTAAAAAAATCCTGTTTTTTTCCCCTGTAGACTTGCTATTTGTTACCCTTGGGTATCTTGGGGCACAGTTTGGGAGCTATGGTTCTACCACAGAATTGTTATTCAGTTTTAAGGGCAAATTCTTGGGAAAAAAAATCAAAATCAGATTGTCATGTTGGTATTTATAATGTGAATGTTAACAAATTCTGTAAAGAGTTCATATTTTTAAAATCTTGCTTTCCACATCTTTTAAAAATGCATATCTTACTTTCAGGTAGACTTCTATTTTACAGACAATAAAGCAGAAACAGAAACATTTGGAATGAAGAATAAAATGTTAATGTAATATATGTTAAAGGTAATGCTTGCACTGGGAAGTGAGGACTGTACCTGATAAATGTTTTAGCTGATAATATATGTAATAAAAATATTGTACACCTCCAAGTACATAGGGTGAACTCAAATAACTGCATGTTTAAGTGAACCTCTCAGATTTATTACTTGAAAATTTGAATGTTCTAAACTAGTATACAGCCAGGCATGGTGGTGCACGCCTGTAATCCCAGCACTCTGGAGGCTGAGGCAGGAGGATAGTTGTGAGTTCAAGGCCAGTCTGAGCTACAAAGTGAGTTCAAGGCCAGCCTGAACTGCATAGTGAGACCCTGTCTCAAATAAGATAGAAAAAAACATAAACTAGTACACAAGGGGTTTGATTATTTTGCAAAAGCATATTAGGTATAATCCTTTGTACATTTAAAATAGATGTAGTTCACTGAAGTTCAGATGTATGTCCAATTTTTTAACACACTGTTTTATAAAATATTCCTTTTTTTTTTTTTTGGTACCTGGAATCACATACAGAACCTTGTGCTTGCCAGGTAGGCACTGTGCCCCTGAGCTATATCCCCATCCCAATATTCCTTTATTGTTCTATATTGCATTTTGAGTTTTCTGTCTTTTGGGGAGGATAAGAAGCAAACATTCATCTTGTAATTGTATACAAAGAGAAAATGAGATAGACAGAAGGAGTGAATTTATTTAACATAATACAGTAGGAAATTAGGAGGCATCATGTAATTTTAACATTCAAGTAATCAGCATTTAACAGCTATTGTTCTTTTGACGATAAGGAAATGATATACAATAATCAATAAATAAAATCAATAGTTCCCATTTCTGCATGTTCTTTTATTAGAATTAGAACATGTGATTTTCGCTCCAGATTTTAAGTCTCAATCTTACTGTTCTGATACAATCAAGGTAATGGCAACATGTATGGTATCCCATGAGAGATACGATTGAAGTAGGCTTAATAACAGATTGGATGAAACATTTCTGTTGGATTAGTTTAATATCAGCTTGCATTAATGACATGAAGAATGAAGACCATTTCATTTAGGGGCTGCGGTGTAGCTCAATAGTATAGCACTTGCCTTGCATACACCATGGGTTCATTAATCAGTACAGCAAGACTAACACCAAAAAAAGCAGTTTCATTTTCCTGTTCCATCATGGTTTTCATAGCAGATTGATCCAACAGAGCTGGAGTTCCCAATGCATTGGATAAAACAACTCAGGCATCTTTACAAAGTTATTTTGCAGCCTAGGCTGAAACAACATGGTCAGATCTTCACTAGGCCTTCTGTTATTTTAATTATGAAGCAATTACAGAGCATTGCCTTCCATCTAGTTAGCTGAATGTTTTTCCCTTTCTTTTCATTCCTCAAGCTAACTGGTATCTAGTCCTTGGGAAAGGCAGAGAAATCTGTGATAATCCTACTGGAGAGATGGTCTTTTTTGGATCTGAATACCTGAGGTACCCTGAACAATTGTCTTCTGTGAGTCATAGTTCCCTATCCAAAGTTGCATTTAACTCTGATGATGAATTGGCTCCAAAAACGGGATAGGGAGGAATGTGAAGAGATTTGTATAACAAAGAACCATAAATCATCTCTGGTACAGTGAGTCCCCTATCACTCAGCTGTGGGCTTGTCAGAGCAGCTGCAGGGAAAAAGATGAGAGGGAAAAGGATCTTTGAGCTGGGGGCTGCAGTACACCCCAAACCAGGAAGATTTCAACCAAATCCTTTCTGAGGTATCATTCACTTTCTCCTTTTGAAAATACCTGTTGAAAGCCTACTATGTGCAAGGCATTATTGAGGTGGAAAGGGAAAGGGTAGGAGGGACAGTATCAAGATGAGGAAGACTTAGTGTGTGCTTTACTGTTTATTAGGTTTGTTTATGACAAGGACCTGGCTTGCTACTGGAGCACCATTCTTGGCACCTAATAAGGGTATAAAGAACCTTAAGAAACAGATGCATTTCTGAGCTCCTCTGGCATTAAAGTGAATTTCTATCAAATAAATCTTCACATTCTCCATAATGCTGTCCCTGTTACCCTCAAATGGAATTAATTGTCTCTGCCCCTCTGTTCCTGTCCCCCTCTCTTTGTGGAGATGCCCTCTCTTCCTCAGGAGGTCTTTTTGAGGCAATTGTCATGGAGTAGTAAGTTGAAAGAGCATGGGCTTCAGAATCAAACAGGCTCAATTTCAGATCTGGGTTAGTTTCCTAATCTTTATGTCTCAGTGGCCTCATAAAATGGTGATAATAGTTCCTATTTATTGGGACTTTGGGAGGATTCAAAGAAGTAAGGTATGTCAGCATTTAGAAGAATGCCTGGAAATATTCAGTTGTTAGTCATTGCTGTTAAATGTTTATAGGTGATTATTTTACAGGTGAAGAAGCCAAAACTCATAAAGGTTAAATACTTCATGTACTTTATAAGCTGAAGCAAGTACAATACTGGACTTAAGAACTCTGGAACCGTGAATGCCTTGGTCACATTTCCTTTTCCACTCTATTACTTTTACAACTCTGATCCTCTTGGCCTCCATTCCTTTATATAAAAAATGGGAATGGAAAGTGATCATAATATCTACCCTACTGCTTGTTATGAGGTTGAAATGAGATGGTGTGTGTAAAGTGCTTAGCACACAGAGTACACTCAGAAAACGGGCGCTACTATTATTATTAAAAGTCACTGAATGAGGAGCTGGGGATTTAGCTCAGTGGCACAGCACCTGCCTGGCAAGCACAAGGTCGTGAGTTTGATTCCCGGTACGAAAAAAAAAAAAAAAGTCATTGAATGGACAAGTGGTAGGATTTGTATTTAAACTCAGTGGCTGTGACATCCAAACACTTGCCCTTTTCTGATAAAAGGGCACCATCAGCTCCTTTTCCCTCCAAGCTGGGACTTTGAAGAGTTCGCAGTTACTCTCAACACTTTGAATGCTTTTTTGCAAACATAGTAAAATTTATGAGTTGATGTACTTTTTTTGATGATTGCTTTATGTTTATTCATAAATGCATAATCACACACCCATAATCTGGAAGTAGCTTTGCCCTTTTCAATGAACTCAATCTATATTTAAAATATTTTTTTCAACCTCGTAGAAGAATAGCCAACATCTCGAAGGAACCGCTGCTTTCATCCATGTGGACTTTTCCAAAACACTTGCTTTTCAAAGAAATCACCCCAGGGAAAGCATTACAGGACATTTTTCATGAGAAGGAGTAGGGCTGAAACCCAGGTTTGTGGAATGAAACCCAAGTGAAAAGGAAAAGCAAGAGTTTTCCTTCTTCTCAGCAAGCCCTGCCTCGGAATACTGCCCCTCCCAAATCCCAGGACAGCGAGAGCAGTAGGGTCAAGGAGTGGTGACCAGGTTAGCAACAAGGGCAATAGAGGGAGGAGACAAAAGGCAGAAAGTAGAAACTGCTGGCCCAATGCCTGAGCATGTTTCTTTGCTGAAAGAGAATGGCAGGACAACAACTCAAACTGAGAGAAAGGAAGGTAGAAGGGAAAGAGGACAGCTAATGGATGAGGTGGCCCAGCAGGGGTCAGAGGTCATGAGGGCACTGCAGTGAACTAATTGGCCACTCTGCATATTCGCTTTCTGCTCTTAGCCTACAGCTGGGTCCTGAGAGAAAGGCCTGTGGTGAGGCTGCCTTTATTTACTTATGCCCCGGATTTTAGGCTGACTCAACTGGTGAAAAGCAACTGAAACTGAAAAGGGAGGTAGGAACCCACTTTCCCCCTCTCAGAAATTTAATCAGAATATCCTTCAGTGAGGATAATGTTAAAGATTCCATTCCCTCATTCATCCATGCATTCATCATTATCCTCATCATCACCACATGCTAATTGGATGCTTCAAGAAATGTTACGGGGCACGCATCCCAGATGGGGAAGGATTACTAACACCTTTATCTCAGAGCTAGATGATTACAATTAGGTTTGGGTTTTGTGGCTGTCTAGTTCAGCTAGCTTGTTTTTATACTTAGGGAAATGAAGAAAGCGATTTGATCATGCTCACAGAGAAAGTAGCAGAAGAGGGAGCAGAGCTCAGGACATCTCTCTCCCAGGGCAGAGATTTTTTTTTTCCATTACACACTTCTCAGAAGCATACTGACTTTGAAACTTTGTGCAGATTGATGGGCTTAACAGTTTGGCCTCTGGCTCAGTAAGCCTAGGCTAGAACGTTGGTCACTAGCTCTGTGGCCTTACTATAGTCATTTAATCTTTCAAAGCATCACTTTGTTCATCTGTAAAAAAAATTAAGTTGTCATGTGGATTAAATGAGGTAATTAGTACATGTGAAGTAAGCATGTTTCAATAAATGTTAACTATTGTTATTGCTATTACTTTAGAGCCCAATATGATAATATGTACCAGTAGAAACACCAACTCTCTCTTCCCCCATAATTTCCATTAACCTCTAATCTCGTGAGGCATGAAATCCTCAATCCTTTTCAGTAAGAGACTCATGATGATGGGAAGGAACCTGTGGAATCTTTATACAGCTGTCTAAACTTTTTACAGAGTTGTCCAAACTTGGAATGAGCTAGTTCATAGTGAACACTCAGCGTTAGCTGTTGTTAGGGAAAGGAGGAAATTTTTTTGTTTGTTTGTTTGTTTGTTTTCCGGTACCGGGAATCGAACTCAGGACCTTGCACTTGCCAGGCAGGCACCGTGCCACTGAGCTAAATCCCCAGCCCCAGGAAATTTTTTGTTACTGCAGCGTTTCAAGCTTACAAATGGCTTACCCTTTGTCAGGAATGTTTAAGATCCATGGATTATGTTGAGGTGACACAAAATGAAGTCTGGATCTGAGAATTTTCTTTTTCAATATGAGTAGTTTAATAGAATAGATTTCCCAGCCTTTCCCAGAGTTCTGAAGCAAATCATCATGCTGGTACCACTGCACATGGACTTTGTAGTGGGTAAAAGGACAAAAATACAAAGAGACATGGTCAAGCCACCTAGGGATGTTAATTTTCCTACCCTATGATGGGCCAGTATATTATAGACACTATAGCAATGGTGGCAAACCTATGGCACATGTGTTAAAATAAAATAAAAGGTTTCAAGTGTTCAGTTCAATGAATTCTGAGAATTGTATACACTCATATAACAGCTACTCAAAGCAAGGTATAGAACATTCTATGATTTCCAGAAATTTCACTCTTGCTTCTTTCCAGGCAATCTTCTTCTCCCCATCTTCCTCCCCATAGGTGATCCTGACTTCTGTACATTTTTTTCCTTTTTTTTTTTTTTTTTTGGTACTGGGAATCAAACTCAGGACCTTATGCTTGCCAGGCAGGCACTTGTGCCACTGAGCTAAATCCCCAGTCTGTGAACCTGGCTTCTATCATGATAGGTTAGTTTGCTGTTGGATTTCATATTCTTTTGTATTTGGCTTTTTCGTTAAACATGTTTTGAGATTCATTCATGTTGTTGCATGTATCAGTAGTTAATTCATTTTTACTGAGTTCTGGGGGAAATAAATGTTTGTTGTTTAAACCACTCAGTCACCAGTATTTTGGAGGCAACTGAGGTATAGACCAGCAGGTGTTACTTCACTGCTGTCCCCTCTTCTAGTTTGGAGTTCAGGTTGCTTAGGTTTCAGCTCAGTGGGTTATCTCTTACTTGTTTCCTAGCTTCCAAAATTTCATTGCCATAGTCTCTTGCTTTTTCTTTAATCCTGATGAGTTTATAGTTTTTATAAAAGAATCACAAAACATAAGGTTTTTGGAAAAGATAATCGATCTACCATCTCTTGAGCATTTTGAGCAACTTGCTGTCTTTCCCCAGAGTCCTTGTTAGCATGGTTTTAAGTTACATTTCTCTAAATACTGTTGAGGTCAAGTGACTTTATGTATATATTTGGGCCATTGGGTTTCCTTTTCCTTACATGCTTGTCCATATTCTTTGCATATTTTTCTTTCAAGTTGTTGAACTTTTTCTTATTAGTAGAGCTGCTTCTGGAACTTATGTTTTTAGTAGTATTTATTATGAAGATCTTTTCTCACTCTGACTTGACTTTTAAGTTTGCTTGTAGTGCCTATTTCCATTTCAGTGTAGTTAATATATTTAATAATATATGGAAATTTCATTTAAATATAGTCAAATTTCTCCTTTATGATAAGGTGGGCTCTTCTTCAGTCTTATCTAAGAAATTCTACACTACCTGAAAGGCAGAAAACTATACTCCAATGTATTCTTCTAAGAGCTTTAAAAACTTACTTTTTCATGCCAAAGTAAGATAGATAGATAGATAGAAATAGATATATAAAAGCTATGTGAGATAGGAATCGAATTTTATTTTTCTTTTCTATATTGATAATCAATTATTCTAGCAACCACCATTTGTTAAATTGTCGATCATTTTCCCAATGATCTATCATGGTATCTCTATAGCATATAAATTTCTACTTTATTTTGTTGTATAAGAATATTTACCATGAGATCTGCTCTTTTAACACAATTTAAAATGTACAATATATTTTTTGTGCAGTACTAGATCTCCAGAGCTAATTTCATCTTCCTGGGCTGAAACTTTATGTCCCTGGGTTAATGATTACCCATTATGCATTTCTGTATCCCTCTGACCAATGGTAGTCATAATTCTACTCTTTGAATTTATAGACCTGACTATTTTAGATACCTCCTATAAGGGGAATCATGTAGTGTTCATTTGGCTTATTACACTGAGCATATCTTCAGGGTTCATTTATGTTGTAAATTACAGAATTTCCTTTTTTAAAAAGGCTGAATAGTACTCCATTGTATGTGTATAAATCACATTTTTTTAATCCATTCATCTATTGATGGACATTTAGGTCATTTCCCCATCTTAGTTCTCATGAAGTGCTGTCAATGAACATATCTAATACTCTTTAAGATCCTGATTTCAGCTGGGTGTGGTGGTACATGTCTATAATCTCAACACCTGGGAGACTGAGGCGGGAGAATTGCCAAGATTTGAAGGCCAGCCTGAGCTACATAGTGAGTTCAAGGCCAGCCTGGATTAAAGCCAAAATAACAACAACAAAAAAGATCTTGATTTAACTCTTTTAGATAAATATCTAGGAATGGGATTATTAGATCATATGATAGGTCTATTTTTAATACACACAAGTTCTTATGTATGCCTGTTTTTGACCTCTTTCATTTCATTTCATTTCATTTGAGCTATATATCTTTGCATCTGTTAATATCACACTATTTTAATTAACATAGTTTTTTACAAGTTTTCACATGTAGTAAGGCAAATGCTTCCTCTTATTTTCAAAATTGTCTTAGTTGTTCTTGGTTCTTTTCTATTCACACACACACACACACATATA
>NW_004955451.1:289229-392547 GCF_000276665.1 Chinchilla lanigera | reverse complement strand
TTTTTTTGAGACAGGATCCTGCTATGTAGTCCAGGCTGGACTTGGACTAACTAGCCCATGCTGGCCTTGAACTCACTAGCCCAGGCTAGTCTCAAACTGGCAGCAAGCCTTCTGTCTCAGCCTTCTGAGTGCTGGGATTATAGAAATGTGCCACCAAGCCCAGACTCTATTCATAGTTTAAGATTAGTGTATAAGTTTCCTATAGACAGATATAGCCAGAATGAGATTTTTATTGGAACTACATTGAATTTACAGATTACAATTTAGGGAAAATATTGACTGTAATATTAGTCATTTCCATATACACACAGTATATTGTGCCCTTTCTTTAGGAGTTTTTATGTTCTTCAATAAAGTTTTATTATTTTCTCTATTTGGGTTAAGAATACTTTTTAGGAGACCCATTCATAATACTTTTTGCTTTTTTTTGTTGGTATGGTGACAGGAACTCTTAAAGATTATATTTTCTGCTTAATTTTACAGGTGTATGGGAGTGCTCTGATTTTTTTTTATACGTCGATTCTGAATTCAGCAACCTTGTACAATTTTTTAAAAAGTTCTGATAGTTTGTTATTCGTTCTCTTGGATTCTCTATGTAAACAATCATATGGTCAACAAATAGCAGCAGTTTTATTTTTCCCTTTCCAACTCTTACGCTTTTCACTTCTTTCCTTGCCTTTGCATCAGTTAGGACAGCCAATAAAATGTTGAATGAAAGAGATGAAAGGTGAGAACTGTTAGTTAAAGGGACGTGCCATCTTCATTGTAATAGGTCACCGCAGCATTAGCTGCAGAGCTACCCATGCCTACCAGAGCTGTACCCTCACAGTGTATAACCGCTGGTGTCTGACATTGGGTACTTTTATTATTAATAGATGAAGAAGCGAAAACTCACACAGCTTACCGAAGACCATGTAGTTAGTAACTGGGAGGTTCAAACCCAAATCTGATTCCCAGTTGATTGCCATTTCTACCATTCTACAATTCCTTCCAATTAGTTACTTGGTAAATCATCTACTTATGCTAATTTGTTACTCTTTCCAGATAATATGTTGCATTTAAGAAAAGATAACGGTATGCTAATGCTGCTACCAATCGAAGTTACTCTGGAAATTTTAGGCAGGTGTCCTATTTTTACCTAAACCAGAAAAATTCTCTCTATTTATAGGGTTTTTTTTTTTTTCCACAGATACATAGATTCTCAGAGTTGAATAGCACCTTATCTTATCCAGTTCCCTAGTTCCAGTAGTTCTCCCTGCAACTGTCCCCCAGCATTTGCCAGTTGCCAGGGATGTGTTCAGCTCACTGACCAGCGATCAAGTAATTCTCTGGTGGATCCAGTGTGTTTACTGGTTCAGAGAGATGTATGCTTCTTCCTCCACAAAGCAGCTCTGTGTACATTTGTTCTCCCGAGGCCTTCCTTTCTCAGACCACCTAATCTCTATGACACTCTGTTATTGTTTAATGAGATAGGTGCCCAGTTTCTAGTTAGCCTGATCATTTTCATGGCAATGATTTCTAGTTGGTCAGTGTCCCTCTTGAATGTGATGTCCAGATTTTAAGGTGTGGTGTGATTTCAAATAAAGTAGAACTTTCGTGTCTCACCATCTGGACATAGTAACCTCCTTTAATGCAGTCTAGATTATTGCCTTTTAAGCAAGTATGGCACATTGCTGACTCGTGTTCCATTTAGGATTAAGTAAGCCTTACATAAAGTTTTCTTTGCAGCTTCATTACTAAAAATGTAATTATAAATGCCCAAACCAAAATGGAAGCAAACTGTCTTCTTTCGGGGAAGCCATCTCGGTGGTACTCCACAGTAATTTTTGTCTTTTAAAGTGCCTAACAAAAAATCTCTGACAACAGATAAATATATATGTATAAATGTATGTATAATATATAGCTACATATGGATATAGTCTCACTAAATTTGTTCACCTGTATTCCTACGTCACTACTCCATAATCCTCCATCTCTAAATGTGGGAAAGCGTGCTTCCTTTGTCCAGGGAAGTCTGAACTTGGAGAGTCCAAGTGGAGATTACCCTGCATTACCTAATCACTTGGGCCAGAAGACATGGGGCATGTTTAGCTTTTTAAAATTTCTAATCCTTTTACCTTTTTCTGAAGCACTTTGGAACTCTCAAGATGGGGATGAAGTCTCTGGGGAACCAGATAGAGACTGATGGGGCAGCATCTAAAGTTCTGAGGCTGCCAACAACTTACCAGGAAACACCTGCTTGGAGAGGAGTGGCTTAAGTTACTAGGGCCGCTGTCCCTCCAAAGTCTCGTGTGGTCATAAGTGGGGCTTTTCAGAGGTAGCTGGATCTAGATGTGTGATGCTGGGATTAAGTGTGAGATGCTGAAATCAAGGGTGTCCAATTACTATATTACTCCACTGATAGATTTGGCATAGTTCTGGGTAGGATTAAAGGTGCCTCACCCTGGATGAAATATAAGGGACAGCAAGAAGCTTTCTGCTGCTTGTTGCTTCCTTGCTTGGTGGTTTGCTGCTGTCTGCCCGCCATGAACTATTTCTCCTCTATGATGCCCCTCTGCTGTGTGCCACTCTTCCTTGGAACTGGCTAATTATGGACTGAAACCTCTACAAACTGTGAGCTACAGTAAACCTTTCCTCCTTTCACTTTGGGTGTCAGATATTTTGTCTCAGCAACAAAGTAACTAAGACACCAAGAGAGTCTCCCACACTGTCCTCCAATTGCAGAAAATGGTTATTTTGGAATTTTTAGTGTAGAATTGAAACTGAGTTTCTTATATGACCTTTTGGTCTCATGCTTTTATAAAATCATAAGTGATAATGAAAGACCCACAGACAGGAAGGGGCCACAGGAGGCAGAGAGTTCCACTTAGTTCAGCTCAGTTGCAGAGTCCTAATTTAGTGGAGTTCCCATCCACTGTGCCATCAGATTAATGCAAAGAAACTTCAGGGTATTTTTTGGTTTTATTTCTATTAGTACATGTTTGCAGCAGCAGATATTGATTATATTCATCGTGGGAATTTGGGACATATATACAGCACATCTTATTTATTACTTATCCTTCCCCTCCCATTTCTATCTTTTTTTTTTTTTTTTTTTGTACCAGGAATCAAATTCAGGACCTTGCGCTTGCCAGGCAGGTGCTTATGCCACTGAGCTATATCCCCGGCCCTCATTTCTATCTCTTAGTCCTTTCTCATTTGCAAAGGCTCTGTCTCTCTGTTTTCTATCATCTATCTTTTTTTACTCTTTAAATTATTTTTACTTTGGGTTTCTCAAATAAGAAAAACTGCATGATATTTAAGCTTGTGTGTCTGATTTATTTCACTTAACATTATGGTCTCAAGATGCACCCATTTTTCTACCAACGACTCAATTTTATCCTTTATGGCAGAGTAATGCTTCATTGTGTATAAGTGCCACTTTTTCTTAATCCATCCGTCTGTTGATGGGCATATAAGCCAGTTCTAAGATTTAGCTGTTATGAATTGTGCTGCTATAAACATGGATATTAGCCAGGTGTGGTGTGCATGCCTGTAAGTTCAGCACTCAGTAAGCTGAAGCAGCAGGGTTGCCATGAGTTTGAGGCCAGCCTGAGAAACATAGCAAGTTGACCAGCCTGAACTACACAGTAAGAGCCTGTCTCAAAAAAAAAAAAAAAAAAAAAAAAATCAAAACCCAAACCAAAAAATCCCAGCATGGGTATTAGTGTATCACAGTAATATGATGTCTTTAACTCTTTTGAGAAGATACCTAGAAGGGGAATGGCTGTGTTGAATAGAATTTCTATTTTTAGATTTTTTTTGTCTTTTTGACACAGGGTTTCACTATGCAGTTCAGGCTGATCTTGAACTCACTTTGTAGTCCAGGCTACCCTCGAACTTGCAGTGATCCTCCTGCCTCAACCTTCTGAATGCTGGAATTATAGGGATGCACCACCACACCTGGATATTTTTAGCTTTTTGAGGAGTCTCCACACTGATTTGTATAGTGGTTGTCCTAATTTTCACTCCCGCCAACAATGTAGAAGGGTTCCTTTTTCCCTGAAGCCTCTCCAGCATTTGTTATTATTTGTTTTCTTGATGATGGACATTCTTTCTGGAGTAAGATGGAATCTCAGTGTTGTTTTAATTTGTATTTCTCTAATGACCAGAGATGTTGAATATTTTTTTCATATGTTTATTGGCAATTTGTACTTTTTCTGAGAAGTGTCTATTCATTTCATTTCTCCATTTTGGGGGGTCTTTTATTGTTTGGGGTCTAATTTTTTTGAGTTCTTTATGTATTCTACATATTTATGTATTCTACATATTTATCCTCTGTCCAAAGGGTAGCTGGCAAAACATTTTCTCCATTCTGTAGGTTATCTCTTCCCTCTATTGGTAGTTTCCTTTGTGGTGTAGAAACATTTTAATTTGCTATAATTCTATTTGTTGATTCTTGATGTTATTTCTTATATAATTTGTGTTCTGTTCAGAAAATCCTTGCCTTTGCCTATGTCTTCAAGAGTTTTACCTGTTTTATCATCTAGCATATTAGTAGTTCTGCTTTAATATTGAGGTCTTTAATCCATTTTGATTTTAGTTTAGTACATGGTGAGAGATATGAGTCTAGATTCAATCTTCTTCATGTGTGTAACCAGTTTTCCCAGCACCATTTGTTAAAGAGGCTCTCTTTCCTCCATTGTATGTTTTTTTTTGGCTCCTTTATCAAAGATCAGATCAGGGCATGTTTTTGAGACTGGAATTCTAGCTACCTTTGTCTCCCTTGCCTTGCTCCTTTTCATAAATCCATACTGGCAAATTGATACCCCCCCCAACTTATTTTTCTCATCTCCACCAAATACTTGTAATTTTGTCTGTGCAGTATCCACTAGGATAGCACCATGTGTGTCTAGTGCTGACAGTACAGAAAGAAAAATTGCAAACATATATTTGGCACTGACTGTGTACCATCTCGTTGTAAGAATATAAATATGGTACACTTGAAAAAGACGGTGAATATTTAAACAAAAACTTATTACAGCAAGAGACACATTGCCATTAATCCCCCTCAAAATGTTCCCCGTCACTTTGATCACAGTGATCTCATCATTCTTGCAACTTTCTGAAGCAGTTCTGGAAGTCCTCTGCAGTGAGTCTCTTCGGGTATATTGTTGTGACTGCCCCAGTGCCATGAATGAATTTGAAATGTTAACTTTTCATGGTCATTCTGACTTTGAGGAAGAACCAGAAGTTGCACAGTGCCAGATCTGGTGAGTAAGGTGGATGAGGACACATCATATTTATTTATTTTTTAAAAAATAAGCCTGCCTTTGCACTGGATGGCACCCAAGAGCAACATTCACCATATGTTTTATCACACTTTGTAAAGCCACCCACACTTCATTTGTTGCTTCATTTTATCCCTGCCACCTTCTTTTGTTGTAGATTCTATTATAATCTTTGTTTCACAAATGTTTGTACTGAGGCACAGATATTTGTGCTTACCAAGGTCACAAGCTAAGAGGGATAGGATAGGCAGTCCAGCTCCAGCATCTGGGCTTTTGGCTATTGTGTTGTGTAATGTTTCTAAGCTGGGAAGAGAGCTGTGTGACTATCATGTGTATACAGTCTGCAGCCCAAATTTGACCTAGTTTTTGCCAAATCATTTCATCTTATAATTATCAAAAACCAATCTTTCTTTCTTTTTCTTTTTTCTTTCTCTCTCTCTCTCTCTCTTTCTTTCTTTCTTTCTTTCTTTCTTTCTTTCTTTCTTTCTTTCTTTCTTTCTTTCCTTTTTCCTTCTTCCTTCTCTCTTTCCTTCTCTCCCTGTCTCTCTCTCTCTTTTCTTTCTTTCTGAGACAAGGTCTAGTGATGTAGTTCAGGCTGGCCTTGAACTCACTATGTAGCCCAGGCTGTTTTTGAACTTGGGGTGATCCTCCTGCCTCAGTCTACTGAGTGCTGGAATTATGGGCACGTACCATCAGGTACACCTTATTTTCTTAAGGCAGGGTCTTCCAGAAGGTCCTAGACCTTTAGAGATGAAAAAAATACAAGCTCAGAGTGTTAACACAATGTTTCCAGAGTCAGGCAGAGAATAAATGACAGTATCAGGGTATCCTCTGGGTGTCCTTTGTGTCTACACACCTCCCCTTACTCTTCATGGCCTCTGTGTCTTCATAAAAGCCTCAAACACTCTCAATATCATCTTTTACATGGGATGGAGAATGTCCAGGGATGCTTCCTTAGGGAAAAATCACCATCAGAATCATTACCCAAATCTTATTAAAAGTCTGAGTTTAGAATGGTTTAGTCCAGTACTGCTTTTTAAACCTCAAAGTAAGATAGGTTTTTCCATCTTGAGCTGGTAGGTTGCACTGCTCTCCTGTACCATTCTCTGGCCCTTGCTTTTAGATTAAGCACAAACATTTGTTTTCAGAGTGTGAATCATGAGTGTCATTGAGAGCTCCAAGTGGTGGCACCTGGGATCATTGGGATAGGCCTATTCCTGTACACACACATGTGTGTGACACCCATACGCCTGGCACAGACACGCACATATACCACCACATTCGTGATGACAAATCCATGCCAACAAGGATCACTGTTGGGAGCAGCAAGTGTGTAGTGTTGTGGTCTCCATTCCCAGGTGCCTTGATGCGGCCTGTCATGCCCTGCGTTAGGGGTGTGGAAGGGAAAGTTCTCTCTGTCCTGAGCCCTGGCTGGGGTAGAGGTGTGGGGACACAGCTCCTATCAGCCTTACCTAGCACATTCCCCCGGTCTTAGATCAGCAGTGTGGACTGGCAAGAATGTCCACCTCAGAGCCCCAGAGAAGGATTCCACAATTAGCTCAGTCTCCTGGCCAGCAGTTCTCTTAGGTCAAAAGGGAAAGCATTGCTGCTGCCCTGTGGCCGGGCAAACAAGCTGCTGGTTTTGAAGTCACAGGGAGGATTTGCTCAGGCTGGTGCTGGGAGTCTGAAGGAGGCTTGCAAACCTCCCCCAGCCTTGCTGTGTTTGTTAACTCCGCCCGCTTGCCCAGGCTGCGTTTGATGTTTCCAGAGAAGCAGGAGGAGGGAGGCACACACACCACGGGGATCCTCCAAGGGATACCTTCCAACCCCTGATGAGCCTGCAGCCCTACCTAGGAGCAGAATGCCGACCAGACCCAAGTCCAGAAAGACTGGAGACAGACCTGCTGCGGGAGGAACGCTGTCCCCTTCCTAGAGGTGGTGTACAGGGGTGTGGTCCAGAGCAAATGGTGGGATGTGCTGCTTCCTCCGGAAGATGCTTTTATTCAGGTGCTTTTTATTTGTATCAGGTGAGAATGACAGTCCAAGGAAGACCTGAAGAGAGAAAGAGGCAGTACTGGGGTCTTCAGGGGCCACAGATGGTTATATTTTCTAGGGGCCCCTTCTCCCCTACCAGTCACCCCCCTGACACCCACACCACATCACACCCCTTCCTTCCACCACCAAAGCAGCATAGGTGGGCAATTTTCTACTTCCCAGTATTGCTGTCTCTGCTGTATTGCTGTCTCTGGTAAGGACCAGAGACACTGCCGCCTGCCTTCTACCCAGAATCAATAAAATGTGCTGGCAAGGAATCCTGGGGGTGGGGAGAAACGTCTAGCCCCGGGAGTCTGGGTGAGACAGTGTGCCGCAAGGCTGGCTCTCTGGGCTTGTCTCAGGATTTCACCATGTCCCAAAGTGTGTTTACCACTTCTTGGGCCTGGGCCATGGGAATGGGGCAAGAAGTGAAGCATTATTAACCAGTTCAGTGTCCCATACAACATTTTACCATGAGCAGCCCTGCGCCCTCCTCTAACTCTCCTTCTAACTCTCCCATCTGCCACATCCTACTGTGCACATTGCTACTGGATTCCACCCCCACTCCACCCCCACCCCCAGGCTGTCCCGGAATGCCTACCCTCTAAGGTTACAATGGAGGAAAAAAACTTGTTGACAATAAGGCCTTGAAATCTGGAGTTATAAATCCTGCCCAGGACGGCTGCCCTATCTCTGTGTTAATGCTTGTGGTGCCGAGAGGAGGCTCACCTGATTGTGACCCATCCCCTCTTACTCTCAGGAGCTCCCTGCTCCTCTTCTGCAAACATAAGACAATGGGTGAATGGGAGTTACCTGTCTCAACAGGTGTTACCTGGGGCTCACTTTCCTACAGGGTGATAGGGAGGTCACTCTGAGCCCACCCCTCTGGGCATTCCTGTGACTGTGAAAATCCACCTTCCAATGTGACCCTTCCTCCGCCCCCACCCCCACAAATGTGAGGTGAGCCTATCTCGATGGCTTTAGGAGTATGTTCCGCATTAGCCTTCCCTACCATACTGTGAGACCCTTGAGGACTAAGACTAGCTTGCTCTTTTTTTTTTCTTTGTTTCTCTCTCTCTTTCTTTTTTTCTTCTTTCCTCTTCCCTCCTCTCTTCCCCTCCTCCTCTCTCTCTGTGTCTCATTCTGAGAATCAAATCCAAGGCCTCTTGCTTAAGGGTAAGTAAGTATTTTACCAGTGAGCCGTGTTCCCCAGATCAAGATTATTTCTTATTTGTCATTGAATTCTCATGACCAGAAGATTGCATAGAACATAAATATTCTTTATGACAAGATGAATGCTATTTTCTCATTACCAGCAAATAGTTATGAAGTGACTTTATTAAGCAGTAGGAACATAAAGATTAATGAGACATCATTTCCACTCTAGAATCAAGGAGATCAAGTGAAGCTTTTCTTACCTGGAGGTCGGAAGAGGGATCTGGCACCAGGGACCCCCAGGAATCTGCCTTGACAACTGAAAGCCTGGGGTCTTAAGAAAATTTGCCCAGAGTGAGTTTAGACATAACAAGATGCCCGGACCCCAGGAAGACACTCATTCACCTTTGACTTCAGTATATTCCAGAGTGGGGCTGATAACTCACCAACACTCTACAGATCTGTCTTCTGAGATCTCAGCATCTTCCTCTCAAAATGGATAAAAATAATTTCTAGGGGCTGGGGATTTAGCTCAGTGGCAAAAGCGCCTGCCTGGCAAGCGCAAGGTCGTGAGTTCGGTTCCAGGTACTGGAGAAAAACCAAAAAAACAAAAGCGCCTGCCTGGCAAGCGCAAGGTCATGAGTTTGGTTCCAGGTACCGGAGAAAAACCAAAAAAAACAAACAAAACAAAACAAAAAAAAAAAATTTCTAGTGTCTTTGCTTGGAAAAAAAAAAAGTTCATCCCCAAGGTTCACTTCCTGGGACCAAAGGAAGTGAAGTTTGCCCCAGGCCTTGCCTGGAGCTGCTGTTATTAGCTGTGCCCATGCTGCTATCTGTGGGTTTGAGGTTAAGGCTGCCTTTGCCCTCGGGAGGAAGCAAGCAGGTGGAGGCAGCTGTCTGGAGCTCAGTTCATCTTAACACATGTTTATGGAGTGTCTCATGTGTGCCAAGTGCTGCTGTGGCTACCGGGAACAGAGTGCATAGCAGTATAGGGGTGTGTACAAGACTCGTATCTGAGCACCTATGAGAGGAAGGAGAGCAAGCTGATTACTTGCGGACCATGGGTCAACCCAGGTGATGATCGGTATACCAAGATCACTGTAACACTGAGGGATCTTCACTGTATTGGATGAAGGTCTAGCAGTGTGTGGGACAGCGCTCTGCATGTACCACATTTTCTGCACAGCTTTTTTTTGGTACCGGGAATCGAACTCAGGACCTTGTGCTTGCCGGGCAGGCGCTTATGCCACTGAGCTATATCCCCGGCCCTGCAAGGCTCTTTTAAACCAGCACTTCTGGGGCTCCTCTACCATTAGTTTCAAAGAGGAAATGCATCCTTCTCAAGGGGTTTGGGGGTTCAGAGCACTGCAAAGGGAAAATTGCCCCAAAGCTTTACATTTTATCTTATAATATATTTCATTTTTGTGTTTTCTACCATAATGGGCCAATAATTGATCTATAATTGTTTTTATATAACAGGACATTTTATATAAATAGGAAATTATAATCAATAATTGATCATAATTGCTTTTGTATAAAAATGCAGTTAAAAGCACTTGGCTCTGAATAAAACTGATGCTCCAAGAAGGTAGGCTATTTTTCCTGTGTACTTCCTGGCTCAGAGCCCTATCTCCCAACCTGCAATGCTTGGCCTTTAGGACCCTGGCCCCAGACACATCTACCACATTCAGGGGTGTTACCCCAACTGGGCTTCTAATAGACCTGCATGTCCCACATCTTTGATCCCAAAGTACTCCTCTGAATTTGCGCTATGCCATCCTGGCCACACTCAGTCACACAAAAGATCGCCCCTCCTCTTCTAGGCTTATCCTTGTCTCTCTAGCAGAGTTTGGAGATCAGGTGGCCTATTCCCCTAATGTCTGGTACAGGGCCTCTAAACCTTTTTGCAAGCAAGACTCAGTGGTATGTGTGTGATCCTAGGTACTTAGGAGGCAGAGGCAGGAGGATTGCTTATGTCCAGGTGTTTGAGGTGAGCCTGGACATCATAGTGAGAGGCCATCTCAAATGAATGAATGAATGAATGATAGAATGAACAAATAAATATATAAATAAGCCTTTTTGCAGAGGCCTGCACAGAGAATGAGCAGGAAAGGGGCAGCAGTGAGCATGGGATCTGAGGCGAATTGAAAACACCCAACAGCTAACGTGAATACTTAATAAACTAATTATCTAAATGGTCCTGAGCTGGCTAGGGAATGTTCGTGTAGCTGCCTCGCCGTGCTTTAACTCAGTGCCTCACTTGCTTTTCTGGAATGATTGCTTTATATGTACAAGAAGACTGCGAATCCAGACTGTCAGCTTATCTAATGATGCAGAAGTTAGTGGTCCAAAGTCTAGAGTGGATTTATTATGGATTCACTATATCAGCATTTTTCAAATTTTAAAAGAAGTGCAACCCATTCATTTAGTCATTCATGCATCAGTGCATATTCTTATACACTCAAGTCTTCACAGAGGGCCTCCTCTGCAGCAGGCACTGCATGGGGTACTGGGTACAGCGTAGGGACCAAGAATGGCATGGTCTGGGCCCTACTCAGAGCTTGAAGTGGGAGACAGAATTAAAACAAAGGTCTCCAGGGAGGCAAACCATGTTCAGATGGGGCCAGCTCAGGGCCTTGTGCAGCCAACTTCTCTGTTCAATAGTCTAAGTACACAGTGAATAGGTCCCAGATGAAATTGAGGTAATGATGAATTGTCCAAGATTTCTTATAGAAGGTAAAAAAAAAGGTAAAATGAAATTCCCCTCCAAGTTCCCCCAGCTGCCCAAGTGCCTCAGATACTGTGAACCAAACTTGAAGTGCTCACACACACTTGAGACTGAGGAAATTCGTATTTCATTTCATCTCCCTCACATTAAAGCTGTGATGTTAAGTGCCGTGCTGACCTCCATGTCACAGATACAGCATGGGAGCCTTAGGGAGGTAAAGCAGCCTACTAAAGCCTAAAGTCGTCAGGACAAAGCCAGCAACGTACTGAGATGGGGTTTAAAAATGCGATGGGGAGGAGCAGCACCCAGGGCGTGACTCTTGATTGCATTGAACAGTGCTGAGCTGGAGGCTGCCAGTGACCTGCCAGACAGACCCCCATGGTTCTGAAGACTCCAGCCCCTGCCCTTTATCTCCCCTCCCTGCGGTGTGTGCAGATTGGATGGCTCTAGGTGAGGGAACCTCTGGACTCTGGGACTCAGCTAAGGAATTGCAGAGAGGCTGAGACAATGGAAAAGCGGGCTTTGGAGCATCTCTAAACAACCTGCACCCCTGCCCCCTCCTCCTCACCCTAAACTGACCAATGACCCCAAAAGCAGTGGCTCAGTTTCTTTCTGAGAAACCTGCTATGGCTTTGGCAATTGCCTGATAAATGCTTGCTGTTCTTTGCCACCCTTCACCTTCGGAGTATCTTCTGAAACTTTACTGCCATAAAGGCAACTCCAACTGAATTTTGGAGTGGGGTAGGTTACTAATCACGTGTAGAGTCACCTTCCAATGACATTAAGGCCTCCAGGAGAGTCACTGAAAAGTCTGTGAGGCCTGTTATTTCCATTGTGCAGGAGGAATGTGTTTATTCTTCCGAGGGACATAGAATCCTCACTCAAAGTGACGCTGCCACGTTGTGTAACCAGGAACATGGGTTGTTGCTGATGTAAACAAATGGCCAGGGCAGTATTACCAGGAGGCCTGGGTCTCCATTTCCCAGGGGTGTTTCTTATGAATGGCTGTGCCCAGTGAAGCAATTTCCTGCCTTGTAAACTTCTGCCCACCAAACCACATCTCCTATCTATCACTGCCTGGCTCTGGGTCATAAAACAATTCCCCCCAAACCAATCAGAGCCTGATCAGGAGTCCTTGAGTAATGAGAAAATTACCCTCCACCTGCAGACGTAATGGCACTTAGCAAGCCGGTGGCTTTGCAGTTCCTGAATGTAAACATCAGGTGCCTTACCCCGTGCTCTACCGCCGCTCATCTGTGATGTGGGGCCCATGGATTTGATTCTTAGTCTCTAGTTCACTTCACTGAGGCCCTTGCTGGCTAGTGACCCATTACCTTGACCTGAGAACCTTGCGGCCCAGAGGACACATTTCACTGTGTCAGATCATGATTTATAGAGTCAGGGCAAGAGAGGTTCAGGCAGGAGTCCCTGGCAGGTAGAGCTGGGAGGGTAGGGTGGTTGGTGAGGACAGGATGAGGCTGAAACAACTCCAGGAACTCTGATTGAGACATTCACTTTGAATGTTTGTGATCCTTCAGCCTGGAATGTCTACTCCACCCTGCACCTGCCTAGTACCTGTCACTCATTTTTCATGACACAGTTCATGTACCTACAGTTGAGTAATTGAGTCTTCTCTGACTCCGCCCCCCAGATTCCCCCATTGTCTTACTGCTACCACACTTTCTAACACCTACATGCTATATGGAAATCACTTGCTAACTTGGTCCAGCCGGGCTAGGATCTCTTTCAGTATCTTTTGGAGCCGTCAGCTCCCTTTATAGTACCTAGCTCAAAAATCAGTGTGCAGAAGAGTTTGCTGAGTGAATGAACACTTAGCATGTGTCTCTCCACCAACACCTAGGTACTCTGGATATTGAACATGTATAGAGAATAGCCATGTGTGGCAGTGCACACCTGTAATCCTAGCTCCTAGGGAAGCTGAGGCAGGAAAATCGCCAACTTCAAGGTCAGCCTGGACAACTTAGCGAAGCCATTTCTAAATAATAATTAAGGACAGTTGTAGATAGAGTATGTGTTTAGCATGCCCAAGACCCTGAGTTCAATTCACAGCAACACACACACACACACACACACACACACATGCACACACACACACACACATATACACACACATACTACAGAGAGAGAAGCTGGATGTGGTGGCACATATTTAGGAGACTGAGGTGAATTTGAGGTCAGCCTGGGCTACATAATGTGTTCAAACTCAGCCTGGACTAGAGTGAGACCCTGCCTCAAACCCCTGCACACACACACACACACACACAGAGAGAGAGAGAGAGAGAGAGAGAGAGAGAGAGAGAGAGAGAGAGAAAGAGAGAGACTTAAAGGAATATATGCTGGTAAAGCAAGGCATAGATAGGATCTGTGTATTAGAATTTTACAATCGGATTATCTTTTTGTGAATGGTAGGAATATTTGCAGATGGGATAGAGAAATCAAAGCCATGGGTAAGTGAAAGTTTTTTTCCTCTTTGAGTGCCAGTTCAGAAGGCAAAATGGGAAGAGGCCTATTTTTGCCTTTAGTTCTCTCTATTCTTTTAACTTCCATTTTTAGGAAAGCACTCAACATGCCACAGTTCTCACTAGCCGCAAACCACCACCCAGAGCAGCCATTTTTCTCTTTCCTTTCTCCTCATCCCCTCCCATAAAAGTGAATGCCGATGACTTGCAGTGTTCTTTGAATTTTGGGAAGTCCCAGAAAATGGTGGTGACAGCTGTGGTAGTAAGTGTGTATTTTTGGTTCATACGCATTTCAAACACAAAACTAGTAAACTCCATATATCCACTCACTCCTTCGAAGAGTACTGAGTGCCAGGTACCAGGGAGAAAAACCAGTGAACAAAGCACCACATCCCTTGTAGAACTTGTGTTGTTTGTGTGTGTGTGTGTGTGTGTGTGTGTGTGTGAGAGAGAGAGAGAGAGAGAGAGAGAGAGAGAGAAAGAGAAAGAGAAAGAGAAAGAGAGATCTCATGGTGTCCTCCTAGCAGCACTGGATACTATTAACTCACATTTATCCAGCAATTTCTTATGGACCAAACTAAGGACTTTATGAACCTCCTAGCTCATGGCTCATAGCTCATTGAATCCCCATCTAACACATTTCAGAGGTTAAACAGCTTTCCAAATATCATACAAGGAGGTAAGCGGTAAAACCAGGATTTAGATGCAGATTTGAATGACTCCCTACCCTGAGCTCTGCACCACAACCCTATACAGCAGCAGTAAATATTTACTACATGAACAGATGAATAGATGAATGGTTAACTCTAAGTACAGTGGCAGCCTGTTGTTTTGTCTCCACGATATAAGCATGAGTAATACTGAAGTTTTTCATTTACTTATTTATTCCAGCCACCCCAAAGCATGGCTCCTGAAAGATTTTATTAGCATCAAGAAGCAAGCATCTATATTGTTATCATCTATGTTCTCGGAACAAGATAACTTATTTCATAAAGATAATGATGAAATGTAGTGGGAGAAGGTGTACAAAGAAATGCTTACCGTAAATTCTCTTTCTGGGTTCGCATTTCTGAGTTTGCAGTAAAATCTGTGTGTTAGGCTGAATAATGACCCTCAAAGATGTCAAAGCCTAATCTCTGGAATCTATATCTATATCTATCTATCTATCTATCAATCATCTATCTATCATCTATCTATCATCTATACATGTTACTTTAAAAGGAGAAAGGGTCTTTGTAAATGTCATGAAGGAAGATTATTCCAGGTTAACAGAGGCTCTAAATACAATCTCATGTATCCTCATGAGAGGGAGGAAAGGAGAGCTCTGACACAGAAGCAGAGGCAGGGGCTGGAATGATACCCAAGGAATGCTGGCAGCCAATAGATGCTGGAAGAGGCAAGCAAAGATGCTGCCTTTGAGCCTCTGGAGGCAGTCAAACCTGGTGACCCCCTGGTTTGGGCCCAGCAATACTGGACTGCAGGTCTCCAAATCTTTAAGAGAATACATTTCTATTGTTTTAAGCCACCAAGGTTTTGGTCATCTGTTATAGCAGACAGATGAAACAAATTGAATCTCTTAAAAGAGGAAGCAACAGGAAGAATGAGTTTTCAGCTGCCGGTGTAGGTGATTCCAAAATAGACCCTCAGATGTCTTCTTGGTTGAAAGCCCAGTGAAATCCTGTCTTGAAAAACAAGAGTAAAGCAATCCCTATACAAAAAAACGAGCCCATCTCCTTTTCCCTTCCTTCTCTTCTTTCTTTGTGTGTTTTCATTGATCTAATATGTGTTAACACCTTTATATTTCTTTAATTAGTCCATATTTAAGATATTACTTGTTCAGTTATTGGTGGCTCCCTCCCAGTTGAATTTATTTAAGCTCCATGGAGAGGGTAATCTTGTAATCTTTTATTGTTTAATGTTTTTAATCTTTTTTTTTGAGACAGGGTCTTACTATGCAGTTCAGGCTGGCCTTGAGCTCACTTTGTAACCCAGGATAGCCTCAAACCTATAACAATCCTCCTGCCTCAGCCTCTCAAGTACTGGGATTACAGGTGTGCGCCGCCATGCCCAGCTGAGGGTAATCTTTTAAAAACTGCTTTTTTTTCTCCATGCCTAGCAGAGGATGAAGCATATAGTAAGCTTCAACAAACATTTGTTGAATGAGTGAATGTTATCTCACAGGGCAGCTTGACATCACCTTATGGACATCCTAATATCAGATGTCACATCATGACATACTACAAAGACGCTCCCTAAGGTGCCACTATAAAGAATAACCAAGTTATAGTCTATGTTTAGGTAATGCTGTGTTTCATTTCCTCCAATACAAATTTCTAGTTCCTAATTTGTTTAGGGCCCAAGCCTTGGAACTATTTCTGTTGCCTCTGTTTCTCATACAACACATCTAAACCATTGGGAAACCCTGGTATCTTCAAATGTTCTCTATCTTTGAGACACAAGCCCAGTCAGATAAAGAAGAGACAGTCCCATGCTTGCATAATGGCAATGGCTTCCATATGGGCTCTTTGCTCTCTTTCATGGCAAACTCCATACTTCATCCCAGCTCAGCAATCAGAGGGTCCCTTAAAGACGTCAGATCTTGTCCTGGCTTTCCTCAAAATTCTGTTTCCAGTTCATGCAGAACCAAAGCCAAAGTTATTACCCCCACTTGCAGAAGTCCTTACAAATGACCACAAGGCCTGATACCATTTGTCATCAATCCCCTGCACCCTGCTTACCTCTCTGACCCTCCACTTTCTCTTTCACTCAGCTCTAACAACTCTGCCCTTGCCTCAGGATCTTTGTACCTGCTGTTCCTTCTGCCTGGGATGATGCCCCCTGGATGTCCACGTGGTTCACTGCTCAACCTCAGGGCTCCTGCATGTCACTTTCTCAGTGACCACACACTTCTCCTTGGGCATCCTGTTTAAAATGGCTACCCCACCCCATCATCCCCTTGGCTTGCTAGCGTTTTCACAGATTTTACTATCTGACATGCACACATACACATATTCACTAATTTTTTAACCGTTTGTCTCCCTGCCTAGAATGCAAGCTTCATGAAAGTCAGGCTTTCACCCATTTTGGTTCACTGTTGTGTTCTCCATGTCCAGAATGATGGTGCCTAGCATGCAGCAGGGTCAGCATATATTTCTTGAATACATAAAGTAGAAAAATAATTTTGGACTAGATATTTCCAAGAGCAAAGGTATACACAAAAAAAATTCTTGTAATGGCTCGGGACTCAGACATGCTTTCCTTATATTGGGTTATTTTTGGTCTTTTGAGAAATTAACTTTATTTCTTGATCTTTTTCATAATTAATTCAGAATAATTTAATATACTGCTTTGTTGAAGATGTCAAGCCAGTAGGGCACAGGAAAGAAGCCTTCCTTTTGGGAATATAGCAGCATATATCTGGTGAGAAAATAAAACGTGCAAAAGAAACATCTTGTTGTTTGTGTTGTGGGATCTACTGGCACAAACATACACATACAGGCTGCATGAAATCTGTTGTCATGATTCCTGTTTTTGATGTTGCCCCCTCTGTGTTTACTTTGCATGCTCTCCTTTAGAAAGTGTGATATTCTCTATCATCTATCTATCTATCTATCTATCTATCATCATCTATCTCCAAGGAGAAGTTCTTATAGGTGTGTATGAAGTCCTGCACACCTGAAAGATTCATTTATAAAATAATCCTGTGATAAATCTCAGCAGGCAATTCAGTATTTGCTTAGCTGGAATGGCCTCTGCACCCAAGAGGAGAGGAGAGGAAGGGAGAGGGAGAGAAGAGCAGCAGGAGGAAAGGAGACACCTCACAGTCACTTGGTCCTGCTGATTGCATTTTCTCATAAATATTTGCCTTGAGTGATGCAGTTAAGATGTATTTGAAGCCTGCAGTCATTGCTCTGTCTTATTCCAGTCCAGCACAGTCCACTATTGACAAGCGCTTATTTTCCAAAGCAGCTTTAGTTTTTCTTTCAGTGCGGGGATTGATCCCAGGGTTTACAAGGATACTAGGCAAATGCTCGACCAGTGAGCTACCTCCCCAGCCCCAGTGCTTTTTGGGTGGCCTTTGTTTGAATTAATTCCTAAGGCAAAGGGGATCCATCAGCTTTGCTTTTCCTTGGACGGAAGTGACCTCCTGCCTTTTCCTCATCTTCACCTTTCCTGACTCTCTGATTCCTCCCCTGTAGCCCCCTCTCCTTTTCAGGACTAGGAAACCAGTTTTAGTCCCAGCCTCTTGGTGGTCTCTGTGGTCTCCCACTGATCACATTTTATCTTCTTTCCCCAAAGAAGACAGCCTTCCTGCCCGTCAAACCCTTCCCCCTCCTTGGGCCTGCCCTTCCCGACAACCATGGCTCACTGTTGGTTTCCATACAATGTAGAAATGAACAAAGGCATTTGATAATTTAGTGGAAATTTTCTTTAAGAAGCATCAAATTGGTGAGTGATAAGGTTATCTGAAGATATCAACCCAACCCAACAGACTCTATGGGAAACTGCTCTTGAATGGGAGAATATTCGCTAGCACACAGTACTCAGGCATGCAGGCAGAGTTCTAAGCATTTAAGGCATTCACTCTTCCTCCTAAAACAACCTGAAAAGTAGCTATGATCATTATCAGTCAGATTTTACATAGGAGGACAGGAGGACAAGAGAGGCTAAGTGGTGGAATTGTTGATTCTAATCAGGGCATTCTGGCTGTAAAAAAACTATCAAAGATCTTTTCCTAGAGCTCAGATTCTCTAACTGTCTGTACTGTACTCTTATCCACTTGAACTCAGTGGCAAACAAGGCAGGTTATCTGCAGCTTCAGAGCGAATACCCCATAACCCTTTGGCTTGGAACAGCTAATACAATTTAAGGCAAGTTTCATTACTGAGTCCATTCCCTATCCACGGATATTAACATACAGTCTGCCTGCCCCCTAAAACATGACAGTGGGTCCCGGTAAAAACAGAACCCTTGGTCACTATGAGCTCAGTGTACAAAGACAGACCCAAGAAAGTGTTGGTCCTTAAGAATCTGGGAGGAAAAAAGTGAAAGCTTTTAGTTGCAAAAGAATCTTGAGAGTGGGTAATTCCCATCTGGACCCCCACACAGTGGGTACCCATCCCCCTCTTATAGCCAGTGAGGAGAGGGGTCCCTGAGTTTATGAAAGAGCTGTTGTGGGGCTGGGTGTATAGTTCAGTAGGGGAGTGCTTACCTAGCACTCTCAAAGCCCTGAGTTCAATCCTCAGCACCACAAAAGCAAGCAAGCAAGCAAGCAAGCAAGCAGCTGTTGGCTTTCCTAGGGACTCAGTTGCTACATATTTTGATTTAAATAGGGTTTGGTTAGGAGAAGTTCCCAGATTATCCCTCTGCTCCTTCCCTTCCCTTCCCTTCCCTCCCCTCCCCTCCCCTCCCCACCCCTTCTCTTCTCTTCCCTTCCCTTCCTCCTCTGCTCAAATGACCTCTTGCATCAATATGACCTTCTGGGCCCTTGGGGTTACTGCAGTAGTGCAAGATTTAAACTGACAAATGCAGATGCTTGCTGTGGCAAAACCAATATGATCCAAATATAGAGCTCTACGGAGACTAAGGCTTGAGGTCTTTATTCCATTCCTCCTCTCAGAATTTGAGGTACCCTTAATTAGTGATCATCTCAACTGGTGAAAAGAGATCTTGTCTTCTCTCCACTTGCAATGCTTGGCCTTGCCCTAGTCCCTTCTCAACCCCATGACAAATTTTCTCTTGATCATTTTGGTCCAAATTACATTGTTCAGGAGAGCGAGGAATCAATGGAGGACAGTGTGCCATATCTACCCATCTCTGCTCTGGGCATATAGTAGGCACTCAGCAAAATTTTCTGACTCACTGAGGGTTGCATATTCCAGTACACTGAGACTTTTGGAAAATCTGTCTCTCAGAGCCTGTCAGCATAGGTTCCTTGCCTACATTTTCCTTGGGAAATGTTCCATCTAGAAGTAGCAAAGGGACAGGCCAGGAAACTCAGCTATGCCAAGAAGGAGGCAGCAAAGAAGACAGGGTCTTTTTCCTTTCTCCTGGAACCAGCTCTGGATTCTTTGCTGGCAAAGTCTGTGCTGGTAGAGTCTCCAGGTATTTTGCTTTTCACCTTTTGGACTACTGTACAGAATCCGATACAAGTGGTGACACTCACAAGAGCCCATTGTCCTAGTGCCTGGCCCTATAGATGGAAGACAGGATGGGAAGAAAGGCTAGAATTAATGCTTAAAATGAGGCTTAAAATGGGGCTGGGGGTTTAGCTCAGCGGCAGAGCACCTGCCTGGCAAGCTCAAGGTGGTGAGTTGAATTCCTGGTACCAGAAGAAAAACAAACAAACAAAAAAAAACAAAAAACAAAAAAATGAGGCTTAAAAAGTTACCCAGTATATTTTCATTCTTTCTGCTTGTTGTCAGTCTCTATGACCACAAGTCACCAAAATCTGTGACTTTGTCCCTGTGAACTGCAGGGTAGAAGGGCTTGTGCAGTCTGCCTGGGGGAGTCCAGTCTTCCTTACCTTAAACAGCAGGAAGGCCAACCTGAAGACTCAGGGAATGTGACAGCAAGTGAAGGCCAGCCACCCCTCCATGTCCCAGCACACACCCACTGTGACAACAGTAAGTGGGAAGTCTCAAGGAGACCAAGCCAGGGGTTCTTGGGAGGGGAGATGTCAGAAACAGAAATATGAGACTCTTGGCAGTGATAAAATAAATGGTTTTAATGGGAGGCTTCCTGAGATGACCACTGTGTCTTTGGCTATCAGCCAGTGTCGCTGCCCCAGGGTTTCTTAGGGGTGCACTGGCTGAACTGCTATTCCCACAGGAAACTAGGATGTCACTCTGATGCTCTGTCCCACCCCTCCGGGCATCCAGAGGTGTGTCTCAACATCAGGAGGCTGGGGCTAGCTGGCAGTCAGTCCAAGGGATGCTGTACTATGTGTGTCCTGGCCCGAGGGAGGAGTGAGGGGCTTCAGTTCTCACTTGGGGAAGAGGGTTTTGAAATTTCAACTCTGACCTTTACAAAGAAAACTAATCGATGCTTTAGTATTATATACAGGACAGGGGGAGATTATGTGGAGGGGGAAATTGCACTTAATTACAGCAGTTTATAGTTTACAGCCATTGGACGAATTTACTTCTTTAAAAGAAATCTCGAGATCATTTGGGATAGGGTTGGGAGAGGGAGTCTGTCGATATTTACAGCGTGTTTGGCTCAGTTCAGTAGCACATGTCCTCCTCTCTTCGTTTCAGTAACAGATTCAAGTTTTTGCATCAGTTTGTTCGATGAAGGATTGTAAGGTAGACTACCACGTTCTCTTCCTCTTGTGCAGTTTCCCGTTGCCCACCTCCAGGACAAACCGGAGCACTTGACATCTTAGGAGAGGCGTCGTGACAATACTGTGTAGAAGGGAAGCTGGGCTTCAGGCTGCGTCTCCTAAGAGCGGATTGTCTGAGGTGCCACCAGGGTGTCAGGTAAGCTGGGACCTCTCCCAGGTGCTTGTCAGGTCGCTGGGCTTTTCCACGACAGCTGCGCAGAGGGTGATGGTGTGGAAAAGAGTCCTTGTTGCTGTGCACGGAGTAAGTGATATGTGGACATCACCAGGCTTGCAATGGACACTGCAGAGAGAAAGAGAGGAGGGGAGAGAGCTCAGTTGTGTGCACCAGACAAGCACATGAGCCTTTAGTTCAGCTTCTGCAAGGAAGCTGACGCCTAACCCAGCCAGCAAACAGTGGTGAAGGGTGGAGGTCTAGCGGCTGCTCAGCTCTGCGCGTTGGCCCAGAAACACTTGTAGCCTTGGGAAAACCTGGGAGCTAGATTTCCTGGCCACTTCAGAAGAGAGAAATTAGTTGCTAGGGGCCTGAAAACAGTCCTAACTTGCTAAAGCTGAACTCCTCTTCCTGTGAGTATGGAACTTATGCACTCATTGTGGTTGCAAAAGTAGTTGAGTGGGGAGTTCTCATCTCTTGCAGAAATGAGGGTCTCCTCCGAAGATCTCTAAGACCAGGGGTGCCCTATCCCAGGGCTTCCCAAACTCTAATGGACCCACCACTTATGGCGATCTTCATAGAATAGCTCGATCCTGATTCTTAGACCCAGGGTGGACCTAGGAATATGCATTTCTCAGAATTTCCCAGGCTGTGCCCAGGCTGCTCATCTAGTCGGAGTAACACGGCCATCAGGCATGTGGGAAAACGGCGTCCACACAAACTTCCCTCTACCCAGGCTTTTCCAACTGGGAAGGAGCTTTGCCAACTGCAAAATGCTTTCTCAAGGTTTGTTGCCATTATGACAAGAAACTCAGAGAACAAGGAGAAGGATCCAGGGACTGAAGACCTCTGGTGCCATTTTTTTGAGCCTGGGGAAGGAGACCCCAGGAGACTGCTACTACCAGAGGCTTACTGTTACATTGTTATATCATTAACCAATGTTCCCAATCACAACCCCAGATGAGATTACCACTATGCCCATTTTACAGATTAGGAAATCAAGGCTTAAAGTGAGCTGGTTTCTGAACTGGGAGAGTGTGGAGCCAGAGATCTCAATCCTTCTTGGGTAATCTCATAGCATTTTTTTCATTCTACTACCCTTTCCTTTCTACTACACTTTTTCTACTTACCCTGAGGTTAAGAACCTTCTACTTAGCCTTGTGCCCTTGGTCAAGTTGCTCTCTCTCTGTGCCTCAGTTACTTTCCCTGGAAAATGGAAGTTGTGGGATTGGATGGGTCGATCTATGTGGAGTTCTCTGATTATAACTGGCTCACAAAGGGTTCCTCCATCCATGTTGCTCTTGAGGGCTCGTAAGAGCGAGCCTGAGCCATGAATTCATGTGAGGAGACAGGTTTCTGACCCTGCTACATTCTTGTGGGTCTGGTCAGCACCCTCTGATACCCTTTGCCTCTTCTTCTTCCCTCCACCCACCCCTACTCTCCAGTCTCTTTATTTCTCACTATCAGCGTTTTTCCAATTTTCAGATTTCAGGCCGAGGAGGGAGAAAACGGCTTCTGACCTTGCAGGTTTCAATAGAAGAGCAAACACGAAGGGAAGATAAGGAGACGCCAGTGAGATTCTATGACCTGTCATTAGGGATGGGCTTCCCAGCTATCAAATGTTTGCTCACATAATAAAATGGTGGCAGAGACTTAAATGTTGTCAAAAGAACTAGAGTTATTTGCCCCCTTCAGCGTCTAAACACAAACATCTGATAAGAGGTACACCGTGGTCCCTTAGAACTGGAGGCCTCGCACACCTAGTCCCATGAGGGTCTGGCCCAGACAATCCCGGGGTGACCCTCTACATGAAAGGTATTGCAGCAATAGCCCTCATCCTGAGAGAATTTGTTGCATGATAATAATAGCTAACACATATTGAGCTCCTGTGTGTGCCAGGCACAGGCATCAGGGCTTTGCACACACTATTTCATTTAACTCTTCCATCGTCTCTTTGAAGTAGAGAGTTGCCATTCATGTTTTTACTTTCTAGGCCCGGGGAGTACAGCTATGAACAAGACCTATGCATTCTAGTCAGCATTAATCAGCATAAATACCTATAGAATCAACCTTCAGGCAGTGATGAATACTCTATAGCAAATAAGCAATGGTAGGAGGTTAGGGTGACTTGAGGGAAAAGATCATAATTTCAGGGAGATTAGGAGAGGCCTCTTTGAGGTGGTGACATTTGAGCTGAATGAAGTGAAGGAACAAGCAGGTAAAGAAGCACACAAAAGAGTATTGTGAGGGAAGGACAAATGCGAAGACTTGAGGGGGATTGCTCAGCTTGGTACCGTTGAATCCAGTAAGTACGCGAGGGCCGGAGGCAGGGGAGAATGAGGACACCAGCAGTGTCTGATCACTCAAGGCCTTCTAAGTCTCTTAGTTTGGCTGCAGATGGAACGTTGCTGGGGATTCTTGATAGGGGAGGAACGTGCCTGATTTTTCTTGAAGCGACCATTCTGGCTGGTGAGTGGTGAATACACCACAAAGATACAAGGATGGAAGTGAGAAACAGAGGCCCCTGAAGGAGATGAGCCAGTGAGAAGGGTTAGCACTAGGAATGAGCCTGAACTAGGACTGGGACAGTAGCCGTGGCTGTGCTGAGAGGTGGTCAGATTTAGATGTATTCTGAAGGATGTCCAGCAGGATTTTTTTTTTTTTTTTTTTTTTTTTTTTTTTTTCTCCGATACCAGGAACCGAACTCACAACCTTGCGCTTGCCAGGCAGGCGCTTTTGCCGCTGAGCTAAATCCCCAGCCTGAGTAGGACTTTTTTTGATAGATTGGATGTGGAATATGAAGAGAAAAATCGAGAGTTAATCTCAGATATCTCATGTGAAAAATGGTCTAATTTGGGGGAATGGAGAAGCCCAAGGAAGAAGTAATTTGGGGAGGGAGGAAGTGGAGCAAAATGTTTTAGGTATGTTCAGTTTAGGGGGACTATTGGATATAACTGTCAGGTATATGTGCTTGCCAAAGACAGACGAACCCTTGGTGGGCAGGAATGCCCTGGAGACAGAATTGCAGGAGCTGTGAGCGTGTGCTTGGTCCAAAGTCACAGGATTAGTGGACACTCAGGAGTGACCATAGATGAGAAGAGGCCAAAGAATGGGCCCTGGGCTCTCTAGTGCATCAGTGTTGGGAAGATGAGCTTCCAGTTAAAGACGCAGGAAGGACTGGCTTGTGCTGTAGGAGAAGAAACAGAACGATAGTGTCCTAGAATCCAGGGGAAAAAGGAGAGAGTGATTGGCTGTGCCAATCACTGTGCTGGATTTAGCAGCACAGGAGTTGGTGAACTGGATACTCTTCGTGAGGCGTGAGGACAGAGGCCGGTCTGCAACGGTCTTGAGAGACCTGAGGGTGAGGAAGTGGAGATTCTGAGCACAGACAGCTCATTTCAATTATTATTAACTTATGTGAGGTTAATTGTAGCTCTACTAATTGAAAGTAATAATTACAGTTCCAAACCAGGCATGGTGGTAGATGCCTATACCATAAGCTACTCAGGAGCTGAGGCAGGAGGATTGCAAATTCAGGGGCAACTATCTTAGTTACTTTCCTTTTTTTTTTTTTTTTTATCTTTTTGAGACAGGGTCTCACTATGCAGTTCAGGCTGGCCTTGAGCTCACTTTGTAGCCCAGGCTGGCCTCGAACTCGCAACGATCCTCCTACCTCAGCCTCCCGAGTGCTGGGATTACAGGTGTGCACCACCATGCCCGGCCTTAGTTACTTTTCTTGTTGTTGAGACAAAATACCCAACACCCGAGGTTAAAGGGAGAAAGATTTATTTAGGTCACAGTTTGTAGAGGTTTCAGTCTATAATCAGCTGGCTCCAAGGAAGGGTGGCATGGCAGAGGGGCAACAATTCATGGCAGCACGAGACAGCAAAAGCAATAAGCAAGAGGGAGAAACAAGCCACTTTCTGCCCCTTTCATTTTATCCAAACTGCTGAGATTGGGGCAGTGCCAATCCAGTCAGTGAACTGATCCAGCAATCACCCACTCTTAATCCCAGCACCCTTAATCCTAGCAGTGAACCATGAGTTAATCACAAACTCTAGATTCAGCCACCTCCCAAAGAACTCTATGATTGCATGAGACTTTTGGGGGGGGGGACATTTGGATACAAATCATAACAGCAATTTAATAAGACCTTGTCTCAAAATAAAATTTAAAAAAAGGGCTGTGGGATGTAGTTCATCCCAGTACCACACACATCACCATCATCACCACCACCCTCATCATCATACAATTCCAATTTTACAAATGAGGGAAGTACAATTTAGAGAGATTAATTTGCCCAGGATTTTATACGAGCAATTCTGTGCTCTTAAACACTACATAGGATCATTTTCTACCTTCTGAGCAAGGAGATGGGGAAATAAATGCCCTTGCCATTGAAAAACCTACTTCTCAAGTTCCAGACATACTTGTTGACAGCAAGAGAAGCCAAGTGTGACCCAGCACCTGGGGACTGGATGTTTCTTTCTGGTCAAGCAACAAGTGATATAAGTCTTCCTTGCTATTAGTTCTCTCAGTGAACCCACAAAAGGGCTATCATTATCCTCATTTTGCACATAAAGAAACTGAGGCCCAGAGAGGTTGACACATTTCCCTGAGGTCACACAGGAAAAGAGTGGCAGAATGATGAGTGTGCATGTGCTGAGCTCCCAAGTGAGAGCGCCTAACCATCAAGCATTCTGTCTCATCACCAGTGAAGCCCACTAGGGGGGGGGGGTGCAGCAGCCGGGGATTTATGATGAGGCTGCCCACTTCCTTGTTGTCCACACCTCTGATCAGGGACTGTCTGGGGGCCTCTCTTGACCTCCTTATAAACTAGGAAGTGAGGCAGTGGGTACAGAGAGTTGTGGAAACAAGAGTCGGTTTACAGCCTGTCCACACTTGTTCTAGCCAGGGCCAGTGCTTCTGCAGTCTTATTTTTAGACTGGTGGCGCACTGTTATATGGTTGTGCAGGCACAAACCCACCCAGAAAATAACCCACCAGCAACCAAGATTTAAGAAGGAAAGAGAGGCATATGTCATGGAAAGAACTGATTGTGGTAGCCGCAGAAGAATTTGGGTCAACCTGAGGTTTCTGAAATAAGATTCCCAGAGCCCTTGGGGCACGCACGTCTGACTTGACAACAGGAAGTACTATGACCAGGTAGATCCAAGTTCATATTCTGATTGATTGCTGCATAACCTTGAGTCATGATTACGGGTGCTTAAAAATGGATACTGGAAGATGAGGGCTGTTTAATGTATTTAAAGTGAAAAGAATAAAGCCTGGAAGTCCAGCTCTAGAATTTATCACTCACATAAACTTGTCCAGACCCAGAAACCTGAGGTTTCTGTTCTGTAATCAGGCGTAAAAATATCTACCTTGCAGATGAGTGGGAGGGTTAGCCAGAGAAGTAAAATATAAAAACTCATGGAATACTGCTTAGAAAATGAGAGATACTAAAAAAATACTAGTTCTGAATCCATCTGTCCGTCCGTCCGTCCATCCATCCATCCATCCATCCACCCATCCATCTACCCACTCATCCATCCATCCATCCATCCATCCATCCATCCATCCATCCACCTACCCACCTACCCATCCATCCATCCACCCATCCATCTACCCATCCATCCACCCACCCACCCATCCATCCATCCACCTACCCACCTACCCATCCATCCATCCATCTTAACTGAATATCTACCATAGCTGGGGCATTGGACTAAACATTAAGGGTTTAGGTATTCTGAGCAGTCCCTGAACTATTTGCTGTTTTCCTGAGAGTTGGGTGAGAGGGTGTCTTATGCCAGCAGAGTGAAAAAGAGAGATCTGAAGCCCAGGCCTAAGAGGTGGGATGTGCTATAAAGACGGTCCTAATCTTGAGAAATGTTACTATCAGAACCTCCTTTGACCACACAGAGACTAAGCACACAGAGACTTAGCACCAAGGTATCAGTGGAAGGAAAGACAGAAGACAAGGGAAGGAAGAGAGCAAGAGCTCCCACTTTGAGCATTTAACTGTGTCCCACGCACACTGAACATAGTGAGATGGGGGTGGAATTTTCCTTCCATATGGATGAGTCTCACAGTGGGGAATGAACCGCCAATCTCACAGGGTGATGAAGCAGGGAAGATCTTTCAGCTCTACAATGTTTCTAAAGCACCACTGCCCAGCCACGCCCCTGTGACCTAAGCACGATGCACACAAATTATCCAGTTTGATGTGTGTGCACGTCTGTACATGAAATGTTCTGAAAAGCCCTGCCCAGCAGTGTTTAACTTTGTTAATAATCTTGCAGTTCCCCAACACATCTGACCAAAGAGTCCTTCTCTCCCTTCACTCCATAGGCCCCTGATATCTAGAACTGACTGGGAAATGCCCCTTGGAAAATAGTGCTACTTCCAACAAAAAGAAGAATTGCTACCAGGGCTCTTTGAGAATGCTTGTGGCTCCTAGCCGTAGGATCAGAGTTTGTACAAACTGTCTTCACCTTGGGTACCTTCGATGGTCAGGAGGGGATGCCTTTACCTTCATCCTAGTTCATTCTGCCTTTTCCATTCCTCCTCCTCCTTTGGTTCACAGGAAGAAAATTTTCTGAGTGGAACTTAGCACATGGGCTTAATCTTTACACTGGCTCACGAACACTAAAGATGACAAGAGCAACAGCAATTGCCATGGGGATTTAACAAGGATATTGGAAGGTAAGTGTTGTTTAAGTGGAAAGAGGCCATGGTTCGGAGTCAAAGAGAAAAGTCTGGAGCTCAGGCTCTAGAATTTATTATCTATGTGATCTTGGACAGGTCATTCTGTATCTCTGAGCTTCAGTTTATGTCTTTGTACTTAGAAAATGTAAAATAAAAAGTGATGAGATAACATTAATGAGAGGTATAAACTTTAAAGTGCTATGTGTGTTTATCCTTCCAGTGATGATCCTCTCCATCACTGCAGAAACGAGTCTCTTGCAAGACTCCTGAAATGTCTAGTGACACAGAGACGACTTCACAGCAGATGGAGAAGGCTGCTCCTGCAGCTTCAAGGTCGGCTGACCACTCTGTCCAATGGAGAGGAGAAGCCATTTGGAGGCTAGTGCAGAGTCTCAGAGAGCATCTTGAAGCATTTTGATTAAGAGCCCATTTCCTGCATCCAGAGACTCATTTCAGCAAGCAAGCCTCAAAGTCAATTTGGGGAAGACAGGAATAATTAATCATGGTCCTGTCTAGGGCTGACCAAGTGGCAGATGAATTGATAAAGCTTTCAAAGCGGAAGATATTCCCAAGGAGGTGGCTGCGCCTGGCTGCCCCCCTGATCGAGATTTGTGAGTGCAGATAAATGTTTTCCCTGCTCACTACAAAGAGTGGGAAATCGCATGGGAGTTGAAGGGCAGGGCAACGGGGGATTGTTCTTTAATCTTCTATTGGGTGAGAGAAGTGTGGTAAAGCAGATCCCACACACTTCTCCTTCTACTCCCAACACCACAGTCCAGTTGCCCGGCCTGTGCATATTTCAGCAGCCCAGATGGGCAGGTATTTAATCTATGCCACCTTGCCAAATCCTTAGAACGAGGAGACCTTACAAGTATTACCATAAAGATGAACAAATGAAGGTTCTGGGAGGTCAAAGAAATCAGGAAAATGGCGGGAATAGAATCGACCTGCCTTGCTACACTCTTAGACTGGAGGTAGAAGAAGATGGGGTTAGGAGAAGAACAAAGACTCCTGAACCCATGAATAAATCTGCTCAGAAGCACATGGCAATGGGTGAGGCGTGATTTACAGTGCTCAGGCGGAAAAAAGACCATTCACAAGATCAAGTTCTGCTGAGCACCTCTGACATGAAGTTCAAGGTTGTCTCCTCCTTATCTAATAATCAATAAAGGCCAAACAGTTCTCACACTGCACAGACCCCAGCTACTAAAAGGTCTTATTGTGTTTTTCAGGAGCTGTCATCCATGTTCAAACATCTCGTCCTGTTTCTAACTCTCGGTGTCCTGCCGCAGTGCAGCTGTGTGGCTGCAGCAACGCACTTGGCTGCCGGTGGCTTGTCTTTACTAGTCCATCACCTTGATGAGGAGGTGGGAATGATTCACCAAGGGAAACAGTGACCGAACCTCTCCATCCCCCACTTTTAGCGCACCAGGAAGGTGATTCTAAACTCAAAGTGAATCAGACCCTTGCAAAGGCCACGCTGTCTGCTGGGGAGTCCCCATGGTTGGCATAATCGGGTCAACCCTTGAAGCATACAGCATCTGGGCCTGGCAGGGGTCCTGGACTGAGAGAATCAGCCTCAGGACCCTGGACTCACCACTCATGTTCTCCATTGACCACCTTTGAAAAGCATGAAAACTCAACAGATGGCCTGACCTCCTGAGCCCTTCCTGGAAATACCCTTCCCATAGATCATCAATCATCCCATGGGGGAATATTTGATCTCAGGCTTAACGGCTTTGTGTCATCCATTCTCCAGAGACCTCTCAAACTTCAGTGCCTGATGGCAGGGGAAACGGGGAGCAATAAGCCTCTTTGGCCTATGGTCCATCTTTCTCCTGTCAGCTCAGGGATTCTTTTAGCAAGCAACCAAAGGAGGCTCAGAAGGAAGCGTCAAAGGGACCAAAATATGGCTGAGTCCACCCTTGCCACACTTCAGGCACAGCAAATGTTGGTCATGCCACCCGCCAGCCCTGCCGCCCCATCCTGTTGGCGTTACCTGTTTACTGGAAGACATGTTGGAGAGTGTGCTGATGCTGCTGGTATCCGTGACCACCATCGCAGAGGGAAACCGGGAGGTGTGGGAATACTGGGGGGGTTCCTGCTTGTGTGTGTACACTGGGGAGGAAGAGGGAAGACAAAATCAAGATACATACACAGCTATAGCTCCCCATCTCACACCATAGCTCCCATTTGCCTGCAGAGATGAAAGAGGGTGGTGTTTATGTTTGGGAAGGCAGTGAAATGTGATCAAATCCTGGCTCCTTACTCAAGTTACTTAAGCTCAGTTTGCCTGAAAAATGGGGATGATATCTATTGTGGGATTAGGAATTATCATGTTTAAACTACTTTGTACCAAGTACATAAATAGCTTTGTACTGTGCCTAAAACACTTCTGTTCCCCTGATTGTCAATAAAATATGAGGTGCCTGGGCATCAACAAGTGACCCTTAGGCTTATGTGGTGAATCTGAGATTTAAGTCAAAATATACTTTAAGCATGTGGCCAGCATGAAGTATCTGGCTAAGCTCAGGCTTGCTGCTTCTGCCGTGACTCAAACATCAGATCTCCTATGAGAGTTGTAGACTGATTAACAGCTATAATTAGATAGAAGTATAATTGATTGTATAATTCTGGGCTATTCCAGTTTGCATTAAAATAATATCATAGCCTTGTAACATGGAAATATGAAAGATAAACAAAGGAAACTAGATCCCAATAGAACCTCCAAGAGCATGTGACTTGAATTTTAGTTTCTTAGTACTTGTCCATGACATCTGGCACTGCTCACTCTTAACTGTTATCCAGAAAAATTATGCAAATTCTGTTATGTGACCAATTAATGAGAGCAGGTAGATGCTTGGCTGTGAGGGAGAGACCAGCCCGTTCTCAGAACACAGAATCTATCAAGGAACCCGTCAGTGGGGAATGGGGCTGAAGGTCACCCGCTGGTGTCCCAGTTCGCCCCTCTTGAGTAGAGATACTGATTGTTTCATAGTCCAGGGACCCATGGGCTCTCTGTGGCCTGCCCACAGGTTGCTGGCAGCCACTCTCTGACTGTCCTACTCAGGCCTGGCCACTGAGGGACCCTGCCCAAGTGAGGGAGAAGAGCATATTGCCAAGCTGTGGGAGGAAGGGAAATGAGGGACCTGTGGGCCTGGACTCTGCTACAGGCTGTGACAGATTTTTAGAAGCCGCGAATATGTGACTGGAATGTGAGATGGTGCTCAGAAACCAGCTCTACAAGTCCAAGTAGGGACTGAGCCCAAAGGACAGAAGGCTGAACTTGGCTGTTCTCCTTTACACCTGAAACCTTGTCAGAAGCAGCGTGGAGGCTGAGGGGCTTAAATCCCCTTTGCCATCTTTCCCTTTTAGGTGTCCATTAATAAATAACCTCTTGCATTTCTATAACTCTTTATGTTTATAAAATGCAGTTCACTCCTCTTTTTGTTTCATTTTCATAATGACCCTAGAGGCATATGATTCTTATTTTATGCATGAAGAAACTAAGACTTAGAGTAGCTTAAGTAACTTGCCAGTGGCTACATAGCTGGTGAGTCGGGTTTAAATTCAGGTCTGTCTAAGAATATATATGAACACCTTCTTCTGGCAGTCCTGAAGCAGGAACACCATTTATCCTTCAAATGGTTCCTCCCTGAACTTGATTTCTCTCCAAACATCTAGGCCATGGACTGTGGCCAGATTTGGCCAGAGGCCTGGAGGCTTGGGATGGAAGATAGAAGACAGAGAGGCAGTTGATTTAGGGAAGGCGCAGAAACTGGATCCAGGGGAATTCTCTGCACGGGGCAGAAACTCTGATACTCCTCACCCGGGATGGTGTGTAGGTAGTATTTTCCACCTCTGTTCATGGTTTTTGATCAGAGATGTCTGGTGTATATAAATTTGGAGAACGGGAACTCTAGAAGATTTTTCTATTTCAGGGAGGCAAACAGAATACAAATTATAGGTCAAAGCTGGTCATTTGGAAATGGCCTCTTGGAATTGTGGATTGGAAAGGCTGAGTTGAGGGAATGGAGATGTAGCTCAGTGGGAGAGCATTTGCCTACTACGAGTGAGCCCCTGGGTTCGATGCCCAGTACCATCATAAAAGAAAAAAAGGCTAAACTGAGGCTCCCCGGGAAGTTGCTGTGGTTGGTGGATGACATCTTTCCCACTGTGGCTGAATGGAGATTACGGCATGCGTTCCACAGTCTCTCTATCTCTAACTCGCCTTTACGGTAGGCCTAAGGTATCCCCTGCAGACCGTCCCCTGGGAATCTTGGGAGGAGGAGGAGCAACACGCAGAAGGCATGCTTCAGAAATTGTCTTGGTTGATTAGAGGGAGGGAAGATGACCAAACCCATAGCCTTCCAACCCATAGCCTTCCACCCTGAAGAGGGAAGCTCCTGTCCTCCTGTGTCCTTACTGTGTGAGTTCTGCAGCTGAGTCACGGCAGCCATGAAGGGCTGCTGGGCCATGTGGCTGCCTGGGCTCTGCTGCATGAGGGGCTGCTGGTGAGGGCTGTGCAGCTGCTGGGAGAACTGGACGGGCTGCAGGGCTGCCAGGCTGCCGGCCACACTGTTGATGACTGGAACGCTCTGTGCTTGGGAAGTGTTGAGGCCTGTGGGAGCAAGAGAGGACGGTCAGAGACGGCTTCAGGGGCAGGGAGAGGCAGGGGACGGCACCCAGAGTGACATGAAAAGTGACCTTACAGACCAGGAAACTGAGATTTGGAGAGATTCATTTATTTGCTGCAATTCCACAGTGTGTTGTGGGATGCAGACAGGCTTTAAATCAGTCTGACTGAAGCCTGAGCATCTGCAAAAGTCATCCTGTGACTTCCCAAACTTAGCCCCTTGAAGTTACCAGGGCCTTGGGGAAGCTGACTGTATTTATCACTTCCATCCACTCCAGACTGAAAAAGCCTTGCCTGGTGGCCTGGGGCAGTTATAGGTGTCCACTAGGGAATGGATTGATGGCCACATCTGGCTTTCCAGTAGAGGGCAGCAGTGTGCAAGGACCCACACCTCGATTCAAAACAAAACACCTCCATAGTCCTGCGTATGGAGCCTGAAGCCCGAGTTTAGCAGACTGTGCAAACACTGTGAGAGAGGTCGGGGTCTTGACTATACCAGACAGGAGGAAAACACGGGAACTCAGCCACTCTATGAAGTGGACATGTCTGCACAGGGCTGGCTACATAGGGCTGAGGGTATCAAAAAGACCAGGTTTGGGGGAAAGAAGTAGCAAGTTAGAGGTCAGCCCTTGACAGTGACAGGGCATCTTGTCATCTTGCTGTTCCAGGGTGAGAGAACCTCTGTGATATGGTATTATGTCTATATCCTGAGGTCTATTTAGAACCTGGGCCAGCACTGTAAGGACTGGGTCCCACGGTGCTCGTGCTCTTGCTGCTCGTTGGTGGGCCTCTGGGAAAGAGAGCTGAGGCACGGTCGGGGTGGGAACAAGAATCAGAAGAGAAGACACCCCAAACTCTTCTGGAACAGTCAATGTTCCTTTGTTCTTATTTTCTGGGGTGAAGAAGGAAATCCATGCAAATTATTTTAGGTAGACACAGAGGGAACAGCTGGAGAGCCTTTCCTGAAAGGGCCAGGATTTTGTGAGCAGGATGATGGTGGGTGGGGGTTGGGGGTGGTCCTCAATGGAGATAACACAAAGTCCTCAACAATTGCATACTCAGAGCTTTGGTTGATACTGTTATCAGAAACCTAAAAGGCAAGACCTCAGAGGAGAAAAGAAAGGGGGAAAATCCTTCTTCTGGCTCCCCTGGTGAGGGCTGGGAATAAGACCTTTTGATCTCCCTCAGAATAAACATGACTTCCACTTCCCCCAGGGGGCTCAGCTTCTCCCCAGCCGGTGATTCACCAGATACCTGATGTCCTCTTTCCCTTTTCTACTTCCTACTTAGGGTCTTGGTCTCCTAGGAAGCCCCACAGGTTTGCTATTTCTCCAGGAGCCCATGGCCACTGCTCTTTTTGGAAAATCTCTGCCCAGAAAAGCAAATTAACCTGTCTAGAGTGCATGACATTTGAAGACATAGTTCTGAGTCCTGCCTGAGCTTCAGAGCTATCTAGGGGACTCTTTAAGAAATATACATTCCTGGGCCCAACCCAAGACTGGTGGGTCAGAATCTTCAAGGGTGGGGCCTAGGAATCTTATTTTCAACAGAGTCTGTGATCCTGATATGCCTCAGTTCCAGGACTGAGTGCTCTGATGTCATTCTAGCTCCTGTGATGTGTGACTCTTGGCATTTTTCTTCTGTTTTTCTCTGCAGTTTCCTGCGTAAGAAGCATCTACCGGAAGCTGTCCAGGAGATGCACAGAGAGTAAGAATTTAGCATTGACAAGATATTTGTCCTGAAGCAGCGCTAGTACACTCAACAACACATAGTGGCTAAGTGAGAATGCCTGCAAAGTCCTGTTCATCTGGACACTCCAAAGAATGGGACCTCTGTGTCTCAGCAAAGCTTGCAGCTGAGCCTCACCAATTTTTTTTCAGTAGTGAGGATTGAACTGAGGGCCGCTGTACGCTGAGCTGGGCTACATACCCAGCTTATTTTATTTTATATTATTTTGAGACGGGATCTCGCTAAGTTGCCTAGGAAGGACTTGAACTTGCGATTCTCCTGCCTTCACCACCCTGAGAGCTGGGGTGACAGGTATGTGCCGCTGTGCCAGGCTTTATCCTCACCATTCTTCATGTTCTCTCTACCCAAAGTGTATAAGTGCACATCCTCCTAGGTCAGTGTACACGCTAGTGCCGCCCACATGCTATAGATCATTGTGAGAAGGTAGAGACGTCTGAGTAGAGGAAATTAGGAAAAACAAAATAGGAATATATAGAATGGCCATAGGGAAAATTTTAGTTCAGATAAATGATGCAAAAATGATGTATGTAACTGTACATGTCATTCAGAGCTTGGTGTGGAAAGAAAGAAGTCTCACAGTTTGTGTATCATTTGGTTGTAGAAATAAGGAAGTGGGTATGTTATCCATGGGCCTGTTAATTAAATCCCACTGAGCAAGCTTCTTTCAGGTATTCTATCCCATTTTCAATCCAAACCTTTGTATTAGTTTGGTTATGAAAGTTCAAGTACCAGAGGGTCTAGTGAAAAGTAAGGCAATAAATTAAAAATAATTTATTTACTTTTTAATTTTTTTGTGTGGTACTAGGGATCAGGATCTTCACACTGAGCTACACCCCTGCCCTTTTTTATATTTATTTATTTATTTATTTTGTACCAGAACTCATGACTTTGCACTTCCCAGGCAGGTGCTGTGCCGCTGAGCTATATCCCCGGCAGTTAATTGTTTGTTTATTTGTATTTTTTTTTGAGACAGGGGCTTGCTGTGTCCTTCAGGCTGGCTTTGCGTTAACTGCAGCCCAGGTTGGCCTTGAACCGTGGCTGATTCTCCTGCCTCAGCCTCTCGAGTATAGGGATTACAGGCATGTGCCACCACACCCAGTTTATGTTTTATTTTGAAACAGGTCTCACTAAATTGCTAGGTTGCCCAAGCTGGGCTTGAACATGTGATCCTCCTGCCTCAGCTTCCCTGAGTGCTGTGATTATAGGCATATGCCACTATATCCCCCAACTTTTTTATTTTGTAAATCCTCTAAAGGCTTCTTTCCCATTTTCCTTCTGCAAAAATACAGAGTATGTTGATTTCCTAGCAGCTAAGGATAGAGTAAGAGCCATACAAACTCATTCAATAAATTTGTGTGCCTCCAATGTGCCTACCCCATTCTACTCTCAAAGGACACATACATCATTGTCTTTAGAAATGATCTAAGTTGCTATCCTAGCTAGAGCTGATTTGAGGAGATGAGGGAAGGAAAGAAAAATGCAGGACCTGGGCATGGTGGTGCATACCTATAGTCCAGTGCTTAAAAGGCTCAGCCAGGAGGATCACCATGAGTTTGAGGCCACTCTGAACTACATAGTGAGACCCTGACTCAACAAAACAAAACAAAACAAAATGTAGGAACAAAACAAAGAAGTCTCAAGAGGACATAAGGGGCTCATGAAGGGCTTCAAGAGGACAAAGGGACAATATAAAGTTGAAGAAAAGTTGACCATTGTGGCACTCTTAGATCTCTCCTGAGTCCTCTCAGAATACTTCCAAGGGACACAGTGACAGTTCTGAGAAACAATGACTTGACCTGAGCTGTCACAGTGGAGCTCAAAACACACTGAATACTCATTAGCATTTAAAACTTTCTGAAAGACATCTCCAGCCACAGCCTGCTTGCAGCCTTCTCTTGACCGGAAGTGGCCCATCAGTGATGGCCACAGGCTGTGCGCAGCAAGGGACTGAGTCTCTTGAGCGTGAGGGAGCCGACCCATCTCACTGTGTTCAGGGATCTGCCTGAAAAGCCTACTTCTTGTTAGTTTTTTGTTTTGCGTTGTTTTACAGTACCAGGGATGGGATCCAGGGGCTTCACATGGAACTACACCCTCAGCCCTTTCTTATGCTAAGCTCGAATTTGCAGTCCTACTTCAGCTGCCCAGAGTGCTGGGATTACAGGTGAGCACGACCATGGCCAGCTCTCCTTCGAGTTTTTAAAGCTTAAATACACTGGGACAGTTTCTTACTGTGTCCTACCTCTCTGTATTTCCACCACAGGCCAAGGCGGATCTGCCTACCACATAAATTCCCTCTTTAGAAGGAAGCCCATCATATCTCGCCCCATCTTCCCCAGCACAAACTATCCCCTGGAAAATCTGCCACCTATTCAGGGATAGGAATGAACACAAGACAGAAAAGTACACGCATATTCATACTTTGCAGATTTATAAGCATGTCTATATATACTGTCACTTGATGACTCCAACAACCCATTTTATAGATGAGGAAATTGGACCTCATAAAGGTTTAATGATTTGAACCAGTCTGCACAGCTGACAAACTGACTGGGATTCAAATCCAGCCCTAAATTTTCTCTTGCTTTAAGTTAAATAATCCAACTATTGTTGAGAGAGAAATGAAACCAAAGAAGTTAAATAAGATCTACAGGTGCACAAAGGATCATCTATGCCGCCCCCCTTTAAAAATCTTGTTGACTCACTTCCCATTCATCTTCTCCCTACCTCCACCTTTTCTGACCAAAACCAGAACTTACTTTGTGCAATGGCCATGACTCCAGACAGTGGGGTCATGATGAGGTTCTGAGATTGCTGGGGATTATGGTGGGAGAGGCTGTGGATATTTGTCAAGGTGCTGACGGGGGGCAGGCCTCCTCCTGAGACTGATATCTGTTGGAGAGGAAAAACAAGAGCAGCATGAGTAGATTCCAGAGTGACATGACTTAGCAATTCCAGGGCCCAGCTAATTCACCAATGCATTCATCCCCTCTACAGTTATTAAGCACCTACTGTGGGACAGACTGTTCTAGGTGCTGAAGAGAGAAGTAAGTAAATCAGACAACACTTCCTACCAGATGGTGCCTGGATTTGCTGATTATCTATGACCTACCAGCCAGACTTAGAAATTCTCCTCTTCAGCATATTATGTGTTTGTCCCCTGATCACTTTGCATGTGTCCTCTTGTCTGCTTTCTGCCTTCTGTATTATGTGCTAGAGACACACGACTGCTTAAGACAATAACTGAAGAAATGCTCTGGGATTCCCCAAAGAAAGCAGATTAGGAACCAGGTAGGAGGGCAAGGAAGCCCACTCTGAGTTCTGCTCACATGTTAGTTCACACACCTTCTTACTACAATCCTGGGAGGTAGATGCTTCTGTCATTCCCATTTCACAGATGAAAACCTGAAGTTTGGAGTAGATATATATCCTGCCTAAGATGCTACAACTAGCAAATGGTAGAGCAGGTATTCAAGCCCAGGTCTGTCTGACACTAAAGCCCAAGTTCCCCTCACCCCATAATTATACCAAGGGTTGAGGGTTTAAGATGTTATTAGGTTTCTCTACTTTTTCCAAATCTTCACTGTACATTATAATTTCTTTATCTTTTATGTGAAGGAGCTGATGTTGCAATGGTAGAGCTGTTAAACAAGCTTCATTCTGTTTCATCATTATATTGTAATGAGATTAGGAGGAGAAAGCTACTAATTCTTGTGTATGTATTTTGTACATGACCATTTAATTGAATCCTTTTATTTATGCCTGCAGTTATAAATTTTTTAATTTTTCCAAGTACAGCATGTAATTGCATCACAAGCATAAAATGCTAAAAGGGTTTCTTCCTTGCTAGAACTAATACTATATCTTCAAGTCCCTTGGTTAGAACTTTTTGAATAGAATTAAACAAACAATAACTACAACAGATGTGCTTGTTTTGATCCTAATGTTATTAGAAATGTTTTCAATGTCTTCTCATTAATTATAAGTTTAATGAAACTCTCAGTTTTGCACACAAATGTACACACATATTTTCTCATACTACAGTAGCTTACTATTTATAGTTTAAAATAGTTTCTAAAAATATTATTAAGAGAGGACTGTCCCCTCATTTTAAACAAACTCAGACATTGTGGAGAGCATCAGGGGCCCTGAGAGGTGCGTTAGGATTAGGATACCTTAGGTATCTGAGTCACTTAACTTCCTTCCTTCCATCTCTCATTAGCCAAAGCTCTTTGGGTCATAGGTCCCATACCAGTAAGGAGGCAAGACCTTATCTCCTACCCTCCCCTTCCAGTCAATCTCATAATTTCCAAGGTTAATTTAAAAAAAGAAAGAAAGAAAAAAAAATCAAGCAGGTTTGTTTATGTTTTTTAAATGAGTTAGAGGTCACATCACCCAGAAGGAATTCTGACCACACCAAACAAGAGAGAACCAGTCTGTTTGCTAGACTTGTTTTTCAAAATGTCAGTCATAAAACAAAACAAAACAAAACAAAAAACCAGTGACCTGCCCGCGGACTGAATTCTTTCGGTAACACAGTCCTCTGGAGAAAGTCAATGAAACGATGTTCATCTCTCTGCCATTTCAGTGTTTGGCTTTTATAGTCCAACAGAAACATGGATGCCAGTGATAAAAGTACTTTAGTGTGTATGGCTTCAATTTGTAGGTTGCTTTTATTAATTGTCCTTAATAGTGGAAGATACAGATAGGACAGGTATTACTACTGTTTCTATATTACAGATTAAGACACAGATCCTCAAAAGAGTTGGGACTAGCTCTATGTCACTTGACTAATAAGTGAAGAACCCCAGATTCAAGCACAATTTTTCTGGAGTTTAAATCCATCCACTCAGGCAATTTTGGTCAAGTTACTTTCCACTGTAAAAGGCAACTATTATTTTCCATTTGCCTCAAGGACTAATGGAAGCCCGAGACTTGGGAAGGATGTGGTAGTAACCCTTACATGATAATCTGGAGGACTGAATCACACAATACTGCCATGTATAGTACCTTCAGTGGGAAAATTCTTTTACATGTCTTTAACTTATGAACTTGGTGTTATTTCTATTTTGCAGAGAAGAAAACTGAGGTTTAGAAAAATTAAGAAATATGTCCAAGGGGTCCGGTTGGAGTTGAAAGCAAGAGGCCTGCCTTCAGGGCCAGAGCTTTTTACCTTGACAACATACTACTTGACTCTGTGAAAGTATCTGGTGTGTGCTTTAAAAAAAAAAAAAAAAAGCCAATATACATGGGTTGCAACCCTAAGCCTGGCCAGCTTTCTACAATGCATACTTTTCCCCACTGTGGGTCTGGGCCCAACAGAGCAACAGAGAGTTTAAATGGACTGGCATTATTTCCAAAACCAATCTCTGGGGGAAGATTTCAAAGCCATGTCCTAGTGAAAGTAAGCACGCACAGATTGTCATTCCTAGAACAAGGCTTTCTCCAAACACAATAGAGCTATAAGCAATCCTGTTTCTTATGATATAGGCATTATTATCCCCATTTTACAGATGATGAAATGGAGGTTAAGCCATTTTTCCATCCTACTGCTGGTAAACGACAGAGCCAAGACTTGGAGACACAGGTCCCCTTGCCTGTGTTCCTTTTAAACCGTATTTTCCTATTGCCTTGGTGGACCAAGACCTGTGATGGCTTTGTTATACATTAACAGAGAACAGACTCTTGAATTTGGGCATCCAATGTCAGTGACATAACATACGAGTCCAGGGTGTTGGAAATGAGTGAAAACCTAGCCCCTGCAAACACACTTCCAGATGTTTGCTAACGTTGAGGTGTGCTGCCTTGGTCAATCATCAATCTGATAATATAGCGCCCGGTTAGGGCACTGTGGGACAGAACAGGGAGAAAAATGTGTATCTGCCGGCAGCCTGTGCAGCAACCTCGGCCTGGGTGAGGCAGCTTGCTGCTTAAAAGGAAGAGCAGGAAAGCTCAAAGGGAAAGTCCAAGGACCTTCGTGCAGTAAGAAGGGAGACTTGAAGTTGTTTTGTTCAGTGCTGGGATATTACCTAGGGTCTCAGGCGTGTCAGGCCAGCCCTGGACCTCTGAGCCACACTCCTAGCCTGAGTCCTGGAAGTGGGGCTCTCTTTCACAGACGTCCTCTTCCAGGAAAGCCTAGGTAATGCTTAACTTTAATTTGTCTGGGTCTTGACATGACTCTTGAGAAATCATAAAGATTTGCCTGTGCCTCTCACAAGGGAGCTGACACAAAATGTTCTTCAAGAAAAATGATCTTTCTTCAGGGATGGGTGGAGGGCAGGAAGGATGCAAAATGCCTCTCCATTGGAGAACTCTTTCATTTTTGTTTGTAAGGAACTCTGCCTGGCAGGCCAGCTCAGGTCCCCTGAAACTAGAGTTGGCTGGACCAGTGTTCCCCTCAGAAACTACACTTTGTTTTTCCTCCGGGAGCTGGGGCCTTGATTACCTGTGACTCACTAGTCCTGTGTTGCCTACACACATGTCAAGGTCTAAAATGGCGTCTGTTCCCTGCTGTCCTCCCCCAGTTCTGGCCCCCACTGACCTCTGGGTCAGACACATTGCCAGAACACATACAGTACCACCTCAGTGTGGAAGTCAGGAACCTCTGGCTCCTCCCTGCCCTGAAACGCTGAGCATGACCCAAAGAATAAAGTTTTTCCATTTCCTCCCCTCATTGTGTCATAATACTTTTGTCTCATGAGCTGCTCTCTGCTGCCCTGGTGTTACTAGAGGATTTGGACCTTCAAAATTCTAGTAATCGCAGCCGGGTGTGGTGGTGCATGCTTGTAATCCCAGCGTGCAGGAGGCTGAGGCAGAAGGATCATTGCAAGTCTGAGGCCACCCTGGGCTACATAAGTGAGTTCAAGGCCAGCCTGAACTGCATGATGAGACCCTGTCTCAAAAAGACCAAAAAATTCAAATAATCTATTCCTTGGCCAAGTGGACTAAACATATCTCTGAGTTGTGGGTATAGAAAACTTCACTTAATAAAGATAACACCAACTTTAACATTATAACGCCGCTGTTTAGTACATATCTTTTGTGCTGAACAAAGTGGGGAGTATTTCACATGTGTTAGTTATCACACTTATTCCCCTAACAACCCTATTGCTAGTACCTCCAGTTTATAGAGGATTTGAACCACAGGTACCTGGAACTTCAAAGCCGGCTTTCCCCACTCTAAGTACCACCCCACCCACCTGCCATTTTGTGCCGTGGTCTTCCCTGAAAAGGCATCCATATCCTTCAGAGTCTCAGTTCGAAAAGCTGCTCCATCTCCTACCATTCACTAAATTCTACCTGACTGTCCTTGCCAATACAAAGGGGGTTGCTGACAAGGGGGCTTGGTACTCCCTGGGTTAAAAAAACTGGCTTTGGAGGCCTTGGAGGGGAGGGATGAATGAACATTTTATCAACACAAATGTCACTGGCAGCCCCAAAACAAACAGCGTCCCACCCGGCTTGCTCCTTTATGAGGCATTCAATCAATAAAATGAGAGCAGAACTCTGTCAGATTTATTGGCTGGGTTCAAACCGAACACCTCTTCTACCCGCCACAGGCTGGGTCACCAGCTCTACCTTTCCGTTCCAACTTTGGTCAGCCCCCATTTTCTCCTGTGGGGTTACAATGGTTCATTGTTTGAGGCAGGCCTTGTGAGAAGTTGTGTTTGTTTTGCCTCTTATCTTATCAGCTCCAGAGCTACAATGGCCCAGGTGTACTCACCATTTTACCATCAGGTGAGAGGAGATTGTGGCCTGGGTCCAGGCTGGCTGGGGAGACTTGCTGTAAAACTGACTGGCTGGTCACCATGGCGCTGTTACCATGGTGACTGATTGTTGAGGAGGAAGTGACCTCATTGCTTCCTTGCTGGCTGTAGCGTACTCCTGAAAAACAACACAAGCCCCAAGAGGAACATTAATGTCACAGGGACCCTTGGAGTCCCTGTGATTCAGAGCCTCTTGTTTTCAAGGGTGGATGACAAAAAAGCACAATTGTCTCCCTCTCCCCTGTTTACCCATAGGAAATATCAGCTGTCTGTCTCTGGGATAATAGTGCCATGGTTTCTACTTTAATTCTAGAATGTAAGCTCCATGAGGGTAGGACATTCTGTCTGTTTTGTTTATTACTGTATTTCCCGGTGTCTTGACACTTGGTAGTCACTCAATAAACTGCTGAAAGAAGAGATTCTTCTTGTTATTGCTTTGGTATAGTTTCTTAGGATCTACAGACTGTTACTGGCCTTTTCTTCTTGGGCACAGTATTTATTTTATTCTTCAAATTGCCTTCTAGAAATGCTTCCCTAGCAGCTCCTCTTGGCTATATGGAGGCCCAAAGCATGAGTAGACCGACTGACAAAGAAGAGATATTGTCCAGTGGCCATAATTCAATCAGCAGTCTCTTGGTACCACTTTTGGCTGAGGCCAGGGGACACAGGCAGAGCAGGTCAGGGATGGGGCTTCAGCTTTCAGGTTTTGGCTCTGGAACTCACATTCCTAGAATCTCATTTGGCTGACTTCCAGCACACAGGGAACTGCATGGCTATAGGAGGTGAGGTGGCAGCTGATACAGGTGGGATGTGGATGCTTTATCAAACCATTGCAGTCTGATCTACAAGGGCAGAGGAAACCAAGCGTGCTTACAGCCTCATTGTGCTGACCTTCCTTCTTGGATAGAAAACACAAAGGAGGTCTGCTCTTAGGAAAAGGAAGGTGCTGGACAGAGACCAGGCAACTGAAAGAAGCTTAAGGGCAAAGAACCTGGAGCCATTTTGCAGATGCTAATCCTGTTGGAGGTGCCCCTGAAATAGCCAAGGACAAAGTTGGGAGACTTGAGCACAACTCACCTCTGATTTCTTATCCCCAGACAATGCTCTTGTGTTTTGTCTTGGATTGACAAAAAGGTCTGGGGGCTCTGTCCTGCCAGGGAGCAAGAACAACTCTCTAGGCATAGAATCACTTGGAGAAGTGGGCTGACTTTCAGCTGTTCATCTCCTTTTGCCCCATTTTCCAAGATGAACCATCCCTGTACACCAGTTCTATTCTTTTCCCCCTCCCCTGCCTCCTTCTCCAGCTAAAGCCCCATCTTCCAGGGGAGGCCACAAAGTCCCCTCTAGAGCCAGGCAAACTGCCATAGCCAGTGACCTCTAATTCACTAAGCTGGAGCTTACCAAGAAGAGACTCAAGCCAGTTTTCCCAGGATCCTCCTAAGGACATTACCCAAGGCTGACATGACCTAGAGCTTCAGAGGGCTGGGGAAAAAATAAACAAATGCTAAGGCATTCTGACCTTCAGGAGCAACTTGTTTGACTGTGAAGTGGCTTGGTGCTTGCTCTGTGGGCTTTTTGTATTGGCTGTTTCCCCATCCTTTGATCAAGGGGCTGATGGGGGGATGGGTTTGTCCCTGGAATTTGGTGGTTGTTGGTGCAGGGGACTACATTTTTTTGGGGAAGAACAGGAGCCATTAAGTTAAAAAGAGGAAAGGCTTCTGCCTCTCCAAATCAATACCCCTTGTTCTGCCTGTATTCCTCTGTATCTCTCTGGGGCCCTCTAGGGCTCCCTTTTACCCTTCTTGTAAAAGGATTAAGTTAGCTCCTGTCTTGCTACTCACTACTAGGCTGCCAATAGGATCTTCCAATAGTTCAAAGGGTTTTTCATATAGAAGAAGAAAGAGATTTGGAACTTATGTGTTCACAGGCAGAGCTAAGTCAATGGAAAGGAAGGAGGAAGGTTTCTAATAAATAAAAGGAAGAATTTCCTAGCAAAGAGGGAAAGTGGGAAGACTGTGCTCTAGAACTAGACAAACTTAGGTTCAAATCCTGCCTTTGCTCTTAATAGAAGTGCAATCATGGGAAAATTGCTTTTCCTCTCTGTACCTTGGTTTCCTCTCATAAAATGGAGAGAATACTTCCTCAACAGGGCTATTTTGGGATTAGAGCTCACATTTTATAGCTCCTAGCATATGGCAAAATACAAGGCAAGTGTCAGTGGGAATACTGGGGGAGGATGCTAGAGTCAGGATGGGTTCCAAGATACATGTCCTAAGGGTCGAATTATAGACAACTTGGGGCAGATTATAAGTAGCAAGTGAAATTAATTTCACAGAGAACAGTTTCTACAGGGTGCTGCTCTGGCAGAGCCACTGAGAATACTGCCCTGAATGCAACTTGGGAAGAGGCTTGGCTGCTGCCCTGATCTTTCATTTTGGAGGGACTGGACTTCACCCTGTTTCTCTCCCGCGTTTTCTGACTCCCTGATCAGCTATTTACCTCCCCAAGATGCTCTGCTCCTGAGAGAGTGGTGATAACACTGGGAGGCAGGTGTGTGCTCACCTCCCAGCTTGTCCCCATCATCGATTCAGTCTCAAATCAAACAGTCTCTGGATTTAGCCTATTTAATTTGGCTGAAGGAAAGGGCTAGCCCTGTGATGATCAAATATGGGTCACAGGGAGGCTTCTCTCTACCATGGGCCACACAATTATTTATTTAAAAATAATTAACCCAGGATATCCGCAGGAAACAAAAAGCCTTTTTTTACAAGACAGCATGGCAGGAGAGAGGCCTGAACCATTTGTTAGAGTCCAGGCAGTGCAGCTCAAGCCTGCTGTGGTTTGCACGCTTTGTTTCCCAATACGATCTTCATTATGTGAGAGATACAATGGCGGAGCTGCTCTGCTAAAGGCAGATGGACCTCTGAACCTCCCTTCAAAAACCTTGGGCTAAGGGCCAGAGTCCTGGCTGGGAATTAGGCGATCCCTGTTTAGACCACAGCTTTGCCATCCATTTACTGAGTGACCTCCAGCTTCCTTATCTATAACCCAGAGGCTGCCTACTGCAGGGAGGGGGGTTTCACTGCATTCCGGTGGGAGCTAGGCAGAGGCTTCTCATCGGCTCAGGACCCACTGTACCTTCTCCCACTGATGCTGCTCTCACTGGGATGGCTGGGCCCCGGAGGGGGCTGCTGTAACTGGCTAATGTGTGTGAGTGGTAGAGAGGGATAAGTGTTCTTGTTAGAGGAAGGAGAAGCCAAATCTGTGTCTATTTCACACATTCAGAAGAGCACTTGAAATGAGCATGGATAGGCTCTCTCACCTAGGTTTAAAGCTTGGCTCTCCCATGTAATAGCTGTGTGACCTTGGGAAGGTTATTTAACCTCTCTGAACTTTACTTCCCTAACTGTTAACAATACCTATCCCAAATCATTGGGGGGAAAAAACATTCAGTGAATTGGCAGATGTGAAATTGTTGCTCAGAATATAACAGTTTCTGCCACTTTCAGACTGCCTTTGTCTGAAGGATGTTTTCAGAGAGCCTGAGATCATAAAACTTTACTGAGCACCTGGCACCCAAGCACTGTGGAGCCTGTGTTAAGAAGTGGAATGGGATCTTCCCTTCTTCCTTCTGCACTGTTAGCTCAAAAAATGAAGATATGAGAAAGGTTTTGGGTTAACCCTTACTTGCCAGAAATGCCAGATTAGTAGCACAGGGGATCATGGAGAAATGACAATGACAGATAGTAGCAACACCCCTATACCTACTTCCTGGCTCAAACCACTGATTGGCTGTGTCCTCATCATAAACGCTGTGCACCACAAGTGTGTCCAGGAGCACAAGCCACCCCAGGTGGAATCTACAGACCTCCAGAACTTTCCCCTGTTCCCAGGCCCCAGCTGCATGGCTGTGGGGTTACTGCCGAATTCCCAACAGCACATGGACAGATGCAGATCATCTGGTAATACTGACCAGTAATACTGGTCAGAAGTTTCAAAAACACGGATGAAGCGTATGTTCCAGCGTTCCCTGCCCTGCCTTCCTCAGCCAGCATCTATCTCCAGCATGCTTCAAGCTGCTGCACCTTGGGATTTCTTTCTAAACAAAAGCATACCCTGTCCCTGCCCAGCTTGGAAACTTCTGACGGCTCCTCACTATTTTCTAACCTGAGACTGGCAGAATCAGGCTTTGGGCCTTTGATGCCTTATTTGCATCATCTCTAGCCACACCCCCTGCAGCCTCATGAGCGCTCTCAAGTGGTCCCGCCATGTCCTGTTTTGTGACTTTGCTTTTGCTTCTCCTTCTGGGTGAAAAGCGTTTCCCTTCCTTTCCATGTCACACCCTTTGTGAAGGCTAAATGCCACCTCCGGGAAGCTCTTCTTGATTCATTCTCTGCTCTGTCCTTTGTATCTTGTATGTGCTAAGAGACTCCAGAGCAGGAGTTGCCCACCCCGTATGCTCACGTGTTGACTTCTATCTCCCTTTTAAAGAAGTGATGGCTTTTACTCATTGTTGTACCCTCCGCTCTGCAGAGCACCTGGCACTGTGACTGTTTAAAAAATGAAGAAATGAGTCTCAGTGGCTTTGCGTGCCCCTACCCCGGAACAAGGTGCGTCACTTCTAGCAGGAAACCTGTGGTCAGTTCTGTGGTAATCACTGCATTAATCTTGTGAATCTCTTCCAACTGCATTGCTGCACTAGAGAACCGTGTGAGTCACATCAATTTTACATCTGAGAAACACTAGTGAATTCATAAATCTGTACTGAGCTGAATGGGGCCACACAGAAATACATTAAATGTGCCCACGCACGCACACACACTTATGCATCTGCCAGCTACCTCCGTCACTCTGTGTGCTATAAACCACATCTATGCCCTGAGGAACCACACTGTTTGCCAGGCGTGGTGTGCACACCTGTAATCTCAGCACTCAGGAGGCTGAGGTAGGAGGATTGCCAAAAGTTTGAGGCCAGCCTGGGCTACACAGTGAGTTCAAGGCCAGCCTGAATGACAGAACTAGGCCCTCTCTAAAATAAATAAATAAATAAAAGAACCAAAAGAAAAGGAATCATGATAATCCTCAGTGACTTAGGACTTGGAACCTTCTAATGCCCACTTCTTTAGGCACCTTCTGGACTTTTTCAAACTCAAGTGTCATATTTATTGTTGAGCACCATTTAACAAGTATAAAACCCTGCTAATGTTTTTACTGGATTCTTATCTTTTAAAAATGTGTCTGTCACTCCCGCCTGTAATCCCAGCACTCCAGAGGCTGAGGCAGGAGGATCCTTGTGAGTTTGAGACCAGTCTGGGCTACAAAGTGAGCTCAAGGCCAGCCTGAACTGCATAGCGAGACCCTGTCTCCAAAAGACAAAAATAAATAAATAAATAATTTTAAAGTGTCACTGATGGAGTTTTAGAGCGTTATACCCTTAAATCTCTGCCCTGTGGTGTTTCTTGCACACTTAGCAAAGCATGTTTGTTTTTAGGATGTGAATGATGAGTTATACAGAACTAGGCACACGTGTTCAGACTGCCTCACAGCTGCCAGAGAGCTGCTGCTCGGGGCGTCATTAACCACAGAGATGTTTTAGAAACTTGGGTCTGTGAGTATAGGACATCTCATAAAGCCTTGGATATTCAGTCCAGCTCTCTAGGCACTTCAGAAAAAAACTACAACTCCAGTTCCACAATTCCAAAGAGCAACAAGGCACCATCCTCTATACACTGTGAACCAGTATACTCCCTCTCCCCGTCTCTCTAGCTTAACTCTGATGATCCTGGATCAACCAGTGTTTAGACCTTGGCATTTTTATCTATAAAATGGACAAACAGATCTCCCTTCCTCATACGCTAGAATGACAAATGAATAAAATAATTTCAGGAAACAGTAGGGGACAAAATTCTGGTTGAATAGAAGACCAGTATTAGCCAGGAAATGTGTCTACAATTCCTCTTTTACAAGGAGAGACAAGGGAATGGGAACCGTTGGGTAATGTGGGGCTCAGCTTGTCTCCTGTATGGCCTTTGGCACTGAAGCCTGGGGGTTCCCTCCACTGGGGTCCGGGATGCCTTCACCCTTGGCATTTCAAAGCCAACCTCCCATCCCTGATAATGCAGGAATGTTCCTCTGGCTGGTGGACCTCTGCCAGCTTGAGTGAGTGTCCCAGCCGCCAACAGAGTAAACATTACTCAACTGGCTGGGGCTCTGTCACACACATTCTTCCCCTGTGTTTCTAACCTCATGCAGAGCACAGCCCAACCCCTTTGGGTCTGGAACTGGGAATTTCAACTCAGGTAGGAGGGAACTTTCTTCCAAAAAGAAAGGACCACGTCCACAAATTATGGCTAGGCAGAGCTGCCTTTCCTAAGAAAGCACAGCTTTGTACTGGGGAGAGGATAGAGCAGGTATGATGTCCCAATACTGGGTCCTGACAACTCCACCCTCCCGCAAAGCATGAGTTGCTTTTCCTGAGGACAGAGGTAAAGAGATGAATGATTCAGTCTGGTGAACTTCTGAGACATTCATTTGGGGTTAAAAGAATGTGAACAATTCCCTGATTTGAAACTGGGAGCTCCAGAAATGAAAGCTTTCAAATGAATTAGCACTGCTGCCCTTGTTTTCTCATTTGTAACACAGGTCTTTTGCCACTTCTTCACAATATTTCCTTTGAATGTTTGCAAAGAGTTTGGGAGATTAAAAATCCAGAAACCTGGGAAGAAAAAGCTGATGCAAGGCGAAGCCATTTTAAACACCGGGCTCATTTCTATTTCAGATCCCTTTCTAGTGAAGGTGGCTTAGGTAGAAGCCCAGTTCATAAGAGGAGAAACACATTCGCCTGCCTGGCAGGCGCAAGGTCGTGAGTTCGGTTCCTGGTACCGGAGAAAAACCAAAAAAAAAAAAAAAAAAAAAAAAAAAAAAAAAAAAAAAAAAAAGAGGAGAAACACAGACAGGCCTGTGGGGCGGGTAAACATTCTTGACTCAAGGAGTAAAACACTGAGTGATACTTCAGAGAAGCCCACAGACTGGTTTTCCTATGAAAATCAAAGCAAATATAGCCAAGAAAAAAAACTAGCCAGTTTTCCATCAAAAGCATCTTGGCTGAGAACAGGAGCTAAATGTTCCCAGTGGGCCTGAAAACATCCCACCTGCAGGAGGTACAGCACCGACAGAGACCCCCTGTGTCCTCCCACTGGTCTGCCTCCGGCACCATGCCTGTCCTTGCTACAAAGCTGGCTTCTGCAGGTAAGTATCAGGTTGTTTGCGGTGAGTACTTTGGCCTGGAGATCACTGCTGCCAGCGTAAAGGAGGCATAAGAACCTGCCTCGCATTCAAGAACCTGAGCAGTTCTTACCTATGTGAAGATTTCACACTGTCTGCTTCTCAATGTGCTACAGATGCTCACTGGCAGAGTGGGAAGTGAGGTTCCAAGAGGATGAGGTCATTTTTACCACCTCTTGCCAGGGGTTACCCAGTAAGTCTAGTGTTTCAAAGCCGAGCCTTCTCCCTCTGCTTGCTAAGCCCCAGATGAACGCCAGATATGTGAGCTACCACATTGTGATCCACTAATAGCTTGAAATAATTTTATGAGTTTATTTACTATTTTCATGGGGAATGGAAGCCCCATTGAGGGCAGGACCTTGTCTATCTTCACCATGATCTCCTCAGACTCTTTCAAAGAGCCTAGCATGTGCCAGACGCTCAATAAGTATTTGTTGAATGAGTAAATAAGAATGAATGAGCTATACTTCAATGGTGACTGAGGGCTTCACGCCCTTTTCGACTTTGGTCTGCTGAGTGGCTGAGAGGTGACTGGCACACATTTACCCTTTAAATCTCCTGGTTTTTCTGCAGTGAGGGGAGGCAAGCATTATTTTTGGTTGTTGTTTTTAAGGAGTAAGAAGGAAGAGAATGGAGAGAGGAGGAAAGATTAAAATGTAATCAAAATGGAAGAAATAATATTGGCAGATTTGGACAGTGTCATGTGAATGAATGCACCGGACAGGTGCATGGAGGAAAGGGTGATCAGCAGGTCTGCCTTCTGCACCTGAAGTGGCCCACAGGGCTTTCTAGAAATGGCCAATGGGATACCCACGGGGAGCTACCAGTTCTCTGCATCCTGAAGCCCAAGCATAACACAGGTTACCTCAAGCTCCTTAAGGAGTTGGGAGTGAGCTCTTCTGTTAGAACAGGTTGATTTCTAAAGGTATAGGCCTGCAGGCTGGAAACCCAATTTCATTTTAGCACCTAGTCTGGGGTCCATTGGATTGATTTTTGAGGTAAGAGTCCATGAATGAGGATAGACCGTGGCAACACGAATAACTTAATGTTTTTTTTTCCTCCAAAGAAGCTAGTGTAAAGCTAAGAAGGGTTAATGGGAGACACTGTTAGGCCTAAAGGTTGTGGGCACAGACAGTGTCCTGCTGCAGTCTGGCTCCTGGGGTCCCGCCTTTTCTGAGAGGCTGCCTTTGCAGGCGGGAATAATATGGCTGCAACAAAGGCCCTGGGCTTGGCTGATAGGATGGTGATGCTTCTAGTGGGTCTGGGCAATGGGAGAAAGGCTATAAAGCCATCAGCAGACTGAGCCACTGGGTGCGCACACAAAATAAGGTCCTATAAACAGACATCTGGATTGTGACTGAAGGGCTAATAAAATTGCCTTCGAAAAGAGAAGTTTTCCACTGTGACCTATTCATAAGCAGTACCCTACTGGGAGGTGATACCCAGGGAGAGGATCTTTTAAGGCCTGACAAGTGTCAGAGCTGCCTCATTACAGGAGTTTGCCAGCTAGACCAGCCTGTTCACCACTATCACAGAGGAAAACTGCATCAGCAGCATCATCACCATCATCACCACCAGCATCATGATAGACAGTGCCAATCACCTGGCAGGCAGGCTCAGGGGTCCCGGCCCTAGGGACCACCAGGTGTTGGGCACTGAGACCTAGCAAGATAGATGATGAATGGTTTCCATTCTGCTGGGAGAACAGAAGCACCAGTCAACAGCTCAAAGAGCACCACCAGAGAACCGACAGCTGCCCAGCTGAGCAGTTTTGCTTCTGTCTCTCTCAATGAATTGGATTTGTAGTAAGTCTAGACCTTAGGTTTGCCAGTAGAAACTCAGAAAAGGTAATTTTCTCTCTTTTCTTGCCCAAAGGATACTGGTAAGAGGTTATAAAAGGAACTAAACTAGTACAACATTAATCTAACAAAGCTTAACTAAATGAGTAAGCTAAACTAGTAGAAACTAAGCTAGTAGAACATTAGGGAAAAAGTCATACTATGTTCTTTGAAAGCTTTCTGGTAGCTTTTAATGTTGACATTATCTTTTGAACTGTATATTTTAGGTAAGAATGTGGAGCTGGCTGGCATTGCTGCTAGAAAAGGGAAGATACACTGTAATGAAATATGCAGATGTTATATAACACAAAACTAAGTTATGCTCAGTTAAAAACCGAATATCAAACTTAGAAAATGGGTCACTTATTTTTTTACGAGGCAAGAGCGGGGTTTATTACACAGAGATATAGGCTGTACTCAAGAGCATGCAGAGTGCGGGTGCTCAGAGAAATGAGGCACCGGAAACAGAGCATTTATGCATTAGGCTTTTGAACAAGAAACTCTCTATAACAGATATCTTCAGTCTACTGACATGTAGAGCGTCTGCCATGTGCCAGGCTGGGCTAGTGAAACAGTGGTGAAGAAATCCAACTTGGGCTTAGATGTTGGATTGCCCACAATCCTACCACTCAGAATACGCAAGCTAAGTTTAGGGACTCCAGGGGCCGCTTTCACCGTGAAAATAGTCTTACTTGATTTTTTTTCTTTGACAGGTAGGAATGCAAACCCTGTATTTCACTGGTAGTGGGGTTCTAGACAATAAAGAGGTTGATTTCCATCTGTAAATCACCTAGAGACAAACGAAGCACTGACGATATGCCCACCGTGTAAACCAGTGCTACACAAACAGAAGACGCTGTTTAGACAGCTTCCACTCATACTGAACAAGGACTTCTTTGAGCTTTGTTGCCAACCCAGTGCAACAGGTGCCCACTGGAAAGAGGCAGGGGCAGGGCCTAAGGCACATGCATACCGCCTGCCACTCAAGACCCCGAAAGTGTTAACCTCCAGCAGTTAGAGTTGTCTCATTTATACCCAGCATAAATCTGTTTATTGTGACTGGCCCCACCCAATCTGCTGGTGCTATAAAGCTCTAATGGTCCCTAATAAAGGTAGAAGCCTTCTAACAGCACACAGTTCTTGAAACTGGGACAGAGTGAGGAAGAGAAGGAGGGAGGGAGACAGATAATGAGCTAACAATAAAATATCACAGTGGCAAACCTCTCTCTGCACTTTAAGCAGAGATACCTTGGCTTGGTCCCCAAGACTGGGAACAGCACAAAATCCCCAAGCAATAACCCATCAGAGATGAAAGGTCCTCGTCCAACATCCTCATTAGTCAGAATCCCTGAGAAGTTAAATGATTTGCCCAAGGTCATTCTACCCCGCAGGTGGTTTTGCTCTTTTGAATCTTAGACTATAGCTCTGGGGTTCATCTGCCTCTTCTTTCCCAGCTGAGCAAGGCACCATCAGGACTATGATCATGGCTGTCAGAACTCTTGGGCTTTATCTAGCCTACTAAGGCTGGTTGCGCATCCAAATCTTTTAGGGTGTTTATTGCAACTTCTTCTGCCTAAACAACACTGTATCCCACCAGTCCTAAGTGTGTGGGTAGGCAGGGGATCCATGTCTATTTTTAATAAGCTCCCAGATGACTTTTATGTGGTCTGAGAAAGAGGTTTAAGAAGGATAGATCTTGCCAATGCTTGGGTTTTGTGGTCTCAAATAGTAACCAAAAGTCATGGAAAGGGAAATTCTTCTGCAGTGAAACTGTGAAGACACACCCTTAATAAGAACCCAGGGAGATCCAAAGCCCTTCCTCACTCTCAGTACCTTGAAGGTTCCTGAGTCAGCCCAATAGCTCTGCAAGGTCAGCGAACTTTTCTTGTCAGGCACTGCGCTCAGTTCTGGGTGTGTTTTATCATATTATGTCTCACAACAGTCCTAAGGAGATAGTTATTATGATCTGTACTTTATAAAGATAGAAACCACAGCTCAAAGAGGTTACAGAACTTGTTTGAGGCCATACTACTAGACAGTGACAGAACCACAATTCAAGCCAAGCCTCTTCTGGGTGCTATATCTCGCTTCCCAGATGTTCTTTGCTTCCTAGTCTGGTCCTGAGAAAGGGCTGCCTGTAGGTAGCTAATCTTGGATCATGTAGCTTCCCCTGGATAAGTTATTAAATGCTAAAGACCATCTCCACAATGGTCCTCCAGCATGTAAAGCATGAGTCCTGAGAAACTTGGCTCTTGAATGCCCCAAAGTACTAGAGGATGAAGTTGTATCTTGCTGGCTGCCTCCTTGGCTGAAATCAAAGAAGTGTGCTGTCACAGAGGCTGCTGAGTCAGGGCAGAGGATAAGGGAAAGAGCTCCCAGAAAAAAAATCAACCCTCAGGAGCTTCTGCAGTTTCCCATGCTCACTGTGGCGTTGTGTTCACCCCTCCTTTGCCCAAAGTTTGAGAGAGTGTCCCTTCTAAGAACAAAGAGTACTCAGGAGCTCAGCGGCAGCCTCTGCCAGGAAAGCACCACACCCCCTCTAATTGGCAGGTTCCCAGGGTTAATCACTAGCAAGCAATATACACAAGTAGGATACTTGCACTTTTTTCGTTTAAGGGAGAAAAATGCCTTACTCGTACAGGAAATTCACTGTCAGTATGTAAACCTGGCCTCCTGCTACATGGTCATGAGCCCTTCCCTGACACGAATGCATGGCACTTCCTAGCTTCCTCAGGTTGTTTTCGTATATTTGTATTTAATACCTTAAGAAACTAGGTATGCCTCACAGATGTCACAGAGCAGTCCTAGGTGAAACGGGAAATCCCCTCACATCCAGTGTGTTACCAGGAGCCAGCATGAGTCTGCTGCAAGATCCAGAATGAGAACTGCAGATGGAAATACTTAAACATCAGGATTGAATGAAACCTCCAGAAGAGACAGAGAAGGAGGAGAAAAACAAAACAACAAGAAGCCTCTGAAAGGGAGGATAATAGCTATCATTTATGAGGGACGGCTACGCCTGAGGTGTTTTACATATAGATCATCCCGTTCAATTCTTCTAGCATCTGCATGAATGAGTATCCCCATTTCATACATTTTTTTAAAAAGCTGAGGCTCAGAGATTCCTCACACCTGCCAGAGTCACAGAGCAATCAGCGGCTGAGGCAAAGTTGGAATTCAGGTCTGCCTCCGTAGCCTCCTCATTGTCACTTGTTGGACGTATAAAAGCATTTTCTCCTGGTATCTTTAGTACACAGTTAATGTCTGTGTTGGTCCTGGCCAGGCCAAGGGATGCTCGGGCACAAAGGAAGCTTAGTTACTATTGAGCAGCTCCCAGAGGCCCACTACTGAAAGTGTGATCCCTGGATGATCCTCTTCAGTAGCACCAAAATGCAGAAACCGAGGCCTTGCCCCACACCTACAGAATCAGAATCACAGTCTGCACTTTAGCACATGCCCATTTGATGGGCAGGCACTTTAACACTAAGAAGCTTTATCTCAGAGCTGGTTTCTAAACCTGGTGGCACACTGGGATCACCTGGAAACTTCAGCAACTACTGACACTTATCCCCCGCCCCCAGTTCTGATTTACTAGGGCTGGATGGCAGCCTAGGTACTGGCATTTTTAGAAGCTCCTCAAGTGATTCTAAAGAGTGGCAAAGCCTAAGAGCCATTGCCCCTAGGGTAGGGTCTGTGGTCTGCTGGAGAGCAGCCTATTTTTATATGATGCACCAGTGTGGCTTTTATATTTTTAAATGGTTAAAAAGTCAAAAGAGTGCAATATGCTGTGTGAAAATGACATGAAATTCACATTTCAGTCCTCGTACATAAAGTTGCACCTCAGGACAGCTCTGTTCGCTGACATACAGTCTGTGGCTGTTTTTATGTCACAAAGGTAGAACTGAGTGGCTGTGACTGCGACAGTATGGTCTGAAAATCTTAAAATATTTACTTTTTGGCTCTTTACAGGAAATGTGTTGACCCCTATTCTAGAGTACTTGTGACTAGTCAGGACTGAATGTTTCATTTGCATTGATTTTACCCTGGGTATATGCTATGTATAACTGTACGTACATAGATGTGCATTATGTGTTTACATATGTGTGTGAGTTCTGCCTTCTTCCTCATTTATGTTTTTACTTCCCCTTGAAAAGTGGGTAGAGGCATAACGCCAGGTCTTGTGCCTTCCAATGAAGCAGGTAGCTTCAAAGGCCCTTGCACAGATTTTTGCCTCTCTCTGCACCTCTAGTGCTTAATTCTCTCCAAGTTCCTGTCACTTCCCATCAAAACTTTTACAAACAGATCCCAAGAGCACTTCTCCTATATAGGCTGCAAGCTGGAGCTCTGTGCTGGCAGGCAGCTTCCTTCCTCCTTAGAGCTGAATGAAGGCAGCAAGGAGTCCTTGAATCCCCTAAGGATCCTTCAAGGGGATTAGGCCTGACCACTAGGGTTGCCTTCGGTGATACGAGTCCAGTATCTGCCCAGCCCTTTGTGTAGGAGGTGGAACCCCACCAGCCCAGCAGCCTGGTTTCTTTGTATGCAGACCAGGGTTAGTCCCCTATCGGGAAAGGCTGCCAGCAGAATACCTTGAAGGCTGGGCCTCTTAATCTCACTAATATCCTGATTGTCTACTCCAATCTAGTGGGAGCCTATGGGGTGGTACCTAGCCAGATAAAATGACCTTTAAATTCAAGAGATAAAATGACAGACAGATAAGGTCCCTAAGAAGGAGGATATTGGAGCCATGTCTGTCATGGGACCCCCAGTCAGTACAAACCTTGTTCCTACAGCAGCAGATGTTCCAAAGCAGCATTTAGTTCTCTTCAGAACTGAAATAATCTGCTACTTAGGGACAATGGGGCTCACTTACTCTGGGGGCCTTTGCTGTTGAGATGAATATTTTTACAATTGCCCTCATAAACTCCTTCCCCTTGTCTGCTGAAAGGAGGGGGCAGAGCTCCTAGGGGTGAGCTGAGGTGCCTGAACTGTCTCAGAGGCCCCATTAAGTTGTTAAGGTATTTAGTGCCCCAGACAGGGCCCAATGCAAGGGCAGTTCAAATCCCCCACAGGCACAGATGATGAAGGGTTGTGGAAGAGGGGGCTTTGATTTCTCCCCGCAGAATCCACCTTGGTCAGGGGCAGTGGGTGAGGAGGAAACAGTCAACTCCCCAGCCTTACTCCACCTCCTTGGCCACCCTTTCCCAAAGCCTCCGCCATTGAGAGGGCAGCTGCAGGAGTGTGGGAGAGAAAGGGACTGCAAAGTACTGCGGTGTGTGTGTGCTCGCATGCAAGTTTTCAGGCCTGAAAAGTTTTTAGCATATACATAGAGCCAAGAGAGATGGACAGTGTGTAACAGCTCAAAACCTGTCTCCATGGCTTACACACTCTATGAACTTGGGCAAGTTACTCACTTTTGAAACATCTCCCTTCCTCTGATTGTAAAAGGAAGACACCAGTACAGTGGTTTCCACCCTCCCTAGGGTGTCACAGAGGTTAAGTGAGAGGATGCCTTTAGGTGTTCAGCCAGGGCCTGTACCCAGGAAGTGCTCAGTCAATGCCAGCTGTTGTAATTCTTCACTGTTAGTCACTCTCTTGCCATTGGGCACTTTCCAGGTTTCCTTTGGTCCCACAGATTTCCATGCCAAGGAGAACAACAGTGTTCACACAGGTCTCCGGCCAAGAGTCTGGTTTGTCTAAGACCTGGGATTAGATTTCTGCATCCACTGGGGAAGGAGGGTGAGGAAAAAGCAGGAGGCAGGATCCTCTGTTTTTCAAGTTCTGCTCTCATGTTAGAGAAGTCAAGCTTGCTAGGCTGGGAAAGGGAGGAATAGAGTTCAAAGGGGTGGAGAAGAATAGCCACAGAAACAGTGTCCCTTCTTGGGGAAAAAGGCTGCGGCTCAGGATCCCAAAGATCTCAGAATCCAGGCTGTGGAGAGATGCTTTCTCTTTCCTATGTCTCTCTTTCCGGGAAAGTTTTTAAGTCTACACTTCCTTCCCAAAGGTGATGCAGAAGTGGGGAGGGTGAAGACTGATGAAATCTTTTCATCCCTCCTTTTCTTCCTGGAGCAGTGGTCAGGTGACTTAGTTGGGGACTGGAGCAAAGTATATAGTGAACAAGGTCACCCCAGATACCACGGCTTGGGTGAAGACCGGCCCTGCTTCCATCCCATGCCAACTTCCTCTTCTCCTCCAGCCAATCAATACGAGCACCAGTCTCCAACCAGTCCTTTTTCTTGCCGCAGCCCTGCCCTCTGACCTTTTGGGGGCCTCTCCCTTGAGTCAGCTCCAGAATGGAGGTAGAGGCCATCACTCCGGACCTGCTCAATGGCCTCCGAAGGGGCTGTCACGAGGCCTATAACCAGGGACAGCTCCTGCTGGCGAGAGCTGGGATGGGGAGGGGGGCAGATAAAGGCCTTGCAGGTTGAAGATAAATGGCTGCCTACAGCCTGCTACAGTAACTTCAGGCCCCCAAGAAGAACAGACAAAGAGTGCCCCTGTGACACTCACTGGAAAGATGAAGGCCCATCAGCGGCAGCCAGGCTGGTTCAAAGCCCCAACTTAATTGTCAATTAAGCATGCATAAGGGAGACAAAGCCATGACAACCCCTGGCTGCATGCTGGTGTGCGATTGTAAAGCTGAGGAGGGGCAACGCCGAAAACAGCTGATTCTGCTGACAATGTGTTTGTAGGGCACCTTGTAACCAATCAGCCACTGACAGAGGCAAAGTGCTCCTCCTGCCACCCCTATTGTGCTGGACATTCCAGGACCAGGGTCACACTGTGGTCATCGTGGGCAAGTGGGCCACAACACAGTGAGCGTGGCTGGGAAGGAAGGGGCTCAGTTATAGAAAAGGTGCTTTTCCTCTCTAGGAAAATTCGTCTCCAGGTGCCGCCAGCCCTCCTGGCTCAGGTGCTGGGGTTGGGAGAGGAGAACAGCTGGAGAGTGGGGGTACAGGATTAGGGCTCTGTTTTTCCCCAGCTCCACCTCAGAGGCTGCTAGTGCTGACTCGGGATGTTGGTTTCTCCTCAGCAACAGGAAGCTCAGAACATGTATTCTCCATTCCGTTGTGTTTGGGGCTTGGATAGAGGCCACATGGCTGTGGCAGCATACTGGAAAGTGACTGTGAAGCTGTTGAGACCAAAGCCTTCCCTGAGTGCTGAGTTCCAGCCTGCCGACTCCCTGGCCCCGGGTACATTACGCTGGAGTCCTATCACAGCGCATGCACCATGACAGCAACCTGTAACACGGACAGAGGGCTCTGATCCTAGCATCGTGCACCCCAGACTCCAGCACAGTCTCAGGGTCACAATACGTCTCATGGCCTCCTAGGAACAATGCCCCAGGATGTGAAAATTACAAAGAAAATACATTTTTGCTGCCTGTCATTCTTTCCATTGCTGTTGGCGTAGGCCTCTGTGATACTGCTAGCGGTGATGACAGTAACAGTGCGGTTTGTAGGGAAAGGTAATGATTACCATTCACCAGTTTAACTCTCACATGCACCCTATGAGGCAGGTACTATTTTTCCACTTTACAGACAAGAAACTCGGGGGAGTTATGTGAATCAGCCATACGGATCCCCTGTTGGTCTAAACGAAGATGGAAAATGACATGCAGGGAATTATATTCCTTGGCTTGGGACAAGGATTGCCTTGATAGCCCTAAGTGAAAATTAAGGCAGAGGGGAAGCAGCCACTGCCCACATACACAGCACCCCCTAAGTGCTGCTCTGGAAATAGCAGCAGGATCCTTTCCTCCCTGGAGAGCCACTAAGCCTCCAAAGATAAACTTGATTCCCAGCTGATTCTAGGGACTCCACGCTGGTGCAGTGTCTTCTTTATTACACAGTGAGCTCTGAGGGGGCAGGGCTGTGTGCTCCCGGTGCATTTCCAGGATTTGCTAAGCACTCAATGTGTGCTTACATTGCGGGAAAGTATGGCGCCAGCATCAGCAGACCTGAGCTCTGGTCCTTGTCTGCTGCCGTTGCTCTGTGTAGCTTTGCCAAATCACTCCCTCTGGTTCTATCATTCCATGACTTTGTTTTTAAAGTCCAGACTTCTGGGAGCACCCTCAGAGAGTCCATTTCCAGTGAGATGCGTCCTCAGAGTCCCATGTGAGCCATATCCAGGCTGTTTCTTAGCCTCCATCTCTGCCTTATTTTCAGTACCTGTCCCTGACACTCCAGACCTAGCTTTCTATATTCCGGGAGACAGAAGGCTGAAGCTAACGACCCTGTGGTGACCTTAGCACAACCTCAGCTTGTCAGAAAGCTGCTGGGCCTTTGTTTAGCTTGCAGGCTCCCTGACTTTGGTGTGGAGATCACAGGTCCCAGTACAATGGCTATTGTCTTCTCAACAATGCCCCTTGCCCCAGCCACACCCCCTGTAGCTCCCAGCTCAGCTCTGAGGATAGCTACGGTGGGCAAGTACTCCAGTCTTGCTCAGTGCTGGCCACACGCCATCTACCACTGTCCTCTGAACTCTGCTTTGAATTACCACAAAGGGACACAGTTACTCTGAGATCAGGCCAGCACTGGCCCAGGGGTTTCTCTGCCTTTCAAGAATCACCCAAATTTTCTTCCCACATGGCTGAGCCTTTCCTTTCTATGGGAACAGAACTCACAGAAACTACGGGCCAGGTCCAGGCTTTATGCTGGGCACTATCAGGTTCCCAGACACCACAGGAGAGGCCATACTACGGGCACAGCAGGCTTAGAACAAACCCTTGTATATTTCCCCACTGTTGGCTCTGAGCTTGTCCTGGTGACACGGGTCACCTCAACACTTGGATCAGCTCCCAGTTCTCAGGCCTTTCCCATCAGAAGGGCAACAAAATAGGCAAGGAGGACAGATTTCAGAACCACCCCAGAATTATAAACACTGGTTAGCTTTCCTCTGTAATCCTTTCCCCAGAATAGGAGACTGTGCCATGCTTCGTTCAAATGGGCACCAAACGCACCCCAATAAGCACACCAGTTCCGGAAACTATTTTCATGGAGGAAGTAGACTGCAGAAGTACCCGACCAGCCTATAGAAACACAGCACTCAGCACATGGGGTGATTTCTCACAATGAGAATGTAGGATTCCAGCCTGACGGACCTAAACCCCACAGTAGAGACATTCTGCTCCAGGCCAGGGCTTGAAACACAGTAAGAACTCAATCAGTTTTGGGCAACTAATCATTACAAAAGTTTCATGCAACCAAGTAACCAACGCTATCCTCGCCATGATGGAACACAGAAGCCAACAAGCACAAGGCCACTAGAATGGCTCTTCTCTAAAGCCACTGGACTTTTACTGGAACTGAAGAGAGCACTGGGGTAGGACATGCCCAAGGATGGTAGAGGGTGGCCAGGGTGCTGTTTCTCACCACCATGCCTGCACCCCTCTGCCTGCAGCTTGGGCAAGGCAGTTTCTTGGTGGATAAGCTGACCGGAAGGGCAAGGTTAGAGACTACAACAAAAGGCTCCCTTAGGGCTCAGCTATCCCTTACATCCAATGGAACAAGGAATTGGAGGAAACTTGATCAGAGCCACATGAAAATGTTCTGGCCACAGGAGACTAACCCAAGCGCCATTCCAAAGCTGTTGCTCTTCTGAAAAATCTTGGACCAAATGAGACCAGTGGGGAAAACAAGAATAGTCAGGTCTGAGGCAGTGAGACCCAGACGCTGCTTACCTGACAGCTTATTTGGAGGTGAGGCACTGGGCTGGTGGTGGGGAGAGCCATGGCCCAGCAGGGGGTTCAGGCTGTGCGTCTGATTGGAGCTATAGGCGTCCATGGCCAGCTTCTGCCGGAACGCCTCCTCCTTCCTACGGTTTGCAAACCAATTGTAGACACGGACCTCAGTGACCAAGTTGGAGCCCAGCCCATGGGCTTTGGAGGGGGAAACACCTCGCTGCAAACATTCTGCCCTGAAATAGACAGAGGAGAGCTGATGAGTGAGGATGGCTGGGAGATTTGCTTGTGGTTGGCCCCAAATACAGTCATAGTAGTCTTGGTTAGGAATTGTACAGAAGTTACAAGTTGAGTAGTGGGCTAGAGGAAGGCCTCATTTGAGAAAAAACCAGTCTATGTAATTATCTGATGAAGATGATTGGTGGGAGCATTCAGCATAGGCACAGAGCAAACTATGCTGCCCTGCAAGGCCAAGGACAGCCCTCTGGTGTGGCTTCTGATCAGAAGAGAGCAGCCAGGTATAGGCAGTTCAGGGCGACAGTCCAAACAACTGGGCATCCTGACACCTCCTTATTTTGCCAAACTTCTCACCGCACAAAAGGCCAACTCTTTTGCTGGCTACATCTTGTGGCTTCCGAACCAGATTCCTTTTTCAGACCCAGGAGCTCCCTGTCAAGGACAGGCTTAGTGGGACATAAAAGAAGGCAACCCCAAATGCTTTGTCTCTCGTTTTAATAGAGTTGATGAAACCACACACTTGGGTGTGAAATATATCCTGAGACATCACTGGATGCTGGAGAGGAATTCTCATTATCAGGAGACAGGGCACAGCCTGAGAACCCTGTGCCTGCACAGGCAGATGGATTTGCCTCTCAGCCTGGCCTCCTTCACCACATCCGTGCACTGCCAAAGCCATTCCAGAGACATATAAAGAGGCCCATAGGCTTCAGCCACAGTAAAGAGCGGGTCTGTTAGAAAGTCAATACTGGAGTCAGGGAGGACCAGACCGGAGTAACACAAAAAGTTCTCCTGAGGATTTCCAGTAGTTCCCTTTCTTTATAATGACATACAGTTATTAAGACATAAAAACAACTCTACTGAAATGATATGGACCAAATGGATTGAACAGATCCAACTAATTCTTACTTCCCTATAGTTTCCTTTTGGACTAATGGGTGGGCAAACTGGTGGAGGCCAGACCCAGAATCTGTGGCTACAAAATGATTTTGCCTGGCCCTGTATGGAGACCAATGACATGATATTGGTTTTGCCGGTCATCATAGTTTATACCAGTATTCTCCAGAGTGTCTTCCCTAGAATAATAATTTATGGGGATGTTAGCAAGTATTCCAAAGAGGAAAGAGTCCATGGTTAACAACCACTAAAGCTATGCAAGTTTCTTGACTGTAGGACTTCTCATAGTTGGTAATATATTACTGTGTGTTGCAACTCTCGAAGAAGTAGCCATATGATGTTTGTCAAAGTTATTTATCAATACATTGAGACTGGGGTTCTGAGCAAAATGCTTTGGAAACGTTCCAATTTAGCCACACTTATCTGGATAACCAGTATTTCAACTTCCCAGGACTGAGGGGGTGGATCTTGGGTCCACGTGTTTGCCTGCCTGCTCGAGCAAGCTGCTGGTGCTGTTACCTGTTGCACTCCTCCACTAAGGCCTCCCTCTCTTCCTTGCTGGGGTTCTTTTGCCGGTCGTAGGCCTGGTACAAGATTTGCTGGGATGCGGGCCCCCATTTGAACCGGTTGCGGCGCATCTTCTTGTTGGTGGGCTCAGAGCAGGCATCATCGGACTGCCCAGGCCCCTGGCTCTGTTGATTGAACTCTGGAAAGAGAAACAGCAGCTGATCCTGACTGCTTTTGTCTGTCATATTTCCAGAACTCTGGACTGTCTGGTTGAACTCTGAAAAGAGAAAGGGGTAGATTTGATAGGGCCTGTAGCCTTCACTTGGCAGACAGACAGACAGATAAACAGACGGACAAAGACCCCTTGATTCCTCTCCCCTAAGCTTTGTAATCTGCCATGGTTGTGTGTGAAGCCAGAGTGGAGAGGCCTCATGACAGGCTCCTCGTGGCACACCTCAGTGCTCCAGCAAAGTCACCCTCTTCCTTTCTTCCAAGGAACTTAAATGTAGCCAGGCACCGTGTTGAGGAAATTAATATTTTTTCTTGGGTCACTGGTCCTCAGACATGAAGCAACACTCTCAATTCTGAACACTTGTATTTTAATGACAAGGGAATGAATTCCACCAAGTCTCAGGCCAAGAGAAACACTTCTAGGGTGCAATTTACTCTTACACAACATATTCAGAGCTTGACTGTACATAGCTGTCCCCACCCTTCCTTTCTGCTCATACATACTAAACATCTGCATTCTAATGCTAGGTTCTCAGAAAAATACAAAGCCCAAAACATTTCAAACAATGCTTTGAAATAAATATATTTGAAGCTTTGTATTAGAAAGAGAAGATGCTCTTTAGACCTCAAATATAATTTCAAAGGTAATGGTATGGGTCTGTATGTGGACGTGTACAAGGGTCCATTTATGAGGGAGAAAGCCCATGCAGGAAGTCTTATAGGTCACCCACAAACTAGAGGGTGACTAGGGCAGACACTGAGACAGAGGGCCATGTTAGGAATGGCACTGGATGAGTTGGAGGGTGGTACATGTAGATGGAATGATGTTCCCCGTCTGTCCACTCTCCAGGATCCTTCAATCCATTTTTGTCAAATGAATGAATGAAAGATGGCACCTGGGCCCAGTGGTGATCTCTTAGCCTATATAGTTTAAATAAATTACACTTGATCTTAGCCAAAAGGCCAAGAAGTGCTTGGTTTAAATAAATTGTACATTCACTTAGTTTAAAAAAGAGAGCTTTGTTGTCCACTTCCTCACAACTGCATGACGCAGGGTTCATTAGGGGTGATTGGTTCCATTTTACAGATGAATAAACATAGGCCAAGCACCCTGACACATAATAAATTCTCACTTATCTAAGGACCTATATCCACTTTGGCTGCATCAGGAGGAAGCAGTGGGCTCCTAACCAGCCTGGATGTAGGATCCCAGATACAGGGACGGCTGGACTTTGTTTAACCAGTGGCTAATTGGCCAAGTTAATGAGCAGTCTTCCTGGCTGATGGAGTGTGCTTCTTCTCACTACAACCTTTTGTTTGGGCCTCACTCACTTTGGGTGATTCTCAGGCCACCTGAGGGGCTTGGAGACTTGAAATAGTCTCTGCTAAACTGATGAGCAGGAAATCACTGACTCTTTGGGAAAACGAGGGGCCCCAGACAAATTGTTTAACTCCTTGATCACTCAGTTTCCCTTCCTGTGGAATGAGATAGGGGGCGCTAAACAGTTTTTAAAAACATTAACCCTTAGTCAGGACGATGATGTTGATGATGACCCAGATTCCTCTGGTGGCCATGCCTGCACACCTCCTACATTATTTGGTCTGCAGAGCAGCTCTCTATGTGCAGTTACTTGAGGGACAATCAAAGGGGAGAAAGAAGCTCCCTGCTCAGTGTCTTCTGTCTCCCCTGTGGGCCCTACATGTTACCTACAGAGTTGCCCATGAGCATTCAAACCAAGGACCTGCAATCAATTTGAATTTTTCCTTTGGGCAAACAGATGTCATAACAGTCAACCTCTAATGAGCCATTACTATGGTGAGGTTTTGTGCAGCATCCTCTAAATGAATTCCTTCATACAACTCTCACAGCCTCTGTGTGTGAAAGGTATTATTATATCTGTTTTACAGGGGAAGAAACTGAAGCGCAGAGAGGTTATGTAACTTGCTCAAAGTCACACAGGCTTGGGGCAGGAGCTAGAGTGTGAACTCAGCCTGTAGACTCTAAGGCTCCTAACTACCAGCTTCTGAATCCTCTCTGGAAAAAACCCCAAATCAACAACAACAACAAAAACAAACAATACACCCCTAAACTCCCCAAATCTGATTTCTGTGGTGGTAACAAACCTCATCCCTGAAGCTTTGTCTGTGGTGGGTGTGAAACACACAGCCATCCCGCAGGGTTGCAACCATCCTAGTGTCTCACTTGCCCTTTGGGGAGGCAGCAGCCTGTCAGGTCTGTAGAAGCCAGTGTATGCCTGGATCAGCCAGGGGATTGCCTGAAGGTACTCAGAAGCAAGCATCCGGGACCTACTGACCTTAGGGGCTCAGCTCTTGGCTCTCTCAGTGTTTGATAAACTAAACTCTCACATATCCTCCACTTCCTTTTGGATTAACCAGGGTTGGAAATGGGGCAGAAAATGTTCATTACTCATAAAAGTTACCTGGGAGAAGCTGTCTTCAGCAGCCTCTTTCTAGGGTTGGGAGCTGGCTTAGACAAGCAGGTTGTATGTACAGACAGGCCCATGAATACTACCATTTATTTGTTTCAGTTTTTCATGAAATTTTGTAATCATGTATCATCTTTTTTTATTCTCTCCCCTTCTCCTTCCACTCATCCCACTCACTTGTTTCTGCTTTATTTATCTCCCTTCCTAATTTTTATTCCATGCTGGTATGACTCATATTCATTCTTCAAAACTGGGCTAAATGTCACCTCATATAGGAAGCCTTCCAAGAGGTGTCTAAGTGATTTAGCAATTTCTCCGCTGCTCCTTCTGTGTATCTTTATAACAGCTCTTGGAAAGCAATGGTCATTATTTACCCAAACATCTAAGCTCTTCAGCAAGTGGAAGTCCCTGCAGAAAAGGACCTGTGCACCCCACAGCTTAGCATGTTGTTTGCCACATAATAGGTATACACATGATATTTACAAAAGAAAGGAATGTTTCTTAAGCTTTATGCCTCACGTGGCTTTACATCAATAACAACAACAATTGTTATGAGCAGCTTCTACCACCCATCAGCTTTTGTAAACCGTTCTCTCTCAAGCATTCTGACCATCTTCCTGGGACTTCTGCCTTTACAGAAATTCCAGCTGACTTTCCCTGCCTTCCCTTCCCTCTTTTCGGTGGTATCTCAGGGGATACACAAATGCAGTACAAGCTGGGAGGTTGGGTGAGTCCCAAGAGTTCTCTGGCCTTTGGAGACTGTAGCTCCTGAGAATTTCAGGAACTAGAGAGTTGCTTCATGTCAGGAACACAAATTCTTAAAGAACTAATTGCCAAGGCTGGAGTCAATCCATACTGCAAAGGGGCTTCTCCTCTAAGCAGCAAACAGTTGTCACTTTGCTTCATCTAATCTATCCATGTAATGCTTCCAACTGAAGAGTAAACAATCAAAACAGGGGCTGGGGATTTAGCTCAGCGGCACAGCGCCTGCCTGGCAAGTGCAAGGTCGTGAGTTCAATTCCCGGTACCGGAAAAAAAAAACAAAAACAAAAACAAAAAAACCCAAAAAAATCAAAACAAAAGTCTTTCAGTATTACTGGGTGGAAGAACTCTTGGAAAAGGACGAAATCTTTGGGATGGCACAAGGAATGACAAGAACTGATGGGTCAGAGTTTCAAAGGCAGATACTTTTACTGTCTCTTGCCTCAGCCAGAAGTGGCTTCTTTATTGAACAGGATCATCAGCTGAGGTCCCCAACTCTACTCCTCTTGGCAAATGTGAGTAAGAACTTTAAATTGATTCTGGACTTGGTGCCACCTGATCCCCTGTCAAAGCGCAGGGTTGGATTCTAAATGTCCCTATCTATACAAATGCCTTCATTTTTAATTCCTATTTCAGAGGGTAGGAAAATAACAGCAATATTCTTGACTGCCATAAAATGTCTTCTTTGGAAACTCTGGCTTCTGGTCATATATTAAGGGGAGATGCTTGGTTTACATTATGGAAGATATTCTATTCTGTTATCTACTGAGTTTCAGAGAAAAGGATGTTGGGAAGAAGGACCAAAAAATTCAAGGTACATTGCACACTGAAGGGCTTGAAAGCATCTGGCTGGGTAACAAGGGGCTGTGGAGGGAGAAAATGACACAAGCCAGTCTACGTGTGGCAACTAACTACGAAGGCCAAATCCACCTGCCAAGTGCTCATAAAGGCCTTGTTGATCAAGGGGAAACAGAGGCAGCCCACAAGGGTCAGAGTGAGGGCAGAGATCTTTTCAAGTTGGAGCAGAGGCAGGATGCAAGCACTTACGTCGGAGGATCTCCCGCTGCTTTCTGACGTACCAGGTGTACAGGGCGGCGCGCTTCTGGGTCTTCATAGGGGTGCCCTTGTTGAGATGCTGGGAGAGGTGTGACTGGTTCAGGCCTGTGACATCCACCACTTCCCTCTGGGGGATGTTGTGCTGTTGCATGTAGCCCTTGATCATTTTGGCAGCCCTCCATGGATCCTCACTAGACAGATAAGCAAATGGTTAGAGTGCTGGTGGAAGACGTCTAGGGAGAAATAGTTTCTTGCTAGTGGTTCTACCTATACTCTGCAAAACCAACTTCCATGTATTTCTCTACCTGTCCAAATTACAACCTTGGGAGAGGAACGAAGAAAAAAAAAAAAAACTCTAAAAAAAAAAAAAACAAACCAAAACCAAACAATGCCCCCCCACCGCAAAGAAACCACCTAAGTAGAAGAGCTGAAACCCCTGCACAATGCACTTTCCCTTTCTTCCAAAATCAGCAGGAAAGAGAAGACGACTGTTCATCTTCAGAAATGAGCAAAGACCACTCACACACTCTCATTAAGCAGGGGAGGAAAAAGCTCTTGTTTTGTTTTGCTTTCCTTCATTTTCCTGGAATTCGAGATATTTAAGAGGCCAGACCCACTGGAGAGTAGAGCTGAGCTTGAGACCAGGTGGACAGATCTTACAAAGACGGAGGCAGCCTCCGTTGCTGACTTTACTGCATTTCAGTCTAAGCTTCTCTTACATTATTTTCTTTCTGAACTATTGAATCAGTCTCTTATAAAACAAGGGTGAAATATGTGTCTTGTTTCCTGAAAAGCAAGGAGGACTTAATAGCTAAATATTAAATCCCTTGTAGAGTTTACAAAAGTTTTCAAATACAATGACATTCCTCCCTGGGATCAAAGAATCATACCACCTGCAAGGAAGGTAAAGTTAAAAAAAAAAAAAATCCACACCTCCGCCTCCCAAATAAAATTTAAGGAAGATAAATGATTTCAGTTTTGCAGTAAGACATTAACAATCTCAAATGCCTTGTTTTACTGTATTCTTCGTACATTCCTCCTCGGATATGGCAAGCGAATCTGGAAGGTAACTGTCTCATAAATTTTAAGTTTGGGCTAAGAACGTGGTCAGACTTCATTTCTTATAAACACAGGCATGCAAAAAACTTTGTATTAGTGCCTTTGATATTTATTTAAAATTTTCTCAACTTTGCTAATATCATTTCTTGCTTAGTAAATAGGTGACAAAATGAGAAATGTCATTTAAATTAAGAAAATAAGACATAGTATAGGGTAAAAGTATCAAAGAAACAATACTTTCACAAATATTGTACATTTTAAATTTATAAACACCATCTCTTTACTGTGCATTTATATATAATATATATATATTTGATAGGTCGTAAAAATGAAGGGAAAATTTGTTTCAGATGAAACAATAAAAATGATGTTAAAGCAGAGATCCTAAATAGATAAAATGTTGCAGTGTAACATTTATTTCTAAATAGTGTCTATGTCAAATAAAATTTGGTTTAGTGAACTCAACTTCTAATAATTAAACAGACATTTTATGAGCATTTGAATGGTTCTGATTATTTTTAGAAAGCTTTTGATATTAAATTTATAAGAACTCGGGCTTTGAAAGAGATGTTTCTGAGAAATGCAAATTCTAGATTAATTACATATAAGTTAATAACGAATTTCTCAAGTATTTATAAAAGTACTTCCAAGTAATACAACATAATGAAGTAACAACAAGAACAAAAACAGAGAAAATGCATTCCTGTTTTAAACATGAATTCACCTTGAGCAAGAGAAAAATAAGGTAATAAACATTTTAGACATATTCATGTAAACATCAGAGATCATGTGAAAGTTTATTTCTGGCCAATATTTCCCAAGATACTTTCAGGGTGGAACACACTTTCAACAGATACGAACAGTTGCTTCAAAAGTTAGGAAAAAGTATTTGGATTTTAGAAGTTAATACTGTATTGCTTGAACAGTTTCTTTGGCCATTTGTCTTTTGTTGAAATTTCTTTACCTGTGTTCATTTTGTGCGCCTAAGAAACCTAGGAAAATAGTGCAATGTTCTAAGTGCAAACAGCTCGGTGAAAAAAGTGAATCAGTTCAACAATCAGGCCGGTTTCAATTTGTAAAAAGTCCACAAAAATCTTATAAACAAGGCAAAACCTTCAAGTCCGAATTAAAAGAACTAGAGTTCAGGGTAAGATGGCGTAGTTACTACACCTTTATACCTCTCTGCCTCCAGAATTCCCGTATCTTTTCTGGGAAAGGCCCCGAGAGCTGGTTTAGATATCTTTTAGTTTTTAAATACAGCTCACATTCAGGAGCTCCCAACCCGGATAGACGCGCATGGCCATTGTGCTCGGAGCGCAGGTGTCAAACGCCAGACCTGGCCGCCGCAATGTCCGCCAGGCACGCTGCTTCGCAAACAATGACTGCTGCCCGCGAGCGGAGCGGAAAAACCCCGGCACAGCTGTAGGCTCCTTCGCTGAGAAGCCACAACTCCGGTGCCGTAGGCAGCAACCAACTTTCCTAATGCCACCTCCGGCCAGTCTGGTGGAGAGCTCCGCCGGGAGCAGAGGACCCGGCAGCACACAGCACACAGTCCCCAACCTGCCTTCCTGGCCTTTCTCTTCTAGGAGGTGTAAAGGGCGTCCGGGCGCTCCACCAAAGTGACTTTTCTTTTCTTTCCGCCTTAGGGGAATAGGCTGGACAAGAAAAAAAAGGAGGTGGGTGGAGGTAAGGGGCGCTTGTGCCTGGCGCTCTGAAACCGATTGTGCAGTGACCTGGGAACCGCAGACAATTTCTTGAAAAATTACTTTAATAAAGTCTGACGAGCCCGGAGTTGGGGAGCGAAGACAGCACCCACTTGACAAGGGGAGAAAAGCCTCAGGATCTGTCCAGCGAACCTAATTCTGGCGAGGGTCTCGGCCTCCCTAATCCTCCTCCCCACCCTGCTTTGGGGAGAGAGAGGGCTAAGGTCCGAAGACACCCGAACCAGGCTGGGCCTGGCTTTCCACCTGCTGGGCCTGCGGGTGTCGGCGGCCCTGGGGCTCCTCTGGCTGCTCCGGGCTCGAGCAGCCCCGTTAGGGCGGCGGGGGCCCTCGGCTGCGCAGGGTCTGGGGGTGGAGACGTGGCTCGTCCTGCAGTGCAGGGCGCGCGCCCCGAGAGCGGCGTTGAGCACCCCCGCGTCTGCGTTTTGATTTCCTTCCCTTTCTAAGCCGCGTTTACAACTTCGCCAATGAATAACCCGCCTCTCTTTTCAACCTAATCACGGCCCTTTGTGTATCTTTCTGTTGATGATTTATAGAAATAAATTAATAACACCCCAACTCCACGTGCTGCAGTTTATGTTACATCTCTGCTGTGTCCCGCCGGGCGATGCTGGGCCGGGTGCAGAGGGGCGCCCTGGTCTGCTCGGGCGCCCCAGATCGTAGGAGTTCTGCCCTAGCCAGCGGCCCCGGGGGCCAGGCAGAAGGGCCGAGGCCTGGGTGACCCGCGGCCGGGATCCTGGCTGTTCCCAGGTCCGGGTCACCCTCCGCGCCGCCCTGGAGTCCCAGCCATTCTGAGGGGCTCCTCTGCGGACTCCTCCCCGCCTCGGCGACCCACATCTTGCTGTCCCCTAAGCCTGCCCGGGATCTAACGCCGCCACAAAGGGAAATGGCGAGGGAAGAACCTTAAGTCTATGAATTATAGCAAAACATTTAGGGGCGGGGGCTAGAAATGCCCCCGATTATGTTGTCTAGAGGGCAAGCCACCGAGTCCCCAGGGCGCAAATTCAAAAGCAAGGTCACATCCCACCCCGAAAGGGCACTGCGAGCGCGTGGCCAGGCCGGGAGCGACTTCAGTCCTGGGCTCTGAAACTTTCAAATCGCAGCGCTTAAGAATTGAGAGACAAGCGAGCGGTTCTTTCCTAAACCCCTGTGGCCCCAGAGCGAGGTGCGATCTCCCAGAACCACTGGGCTCTTTGGATAATTAGTAACTAGCTGTCAAAGAGTAGGCCGGTCGGTGAGGACCCAGAGGATCCGGGCCCGGGGCGAGAAGGCCCGCTCTCCCGAATTCCCCCTGGGGCGCCGGGTGTCGGAGGCAACGTGCTTGCGCGCCTCCTTTCGCAGATCGAGACCAAATCCTCTGCGAATAGACTCTTCGTCGGATTTAGCCTACACCACCCGCGCTTGCTCAGCTTCGTGGTTTCTTTTGCCCGGCGCGGGTCCACTCTGACCGCACATGCAAACGTTCCCCTTTACAAATCCAAAGACCGCTTTGGGAATTCGAGATAATTCCGAGTCCAGCCTGGGCGCCGCAGATGCGAGCGCCCACCAGATCCCGGCCCCAGGTGCTCGCGGCGGGTCCCTCTGCAAAGCACGGCGGGTCGCTGTGTCCAAGCCCGGCCACGGCTTCCTGACCTCAAGCAGTGCGGCCTGAGGCTTGCAGGACTGGTGCTTCTACTCCTGGGAAATCACAGTGATTTCACCGCACCCACTCACTCCTTCAGTCTCTGGGTCAAACCTCGGGCAAAAGGCTCCGCGCCTCTAGTTCTCGCGGGCCGAGCCCCGGCCCCACGGGGAAGGCCCTAGGGTCCCGACGCTGACCTGGAGCCTCGGGCCCAAGGGAGCCTGGTTGAGGGTCTGGGAAGGGTCCAGGTGTTGGGGGAGAAGTAGAACGCCTCCCGGGGGGACTTCTCGAGTAGCAAACGGGCTTGCGGGAGCAGTGGGCGCTGTGTCGCTCGGGCGCGGGGCCCGGGCTCCGGAGACTCCAGCGCGAGCTCTGCACCGCGCTCGCTGCCTACCTGAGCATCCGGTCCACCTCTGCCCGCTGCTCCACCGCCTCCTCGGTGTTGAGCGCCTGCAGCTCCTTGAGGATGGGAGGGGTGTCATAGTCGTCGCCGTCCTCGGAGCCCTCGTCCCCAGACAAGCGGCCCTTGGCGTGGCCGTTGGTGAGAGTATGGAAGACCGGCTTGGTGTCGGGATCGGTCCCGCTCCCGGGAGACAGAGGCAGCGTCTCCAGTTTCACCCCGAAGTTCGGGGATGGCAGCAAGTCTTCCAAGGCCTGGACCAGCACCTCCTTGGTGACCCCGGAGCTCAGTAGGGCGCTCAGGAGTTCTTGCTGGAGCGACGTGAGCTTGGACACCATTTTCCAAGGACGGAAAGAGAAGGGGGTGAGGGGGTGGGTGGGTGCGAGAGAGGAGGGTGGAGGGGAGTTTCACAAGAGAACCCCAAGTCCTGGAACCCCTCCACCCTTCAGCCTCCAGACACTTGTTACTCCCGGGGTCCCGGAGCCTCCTCCGAGAGGAGTCAGAAAACTTCTAACTTGCCATGATCGCCACCATTAGGCCATATAAGATATGCAAATTAGTGGGAAGGGCCCTGCTTTCGGCAAGATGCAAATGGTGGTGGGGAGGGGGAAACCCAGAGAGAGAGAGAGAAAGCAGTCGCGGGGAGCGAGAGACCCGGGCCGGGAGCTGAGCTTGCCGGGGCCCATTGTACTCACGCTGGGGGGCTGAAGACCTTCTTTTGTGGGTTCTGCTTATCAGCTAAACTTTAGCTGACCTTTGGACTTGTTAAAGCAAGTGGCTTGCAGCCTAGGTGCGGGGACTTTTCCACTGGCCACACAGACGAAACTGCGCTTCTGGGGTTCAGGTGAGAGCTGGAGAAAACTGGGGGTGCTCTTGGAAGAAGACAGAGGAGGATGCAGGTAGAGAGCTTCCCAGGCGTGCACAGGTGGTAAATCCGGAGAGCCAGCGGGGTGCAGGAGAAACTGACTGACCCCTTGGGCAGGAACGCGGAGGCCAGGAGGAAGGGGGTCTCAGGTGGGGTGAATGTGGATTGGGGAGACTCCGTTTATTTTAACCTCAGTTACTGCTCTCTGGGCCCCGAACCCTCACGGTCCAGGGCTGGCGGTTTGGATTTGCGGAACTGCGGGCCGGCATAGCGTAGGCAACAGTGAAGGAGTCACCGACTAATTTATGACCAGAAGAAATCGCCCAAGTGGAGGTCCCTCTAGCAGCTCGATGTGCTGGACGCCTAGGTGGCAACCTCCTGTTTAAACCCGGCCTATCAAAGGGCCTCCACTTCTGCAAAAAAGCTAAGACCGTGGGGACTCCTTTCTAGGAGTGAAAGTAAAGCTTGGCCTGCGGCTGAGTGAACATTGGAGCTGTGTGTCCCGGGCCCACTCACTTCTGGTTTGTTCGTAGTTTCAGGACACCCGCGGCGCATTCTGCAAAGGCAAGGTCACTGCTGCAGTGTTGGGGAGTCTCACTCGCCAAGTGGAGAAGGCACTGAGAAAGCCACTGAAGGAACGAAGTTTTCCCCAGCCAGACCTGGCTGGGAAGGAAGCCCTGGGCGCTTCAACACTGCAGGAGTTTCTGCCACAACTCCTCTGGGACGGCGGCAAAGGGGAGGAAGGAGGCACCCAACTCACCCAAGCCTATAGGCTGAGATCTGACTTGCAGAACAGGGGAAGGGGCTCCTTAGGGTGTACCACTCAGACTCCTGGGGCAGAAGACACTCTTGTCTTTGAGCCCCAGTTTCCTCATCTGTGGAAAAGGCTGAGAGGGTAGGTGCAGTGCAGCAGAGTTGTACACGCTGAATAAGACCACCTGTGCAAACCCTCGTTCTGAAAATAGTGTGCACACTTTCCAGTCTGGGAAGGCAGGAGGCCCCCTTGTAAAAGCCAAGAGGCCAGTGAAACCTAGCACTTCTGGAAGCTTGGAGTTCTCAGAATCAGAGAGAACGAATTCGGGAATAGGAAGGACTCGGCCGTTAGGGACAAAAAATGAGAATCAGCAGGAAAATTGCAAAGGAGCTTCTGAATATGTCCTCCTTTCTCTCCCACCTTCAGAGATAATTAGGAGAAAGCTGAGTTTAAACTAGGGATAGAGAGAGAGCTTAGCGTGGTGGACAACAGGTGTCTGGGTCACCTGTCCTGGGAGCCAGAAAGAAAGGAGGTAGTTGTGTGTATAGATTCCTGGGAAGGTTTACACTTATCTCAGTCCCTCTTCCCTGAAAAAGGGGTAATAAATCCATAGAAGTGAGGGCCCTTCATCCCGCCTTCTTGTTTTCTAGTTTGTTGTGACATATGGCAGATGTTTGCCCACTGTAATTCCACTCAGTGGAGAATTTTCTGTCTCCTCAGCTCCTCTCAAGCAGGATAATGAAGTGTTCAGAGTAAATGCCCCTGGAGAACAGCCTCCTCCCTCCTCTCTGTCTCTTTCTCTCTGTTATAGTTATAGAAGCACCAAGTACAATGTAGATCAGATTCTATGTTAAACTGGGAAGGCCCATTAAAAAGCCAAACATTACTTCTCTTTGTAACAAGATAATAGTTAAAAAGCAGTTGTAGTTCTAACTGCTGTTCACCTCCTTGAACTTCCAAGCCTCTTTCGCCCTCAACATTCAGGTATCAGCAAACCCATTCTTCCCCACACCTCAGCCACCCAAATAAAAATACAGAAATTGCACACAGGGGAAAATTCCTATGAGTGCCCAGTTATATCTTCCATGTAATCTTGCTATTCATAGCCAGAAATTCCTGTAAGCCTCTTCCCCAGACCTGCCTTGTATTTCTCACTTGCTGCTATTGTAGGTACTTATGACGTGGTTGCAAGTACTGTGAATAGATTCAGCACCTACCCTAAAAAATTTAACAAAGAATAAGGAGACCAACAGCATATCCTTTACAGTATAGGTCTTAGATTTAGCATCTAAATGAGTTCTGTCTTGAAACTCTTCAGAGAAACTTCTCTCCCCCAATAGAAGAAGACTCAGCATGTCTGCAATAATCTCTGCCTATGCTTCACATGGGATAAAGTTGGGACAGACTGAGGCAGTAACCTCATGTTAAAGATGGGAAAATAAGCTGGACATTGTAGCCACTCAAGGAGGCTGAGGTAGGAAAATCAGCATGGACGACTTAAGAACTCTGTCTCAAAATAAAATAAAAGCTGCTACAAATGTAGTTCAGTGTTAAAATATTTGCCTACCATGCACATGAGGCCCCAGATTTGATAGCAATACTGAAAAAAAAAAAAAAGAAAAGAAAAGACAAGACACTGGAAAGTCTACAGAGATGTTGCTTGTAACCACTGGAGGAAGTTAATTTGAGTGCTGTTTGGAGCAAGGCTTTAGGATGAAAGAAGAGGGTCCCTAGCTTTCATTGTTTTGGGAGATGAGAGTTGAAAGGGAGATTCTTTGGGGCAGGGGGAGAATACACAGCTGAGAAGGGGGGCAGGCTCTGTAGTCAAACAGACCTAAACGTGCAAAAGAATAATGACGTTATACTGTGTTTTCGTGAAAATGAAATGCATTAACAATCACAGGTCCCAGGAGTATGGCAGGCTCTCATATATTTAGAAAAATAGAGACACACCATGAAGTCATGCTGAGAAGCGAGGCAACTGATCTCTTTGGGCTTTTATATTCCCAGATTGTTTTTAAGAGTTACTGAATTCGAAGAGACACTATTAGGCTCTTCTTCCAACAAATTTGCAGTTAGATTCCAAGATTTTCTAAGGGAGATGCCGTCCCTGGTATGAAATAATTTGAAATCTACTTGGCATATCATTTATGAAGGTTTTCTGAGCATCGTGTTGGTAATTTTACCAAATGGTGGATGCAGCTCCTGTGAACTCACTTCGCCTGTAATTTTCTTCAGTTTGTGATAGTTTCCCTTCCTACTACCACCACTTTCCACGTTTACCTTTCTTTGTTTACAGGAGACCCTGGTCTTTCTGATCTCTGCTCTTCTGCTCTCGAAGGCTTCCCACTGAGTTGGCGGTGACTAGTAGGGCTCCAAGTGCAATCGTCCCTGGAATAAAACATAAATACCATTCTATCCTGTTCTGAGCTGTTGAAACCCACAAAACATTCTAGACTCCAGGGTCAGAAGCTTGAGGTTCTAATTCTGGCTATAACACTCCTTTCTGGGTGATTCTTCACCCCCAAAGGCTTTAGTGAGTACCTCCTCTGGGCCTCTGATTCTGCTTTTGAAAAATGACCAGTTGGTTTGGATAACTATGTAAGAACTCCAATTTTCCTGATCTGAAATTACTAAAAGGTCTTAAATTACTGGAGTCTCCACTTCAAGCTTTTTGGCCAGATATAGTGTAAGAGCTCAGGCCAGATCTCTGAATAGTAGTGTACATGAGATGTTTGACTAGCCCATGAAAAATACACACCTCAGGCTGTAAAGGTCCACAAGGGTTAAGGACTTTCTCATGTCTCGCTCTTCAATGCCTGGAGAGGTGCTGATATAAAGTAGATGCTTAACAAAATACCGAAGAAGAGAATATATCTCTGGATTATACTGTTAGAGATGATTTTTCTGTTTGCTTATTTATACTTGTCAGATTTTCTCAATTATCAGCAGTAAAATTCTAATACAAAAATAATTTTTTTCCAGATACGAAAGGATATATACTGTGTGATTACATGTATAGGCACTTAAAAAGTAGAAAGAGAAATCTACAGTGGTAGCAGTTTCTGGAATGGTAGAAAGGTTTCATGCTTTAATCAGGGTGGAAGATACATCAAGTGTCTTTACATGTAGAATGTGTGCATATTGTTATATATAAGGTATAACTTAGTAAAAAAATTTTTAAAAATATTTCTAAAGTATAAAATGTAAACAGCAGAAGTCACCGTCTTACCCCTTCCACTGTTTACACTTGATATGTGGCCCTCCAGAATCTTTTCTATTCACCACGTGTAGTTAATTGCCATTGAAACCTCTAGACTCCTAGTATATCCCAGGAGCCAGCAAACTTTTTCTGTGAAAGAGCTAGATAGTAAATATTTTAGGCTTTGTAGTCCAGAAAGTCTCTGTTGCAACTATTCACTTTGCTATTATGGACAATACCTAAATATGTGTGGCTGTGTTCCAATAAAACTTTACTGATAAAAACGTTCGGCTGGCTGGATTTGCTCCAGTTTGTCAGCCCCTGGCTGAAGCAACTAATGCCAATCAAAACTTGCAGATGCAAAAGAGAACTTAAAAGTCATCTTGTCCTCTGGGATAAGTAGATTCTTTATCTTGGGAGACGAAATAACTTTCCCAAGAGATACAATACAGTGTACTAGGGAAATCCCGGCTTTGGAGTCAAGTAGACTTGTAACTTTCTAGGAACATGGAGTGTGACTTTGGACAATTACTTCATTATTTTTAGTCTTATAGTATGAACACATGTAAATATTGATAACAAGGGATTTTATGCCTCATTGGGTTGCTGAGCGAGTTAAATGAATTACCACAGAAAAACACGTTTCATGGGGTTCACATAAGCAGGGTACAAATTAAATTCTTGCTAATAATCATAGCACAAGGCTCAGGGGTCTCCTCCCTCCTGCCTCTATCCTTCTAAATGCATAGCTTGTGGGGGTACAGTTTACTACCAAAACTCCCAGATGTTCATTATGTCTGAAGCCCTTTGAAGAGCCCTGTGAAGGAATAAAAAACAGATACAGGAAGATACCAAATCCCCATTATTTCAGCCACTGGCTTCCTTTCTAGAAATCCCTTCCACCTCTGAGCCTTTATTTCCCCACCACACTGCTATTAGATGACCTTTCCCAGGGGAACTCCAAAAGCTAAAGAAGATTTCTTTCTTTTGATTCAACAACCCACATCCTTCTGCTGGGTCATATTTAAAATAGGGTGTTCCCAGCAGCTTGTAAAAGATTAAATTAAAAACCAGTGAATGAGCCTAGTATGATATTAAACTAATAAATACTACACCTAGCATAGAGGCCTTCACTCCAGAACAATGCCTACTCCTTTTTCTTCCTTTGCAACATCAATGATAAGTGGGTGGTGGGACCAGCACACAGTAGGTACTCCAAGAATGTTTATTGAATAAATGGTGAGCCCAGTGCATAGGATGTATTCTATGAATGTTTACTAAATAAATGATATGGGTTAGGTTGTAGACCTTAGAAGAAAATCTTTCCTAAAATTTCTTGGAATTTGTTTTCAGATCAATATTAAAATAAGTATTACTGACATACACAATAATTGCATTCTCCTTTCTTTTTCTCCTGACAAACCCATGAGACAGGCACTATCATCCCCACTTTAATGGTGAGGAAATGGAAGTTTCAAGATGTTAAGGAAGCCTAGCATTGTGGTGCACATCTGTAATTCCAGTTACTCGGGAGGCTGAGGCAGGAGGATCACAAGTTTGAGGCCAGCCTGGGATACTTAATGAGATCCTGTCTCAAAATAAAATAGAAAAGGCTTAAGGATGTAGGTCAGTGGTAGAGTGGTGGCCTAGTATGCACAAGGTCTTGAATTCAGTCCTCAGTATATTAACAAATTTTTTTTCCGAAGAAGATAAGGGTTGACTTAAGATCCTATAAATGGTTAAGGATTGAAGCCTTGGACTTAGACAGTGAACCCCCTAATCCATGTTAAGTGTCTAGCTTTTGTGCTTTCACACCAAAGCACCCTGGGCAGCCAGAGAGAAGGAGAGACAGAGAGACAGACAGACAGACAGATAGAGACAAAGACACAGAGAGAGAGACAGAGACAGAGAGAGACAGATGGAAACAGAGAGAGACAGAGAGACCCAGAGAGATAGAGAGAGATCTCTAGGTCTCTCCTGTCAGAGGAGGCATCTGACATGTAAAGTGCTATTGTTCTTTTTTTTTAAACTATTCTTTTTAAAATAAAAAAGAAACATATCTGTACAGAGATTTATGATGTACAGAGAGCTTCTTCTTTTCCTTCAGTCCTGAAAATAGTCCCTTGAAGAAGGATCACAAATTTGAGGCCAGTCTGGACTACATAACGAGACCCTGTCTCAAAACAAAATTAAAGAGGGCGTGGCAGACATTACTGTCCACAATAAACAGCGGAGACCAGAAAATAACGACAGGGCTGTTGAAGAGCAGATATTCAATGCCTGGCCTGAGGTTCTGAATGTTTCTCCTTCGGGAGAGAGGAATCACTGAAAGTTTTCAAGGGGGTGTGTGCCATTTTAAAATTTATTTTTTTAGAGAATCCTTATGACATCAATAACTAGTAGTGGCTACTTATTGGATGCTTACACCACTGTGCTGAGATTTATACCATTATCTTATTTGATCCTTACAATCACCTTACAATCTCATCATCTCAATTTTACAAAATTAAAATTAAATGTTCTCTAATTTGTCCTATTTTCTGGAGCCCAAATGCCAGGATTCGAACTTTGGATTCAATAACTGCGTATGGCTAATTTAAAGTTTTGATTAAAACTTCCCATACCTCAATGTACCCATTTTTCAAAGTGGAGATAGAGCATCTATTTAGTGGGACAGTTGTAATGAGTACATGATCTAATAGATGTCAAGCCATTAGAAGACCAGCTGTCAGTAAGCTCCCAGTAATCCCACACAATGACAGTGGTGATTGCCCAAGGTGGCACACCCAGAGAGAACGTGTCCCAGCGGGTTCTTTGCTGGAGACCCTCCAGGAAACCTTTTTTTTGCTGTTGTTTTTTGTTTTGTGGTATCAGGGATCGAACTCACGACCTTGCGCTTGCCAAGCAGGCGCTTATGCCATTGAGCTATATCCCCAGCCCACCTCCAGGAAACCTTTGTCCTTCCACATGCAGTAGGTAGGTAATGGTCAGGCAGGTGCAGCGCAGTTTAAAAAGAAAAAAAAATATATATAAGCATTTTATTCCCATTGTTTGCATCAATTAATTTATGACATGTACCATGCACTACCATTTTATGTATGTTACAAAATTAACACAAAAAGAAAAATACGGAGTTACCATAAATAGGTAACAAAGCACCAAGATCCTTCTCCTGTCCCTCCCCTGTATCATGTTGCGCACCTCCATTCACGACCCCAGTTCTCAAGGAAGGACGTATACAACTTTATTTTCCTTCAGATAAACAGAAATATGGTTAGAAGCCTCTAGATAGCTATCTCTTGGGAATTTTCTAAGATTTGGAAAAAGGTGAGGGGAAATGATTAGAGGAACAGTGGTGCCTCAGTTCACGAGCTTAATTTGTTTCACAGTTTTGGAGAAGAAGGCCGTGGTCTTGTTTGTGCAGGAAAGGCCTCGGTCGTATTCATCACTCCATGCAGAGTTTGCAAACCAAACCAAAATTTTGCCAAATGCTTCTGTTTGTGAACCAAATTGTTTCCAAACAAGTGTTTGTGATCTAAAGTACCACCCTATAGGATGAGGGAAAGGAAAAATGGAAGAAGAAGAAAATAATAAAAATTAGATTAAAAAATACAACCATTTATTTTGGTGTGATACCGGGGATTGAACCGAGGTCTCCTGCATAATAACTTTTTTTAAAGGAAGAAAGATACAAAGGGAAGGAGAGAAGGAAGGAAAATGAAATAAATGAAAGAAAGGAAGCAAGGTAGAAAGGAAGGGAGAGAAAGACAGGGGCGAAGAGGACAGGCAAATGCCCTTTCCCTGTGCCCCTGGACAGAGGCAGTGCTTCTGCTTTGGAGTTGGCCTTTGCTCGGACCCCTGGGTGTCGCAGGAATGTTCTGTCACAGTCTATAGGCTGGACCTTGGCCTGCTTCCACACAATCAGAACCACTGGCTAATGAAGTGGAGACTGCTTTCTGGTCCACATCTCTTGTCCTATAGCTAGGCCTCGCTTGGTGGTGCTGCCAGGGGTGATGTAGAGCCTGACCTTTTCCCATCACTGTCCCACACACTTCATTAACTTCTCCTTGCAGCTAGAGGTGGCTGGGAGGAATCAGAACAGCTGCCAGGTTCTTCAGAGAGCAGAGCGGTGTGAGGTTTCCGGTGCATGGTTTCCCAGACGCTCCTGCCCTGGAGGTGTCTCTTGTAGGGAACGGGAGAAAACCTGGTATATAGAGCACTGGAAAGGAAAAAGTCCTGTTCCAACTTCTTGCAGGTTGCTGAGTATTTTTTCCTTTTTAGTTCTTTGCTTTAAAAATGAAAGACTTGGGGCTGGGGATTTAGCTCAGTGGCACAGCGCCTGCCTGGCAAGCACAAGGTCATGAGTTTGATTCCCGGTACTGGAAAAAAACTAAAAAAAACAAAAAAAATTTTAAAAAATTAAAAAAAAAAAATCACTTAGACAAGGTGCTTTAATGTAGAACAAATAAAATAAAACAATACACAATTTGACACAAATAATGTCACATGAAAACACAAGCAATGCTTATCGAATTAATTAAAAAATTAAATTTTTAAATTTTTTTTTTGTTTGTTTTTTTCTAGTACCGGGAATTGAACTCATGACCTTGCGCTTGCCAGGCAGGCTCTGTGCCGCTGAGCTAAATCCCCAGCCCCAAATTTTTTAATTTTGAATTTGATCAAAACATGGACCATGAGAAGTACGTAGTATTTGTTGACTAATTGACTGAATGGTGAATTTTCACAATAATCTTGTGACAATACAAGATAGACAGTGGCTTCTTGCCGGAGATATAGCTCAGTGGCATAAGTACTTGCCTGGCAAGCCTGAGGTCATGAGTTCAATTCCCAGTACCAAAACAAACAAACAAACAAACAAACCCACAAAAACTGACAGTCGCTTCATAAAACTACAGAAATTGAGGCCTGAGAAACGAAGGGCTCAAGGTCATGCAGTGAATGACAGGTGCCAGGTCCTCTGCTGTCACCAGGGTATTGGTTCCATGAGTCCTTTGGTTTCCTTTGGGAAGATTTGTCACTTGCCTCAGTGTTCTGATCAAGTCATTCCTTCAGGTCAAGTTGTAGTTCAGGTACATTGAACACCGACAAGAAGACACACATGGTGCTGGGTGTGGGTGGTATAGGGTACAAAGCTACAAAGCCGGCCCCTGCCCTCCGGAAGTGACTGACAGGCATTCCTGGGCCTTGTGACAACTGCAATGACCCTTAAGCCTATCATTTTCACTATCATTTCTGCATCTTGATGCTGAGTATTTTTCTTATCTATGTGAGCATTTGCTTTTTAAAAGAGGTATTTAGTTTTTAAATTACAAAACTAGTAAACATCAGAGACTTTAGGATACCCGTGTGCACGGCAGCCTTATTCACACTAGCCAGACTGAGGTTGCAACCTCAGGGTCCTTCAACAGATGAATAAAACTGAATGTGGGGGCTGGGGATTTAGCTCAGTGGCAAAAGCGCCTGCCTGGCAAGCGCAAGGTCGTGAGTTCAGTTCCCGGTACTGGAGAAAAATAAAAAAAAAAAAAAACAAAAAAACACCTGAATGTGGTCTTGGCAAACAACTGCGTATTAGGCAGCCATAAAAGGGAATGAAATTCTGACACGTGCTACAACATAGAGAGCTCTTAAATACATTGTACTAAGTGGAATAAGACAGGCACAAATGACAAACATCATAGGATTCATTTTACATGGGGTAGTCAGGTGAGTCAATCGTCCTGGAATTTTTCTTTTCTTTTTCTGTTCTCTCTTCTCTCCCCTTCTCTCTGCTCCCCTCTCCTCCCCTCCCCTCCCCTCTCCTCCTCTCTGTCTCTGTCTCTCTCTCTGCAATACTGGGGACTGAACTCAGGGTTATCACTCTGAGCTACACCCCTAGCCCTTTTATTTATCTTTTATTTTGAGACAGTCTTGCTAAATTGCTAAATTACCCAGGTTGGGCTCAAACTTGCAACCCTCCTGCCTCAGCCTCCAGAGTATTGGTATCACAAGTATGTGCCACCACGCCTGGCTGTAGTCCTAGAGTTTCTAATCTGTGGTTACCAGATTTTTTTTTTTTTTTTTTGTATAAATCTTAACAGCAATCTCAGCGATTTCACATGTCTTCTTCCCTCTGCCTCTCCCTTTATTTTTGCTTTTGTTTTTGAGACAGGGTCTTGCTATGTAGTTCAGGCTGGCCTTGAGCTCACTATGTAGCCCAGGATGGCCTGGAACTCACAGTGATCCTCCTGCCTCTGCCTCTCGAGTGCTGGGATTACAGGCGTAATCCCAGCCACGCTCAGCTTCCTTCTCCCTTTGGTGCTCCTGCCAGATTTGCTACTATGTGAGGTAATAGTGCTTTCTTTTTCTTTCTGCTCCAAACAGGGAACTTATTACATGAACCATACCATAATTCCACCGCAAAATATGTTTTTCTGTTTAATTCAATTCCCAAATCTTTCTCCTACCTTTCACTAACACCACATGAGATACTTGGAACAGAGCAAGAGGCACATGATTTTCTTGAACTTTAAAAGCTCCTTTCTAAGACAACATTTATTAGAAGAAGGAATTTCTTCTATATTCTGGGAGAGCTGTTCACACATACACACTCATGCACAACCCTACCTACCTCCCAGCTTTCGATGAATAGCACCGATCCCAATTGTGACTTTAATAGCAACAAAAATGGGCTGCTTTTTAGATTGCCTTTGAGATTTTCCCTACTAAAAACTGTCTTGAGGAGGGCAGTTTGGTTTTTTTTTTTTTTTTTTCTCTCTGATCCCTGCTGACTGACCAAGGACTTCAGGCTGTTTACACGGGAGAGCTTTAGATATGGTTATTTGTATGGCATTGTATTGGGGCCTTCAAATATTTGCCAGGAGGTTTGGTGGAAAATGTCTAGACCAATGCAAACACTGCAGGCCCCAGAGAAATCCCTAAAGCTCAAGGGACCATTCAGGAACCCTGCCCTATCCCATTGTCATCACAAAGAAACCTCTGGATCTTTGTCAGATTGGATGAGCCCGTGGAAGGGTCCAAGTCCATAAGAAACCTGGATTTCACTGTGACCGATTTCATTCATTCTGTGTCCAGGGGAGGCACAGTGGGAGAACATTGACCCTAGAGTCAAGAGAGCATAATCTGGCTGTAGATCTGCCTTCCACTTGCTGGGTAACTTGGGCAAGTAAATGGACTTCTCTGGGCTCTTGCTTTCTTAATTTTAAATGCAGATGGTAGAACAAAATGATCCCCAAGGTCCCTTTATTTGCGCCAATCTATCTATCCCTTAATACCTCTCATGCACCCTCAGGGAACCAGGCCTACACTGCAAGACACACAAAAAAATGGGATGCGGTCCTTCATCTCAAGGAAATTTGATTGGCTCTTTAAACCTCTTGGGATTTTTTTATTTTAGCTCCAAGCAGTTTCCTGGAAGTGCATAATCTCAGAGTAAAATATGTAGCATTTCCACAAGCAATTATCCAGTAAGTCATTTATTGATACTGCATTAGAGCCCATGGTGAAATAATACTACGTTATGCTGCCAGACTTGATAGCCTGAGTTTTTGTACAGATGACTATACACTTCAAATAAACACGCCACACTAAACCTGTTCTTGTATGTGTAATAAGACCTATATTATACTGAATTCCTACCATACACCAAGGTCTTTGCTAGATGCTCTAAAAATTCTGAGAGTCCCTCATGGCAGTTTGTAAGGTGAAAAGCAGTATTTTACACACGAGGAAATCAGATCTTCAGAGATTAAGAAACAGGCCTGACCTTAGGTAGCTGGTTAAGGCTGCAAACCCAGCTCTTGTTTCCGTCCTGAGTTTGAGTTCCTCTCGCCTGACCTTGTTTCTGGGTGTAATGCCTTGCCCTTTACAAAGCACACAGATACACCCACATTTTGAAGCTGAGATTGTAGAGAATGTAAGTAAGGTGCCCTAAATCCGTTAGCTAGAGAGCGAGGTGTGGGACTTGAAGCCAGGTGTTCTGGCTCAAAACACCAGGGCTTTCCCTCACCTTGCTACGTGGTGTGTGCAGCACACTCTGGCCGACATGTTTGCTTTTGTTTTTGCAGTGCTGGGGATGGAGCCCAGCGACGCTTGCATGCTGTACAGCCGCTCTGCCACTGAGCTGCATCCCCAGCCCTGGTGACATGGCTTTGTAAGAATTTCACAGCCCTGTAGATGGGGCAGCCATGCCAACATGTCCCTCTGTCCCCATCATTTATACACGGCTTCCTATTTTTTCCTCATATATGGGTTTCTCCTATAATCTTTCCTAGTTCTACAAATGGCCATTGCAGGCGTCTAGCTGTTCATGCTCCCAAGCAAGGACTCATCCTTTCCTTAGTACCTGTATTGAATCCTTTACCAAATCCTGTCGGATCTTCCTTCAATATAAACCCAGAATTTTCCCACTTCTGGGCACCTTCATCAGCATCATCTCTGTAAAGCCACTCATCTGCCCTAGCATCACAGCTGGTCCCTCTGCTTTCTTTGCTCACTGCAGTCTGGTTTCTGCATTGTAGCCAGAGAGATCGTGTTCAGTCAAACATCAGATCATGCTCTTCTCTGCTGATAAGAGAAAATGGCTTCCAATCGCTTTCAGCCTCACTGAGAGCAAAAGCCCTACGTGATTTGTTGTCTCCAGCTATGTGACCTCCTTGCTAATTCTGGATCACCCCACACACATTCCTGCCCCAGGGCCCTTGCACTTGCTCTTTCTCTGCCCTAGGACACTCTTCTCCAAATATCTGTGTGACACGCTTTCCTTACGTCTTCACTAATTTATCATCTTTTCTGTGAGGATTTTCCTGCTTGCCCTTTCAAAAACTTCAGCCCATCTCCTATTTGTTGTTTTTTACCCCTATACCTCCTTTTTCTCTCAAAGCATTTACCACCATTTAACAAACTGTGTGTTGAACCAACTAATTCTGTCTGTCATCTGCTTTCCAAACTAGAACACAAACCCCATAAAGGCAGAGATTGTTTTGGAGGACAGTAGGCTCTGGTTTGTTCTTCTGTAACTCTTAACATCTAGAAGAGAGCTGTTGTTGAATAGACCTCAACAGACTTTTTGACTGAATAATGAATGAATCTTCCCTGCTCCCTCACAGGTACTTGAGTTTCAGCCCACTGCACTATCTCCTCTTGGTCTGCCGGGCAGATCACCTTTATCTAAGACACTGGGACGCTCTTCCGGGGTGTGGTGCAGCCACTCCTTCATTGCTGCCTCTGCTCCTGAGCCCAGGTCCTACCTAAGGAGCTCTCCAAAAATGCTTGGGCTGATATGCTGCAGTTGAGGCATCCCATTTTCTGTGACTCAGTGAGAGAACTTCATGTAGAGCCAATCCCCCTTCTCAAGACCCTGCCTTCACAGGCCAAATTCTCAGGTTTAGGAATCACCAGCTGTTGAAGATCAGCATTCAGCTTAGTGAATATTAATTATTCGAATGCTTCTGGTTGTGTGGAAAACATTCAGCCAGCAATTAAAGGAAGGTGAAGCAGAGTGAGGCAGAAAACCCATACAAATGCCCCTCTCTAAAGGGACAAATGCCCTCTAATGATCCCCCTGGATTTCTAGGTTGCAGAGGGGGCAGGAACATGATTTGTAATTTGGAAAGAAGCAGTCACTTGTCAAAGTTTCTGCTTGAGGTATTTACTAATAGAATTGCTCTTTAAAACTTCTTTGGAGGAAGTAATGTTGCTGATTCCAAATGAAGCACGCTCTCCAATTTGGGGATGGGGGGTCACAGCCACATGGAGTAGGGGACGATTTTCCGAAGACAACAGCCATCATTCATTTTACTCTTTGTATCGGGGGCAGTTGTGTGCACCTTCAGCCCCTTGACGCACCTCAGAAGATCGTCTCTGGAGGGGTGTGTCATCGTGAAAGTTCCCACCATCGAGAGAAAGAAAGAGAAGGGAAACTCACCCACCACACTAACTCCAAAGAGGTTAGAGTCAGGGTGAGAGCAGAGCAGGCAGAACTGGGAAGAATTTCAAAAGAGGCATCAGTGTTCCAGCTGGCACAGACCTGAGAGGTCATCCAGATTGCTCTGTGGTGTCACCTGTACTTGGGGAAGCTAAGGTGCAGAGGGGGGCTTGGCCGCATGGGGAGTCATGACTAGGAAGCAGCCAGAATTCTCCCCGTTGGAGGACTCTGTACATGGTGCTATGTTCAGGGTCCTTAAAAGATCTCGGTGACCTGCGGGTCTCATACCCTCATGTTCCAGATGAGAAAACAGAGATGCATAAGGCAGAAAGAGCAGTGAGGCCAAGGGAGACTTAGGAGGCCAGAGAACATACTTAAAAGGGGACTTTGTCCCTTCAAGCTTCTCTTGAGTTTATTTAAGTGGGACTTTCAGTTCTTTTTCTCCTGCTTGCCTTCAGTGTTAGAGTAACTTCTACATCGGTCTGTCCGGTCCCTCAGGAGATGGCCTTGTGAACCTGAAAAAACAAATGCCTAAATTCACTGAACCAAGTTAGATTCCTGTACTGTCCCTTCTGTTCCATGTCAGTGTTTCTGTGCACAGCTAGGGTCAGTTTGGTCAGAATGGGGCGGGGGGAAACAGGGCGAGTGGACTTCCTGGAACCATGCCTTAGCATTGAAAAAGAGGGTCACCCAGGACAGCCTCCCTCAGACACTCAGCAAATGAGTGTGGGATTGCTGTGTTAGGTACCATGTTGGAAAGCTTGTAGGCTATCCGTTTCACAACAGATCAATGGTCAGGTGTATTGATCACCCAACTAGCCCATGTCCAGAGTTATATTCAGAATTGTGCAAAAGTCATGGCACAGACTCTATTTTTTAGTCTTACCTTAGAGGGCCTTGAAATCTCTTTGGGAGGCCAGCTTGATCATTCACGACACACACTGAACAAAATGCAAGACAGGTCTCTGCACAGTTGTGTAACATCAGTGGGATCGCAGACATTGGATTTATTTATTTATTTATTTTATTTTTAAAATAAATAAAAATAATTTGTTTATTTTAAAATAAATAAAATTTAAAAATTTTAAAAATAAGAAGGAAAACATATTAACAGACAGACATCCATTTACAAAATAGCATAAGAACAATACAAGAAATACAGAGTTACAGACAGAGTGGTGGGAAATTCACAATGGTTGTTGTATCACATACTGATATCTTCAAAGTGGTTTCTCAGGACACTGGATTTAGAATTAGCCTCTTTTCATCATAATGCCGATGCAATAACAAGGATGGTAATTAATAATAAAGCTGCCTTTCTTGGAGCAGTTACTGGGGTTATTACTGGGAGCGTGCTAAGTACTTCACACGCAGTGTCTCATTTAATCTGCAAAACAACCCCAGCACATTGGCTCTAACATCCTTTCCCAAGGTCATGTAGCTCTAGGCAGTGAGTCAGAATTTGAATCCAGGTCCTACTTCAAAGCCACGTGCCTAATATTGACACCCACAGCCCACACTCAACTGTTTGCCCTACTCTAGTCCTGCATGTGTACGTGGTCTCTTCAGATATGACCCCGCCTTTTTAAAAACTCGCTTTCCTCAATCTGTGGTCATCATGTTCTGGTCCACATCAGTTATTCTCAACTCTGTGACACCCTCCTCATAATACGGAGTCTAGGTGAATGAGAGAGAAAGGGGAACTGCGTCCCATTCACTTCCGGTCTCAGTATCGTCAGTCAGGTGGAAAGGAGTTGAGAGGCAGCTTTCATTTGGGTCACTCTATTGCTCTCTTCCTGCTTTGCACACGCCCTGCCGGCTGTCCTGCGGCTAACCTTGCTCCACTGATGTCTGTCTGAAATGCTAGGGGGAGATCATATCTAAAGCTCGGGTAGCTGGCTTTCCTTGATTTATTGGGTTTCTCCTGATTTCTCAGGGTCCTCCCAGCTCTGAACCCTATCATCCGGGGGTTCCACGTCACTGCCCCATCTTGTGGCCATGTCTGGGAATTGCAGTTACCCTGTTCACCAGGGAAACGGGGCTATCCTTTTCAAGTTCACCCCTCACCCTGGGAATTTAACCCCCATATCATTCCAGTTCTTATTCAGCCCCCAGAGTGGAAGATGTTACATTGGTAAGCTAAGCTTGCCCTTTCAAATTAGCACTGGTTTCACTGAAATTAAGATCACCCCAGTACTACTGTTATTACAACTACCAGTAATACTACTGCCACCACTAAAGACATACTGTATGCTTGGCTTATAGTATCTCATGTAAATTATGTCATTTAATTCTTACAATCACCCTTGATCTTACAGCTAAGAGACTGATGACTTTGGGAGCCTGTGAATTGTCAGAGTTCCCACTGCTAGAAAGAGGTACACAGGGATAAGTATCCACATTACTTAACTACTCATGCCCTTAACTACCATGCTGAAAGCGCCTTCCAGTGTAAGGAAGTGACAATGTGTTTGAGTCAGTGAGACTGCAGTTAGAATCCTGCCTAGCTGGGTAACCAGGCAAGTGAGCGTTTATCTGTAAAATGGGTCTCCACTTCAATATCTAGGTCCTTCTGAGGATTAAATGAGATGATGTGTATAAACCATGTAATAGAGAGGCTTCGCACTATCTAGCCTGACTCCCAGGGGGCCTGGGAGATCTTCTATCTGCTGACTCGCCTCCCATGGCTAACAATAGGCTCTCTGTGAGAAGGAGCCACTGTCCATTCAGGCCATGCAAACTGCTTGTTAATCATCCACTCATTCATTCACTCCTTTAGCATACATTCATTGAATACCTACGATTCAATAGGCACAGGGCTTCAACTTTCGGATAAGAAGGAGAAGAAAGCAGATGTGGTGACTGCCCTCATGGAGCCTACTCTCCTGGAATGTTCCACGTGCCACTGCAGGAGGTACAAGGTACAGCGTGTCCAGTTAAGTGTACAGCATCTGGTGTGCTTGGAGAGGGAGGTAGAACAAAGACACCACTGACTAGGTGTCATGAGGATTAAGATGAACTCCTTAAGAGATAGGGCAGTGGAAGGTAGAAAAATTCCTATCAGAGGAAAGAGAAATCCCTCTGGTGGACAGATCAGGCAAAGCTTGGTGGCATCAATGTGAAAGGGAGGGAAATGGCTCAAGTGAGTGGCCATCCTGGGTCCCAGGAGGCCTGTGAGCCCCCTGTTCACACTTTACTACTCAGGGAGTCCTCACAACCAGCTGTTCTTTCACAGCAGCTGCACTGGGCCTCAGAGTTTTCTCTAGAACTGCTAACCAGCTGGATGTGCTCCCACGCTGGCCAGGCCCTGTGCTGGACTCCAGTTCCCACCACCCCGGAGAGTGGGACCCCCGCTTCACGGATGAGAAAATTGAGGCCTTCAGTGGCTTGCTCAAGTCTACTGATCACAGACACTACAATGCAAACCTAGATGCCCTGAGCTCCGAAGACCACATTTCTCTATTTCAGGATGTGTCATCTCTTTCTTGTAGTGAAGAGGCAGGAGGTCCAGGACATTTTCACTCAGCTCTGGTCACTCAGGTGAGGGGCCTGCATCTCCCATGTAAAGGAAGCAACAGTTGGTGCCATCCAGGGCTCTGAGAAGAACAGATCAAATGAAAGGCCTTCGGGCCGTGTGGCACTGTGAGAGGCCGCGGACTCCAAACTGGCTCTACACAGATCTGGGCAAGTTTTTAAACCTCTTTAAGCCTCAGTTTCCTCATCTGTAAACCAGTAATACCTATCACATATGAGGGTTAAATCAATTAGTACAGGAGGAGCTCCACAAAGTACAAGTATGCAGCAAGCACTTAAAGCATGTTAGCATTAGCATCCTTTCACTAGGAGAAAGGCTGGGACATTTAAGTTTTCTTGCTTTTACCGCCTGACAAAGTCCTGACCATGGGATCTCTAACCTATACAGTCAAGTGGGACTTTCATGAGCTTATGAATTTTTATAAGGTTCTATTTTTGCAATTTTGTGTAATGCTCCAGTGCCAGTGGACACGTCATCTCCTGACCTTTCAGCTGGTGAGGCACTTCTCCGACCCAGTCTCAAGGCCACTGGTTTTCTCCTTGGGGGCGAGGTTGTTTAGCGCTCCGCCCCGCCTCTGCCATTTGCATCCTGATATCATTATTTCAACATCCACCTACCTTCACTGAGAAAGGCCCGCTGGTGATCCCTTCCTGGGTGCTCAGCAATCCCCAGGGGGACCTGTGGTTTCGGTGAGGCGCAGGCATCATGAAACCGAGAGAGGAGAACGAGCAGAGCGAAGAAGTTACTCAAAGGCAGGAGAGAGAGAGAGGCAGACACGTGTTTTCATTAAGCTCAAGTCGGTGGTCAAGTCAGTTTCTCTTTTTTTAAGGCTTGCTGTTAAGACACCAGTATAGGGACATTTAAGTAACTATAAAGAGAATAAAGCCCCTTACAATTCATTCCCCGTCCTCCAAATGTTTGCCCAGTGATTTCCTTCTGTGATCTCTTTCAATTTTTAAATATATTTTAATGGAAATGATAATTCTGCTGTAGGTTTAACCTGGAGTCCTTCTGTTTTCCTGAATGTTATTTCAGGAGGCTTTTTTGAACACTGCTATGTCTTCTCCTTGCTTGTCTTTGAGGCCCCTGCATCACGGCTCCTTCCTGAGACTTGCTGCTTCAATGTCTTGGTCCCAACCCATCCCGTGGGTGAGTGGAACAGACAGGGGCATCACAGACACCAACTTCCTTTTCAAGCCTTGCTTGCCAAGCATGTGACCTTGACTTGGTTACTGTCTTGTGCTTCAGCCTCAGTTTCCACATCTGTGAAGCCAGGGTCATGCAGATGTGACAGAGCTACTGCGGGATTTTGGAAGTGAATCCTGTAAACACCTGGCTGACAATTTCTTCAGCAATGGGCAGCTGTTATTGGGGAAAAGTTCTCAATTACCTTATTTTTGGGTGGTCCTAAGTGGGACCACAATGGACGTCTTTTAGAACTTTTCTTCTGCTACTTTCTTCAGGAAGAGTCCCAGGTGTGGCATTATTTAGTCCAAGGGTATACATATTCTTGTGAGTTGTTTTCTTCATTTTTGTAGTGCTGGGGATGGAATCCAGGGCCTTGCCCGTGCTAGGTAAGTGCTCTATCACTGAACTACATCCCCAACTCTTTAAATTTTTTTTTTTTATTTTGTGAATGAAAGAAATTTTGCTTAGGTTTACCTTGAACTTGCAATCCTTTAGTCTCAGCCTCCAAGCAGCTAGGATGACAGACTTGTGCCGCCATTCCTGGCTTATTTTTGATGTGCATTGCCAATTTGCCTCCTAGAAAATGGATATGAATTCACAAAGTCATTAGCCGTGTAACTAGTTTTGATCCAAATCTAGCAGTTAAAGAAGGTATAAGGCTAGGAGTGATAGCAATGCAGTGCAGTATTAAGCAGGTTCGTTAGGAACCAAAGTAAGCAGTTTATGGGATCAGAGATTTGAAGACATAAGGAAGTAACAGAAATTAGGCGGAGCAGGTTTACAGAGTGGCTAAAAGAAGGTATTTACTCCCTGGTGAATGCGTATACTACTACTTCTAACTCAAGTATTTGGTGTTAAAGCTTCCCAAATTTATTTTTGGTTTAAAGCCTAAAATGGAATTCTGCCCAAGACTTGGGTTTATAATAAACCCGCTGCTTTCACTGTTTAGTTCTTTTCTTGAGGAATTTATTAAACTGTTAAAAACAATTCTTCCACTCATCCAACCTTAGTTTTTATAATACATAGATTTCATTTAGCCAGTGACTAATCCTCAGTGCACAAGTCCTATCTTCCTCTTTGGGAGATGTGGGTTTTCACACAGGCTTTATGTTTTATACCACATCTCTGCAGAGGGATGAGAAAGCACTGAGGTGGGAAGTGCTTGATTTGGGTTCAGGGATGGGATCTCTCCTAACTCATCCGGTAACTTGGGCCAAACCTCTATTTTTTCCCCAAATTTTGATGTTTTCTGCAGTAGGGGTTTCCTCCTGTGGCGGCCATGTTTCTGGTGATTGATGGTTAACAGTTCTCATGAATCAGTTTGGAAGTTTTCATAACAATGTACCAAGAGGATTTTAAGAAAAGAATCCACCCCTACATTTTAATAAATACATTTAAAATACCCTGTGGGTGTTTGCAGAGAAGGCATCACTTCTCCTGGCTACATCTTGATTTAGGCAACTGCCTAAGCCTCTCATTCTATGAACGTGCTCTCCACTCCCACCCACTGCCCCACTAACCATGGACTGCCTCTGATCCTGCACTTGGAGCATGGATTTGACAGCACTTTGCTTAGTTTAGCTGCTGTCTCCCATTAGTTATCCAGAAAGAAAAGATTAAATATATAAAATTGGAGAGCTGAATTTTGAGCCAAATTTTGCATCAACAAAATTTGACCCTGTGGCACAACTTCCTTCTCATGCCCATCCCCCAGGGAACAGTGTTCACTCTGGGAACCCACATAACTCTAGGCTTTCAGGGGACCCCATCTCAGTTTCTCTTGTAGGAAGCGACTACCACTCAAAGGCCCCAGCCACTATTTATAGGCTGTATGCATTGACAATGCAAGAAAAATGCCCAGGGAAATCTAGGTAAATGTCAATGGAACTATTACTGGAACAACGTTTTGGTGTCAGAGTAGCACAGTGAAATAGGTCTCCTTCCAGAATAATGCCAGCTACAGGTATGAAGATTCATAGACTGACAGCCAGCTCTTTGCAGATTCCCTCCCTTCCAACACCATTCCACAAGGTAGGCATTCACAGAATTTCTAGGATGGTTTCTCAAAAAACAGGTGGGCTTGGAGGGACGAGGGTGACTGAGGTTTGGGCCAATGCCATCTGATGACATGATGAGGTCTAGTTACAGCTCCCAGTGCTGCCATAGAATTTCTGGGTACATGAAAGGAATGAGGTCCCCTGGCTCATGAATAGACATAACTACAGGATGCTGCCTTCATGTAATTCAGCTTGAGGACTCAGTGGGGGAAAAACCCAGATATCATTGGTATTAGTCACTAGCGAGGGAAGCAACTGACCTGCAAGGAAATGGTTTAAGGCTCCTTTTCAGGGGTTGATCCAAGAAAATAATTTCTTCCTCTTGCCCTCCTTCTACTTCTTCCCCCTCTCCATCCCCCTCTTTCCCCTCCCTCTCCGTTGCCTCCCCCTTTTCCTCCCTCTTATTGTCTACATAGAATACTATGTACAAAAAGACAGACTGTCATCATTACACCCTACTTCCTGTCTGTATTCCCCCAGAGGCCCTGAACTCTGAGCTCTGAGAGTCTGGGTCTTTCTTTTTAAACTATGTTGACCTTTTTCACTCAGCATCTCCACTGCATGGCACAGTATCTGGCTTGTATTGGAGCCTTGCCAATCCAGGTGTGACTCATGGGTCAGTGGCACCGGTATCACCCAGGAGCTTGTTGGACATGCAGAACCTCAGGCCCCATTGGACCCAGTGAGTCAGGCTCTCCATTTACAGAGCTCTCCAGGAGAATTGTGGAACAGTAAAGTCTGAGAAGCCCTGAGTGAGAGAACCAATGTTTTCTGAGTGTGAAATGCCGGGGAGTCAATAGACACAGGTGCTAGTGTGGCTGCCCCCCCATCTCGACACATGGGTCCCTGGTGTGGCCTAGACTTAGGAGGCCATTGAACAGTGCTGGGCCTCAAAGTTTTAGTTGTGAGAGGAGGCCTTTAAGTTGGTTCAAATATGCAAAAGTAATTTTTTAAGCAAACCATTATAGGGACTATAATACTGAACCAGGACTGAATGCTGCCCTCCAGGAGCTTCGATTTCAGTGACAGCAGTAAGACAAATACACACATAGCAACAGCACAGGGTGGAAAGCGGAAGTGCCTCAAAAGCAGAGCAGAGAAGATGCGTGGAAACTCAGGGGCAGAAGAGGCTCCTGCTGGTTTATTCTAAATTCTGGTGTTCTGTGATCCTAAAGAGAAAGTAAATTTCATACGGAGGGGTGGAGAAAGACACTTCTGTGCCGCAATGTGCCCGTGACACAAGGGCCACTGCCCAGTGCTGTCATTGTGCAAAGAACCGGAAATGCGTAGGAGGCATGTCAAAGGCTTGACATAGGTGAGTAAATGGAAATAAAATGAAAAGTGAAAGCACATAGAAGCTTTCATTTTCTACCTGTGTTTGATACAACCAACCCGTGAGTGTGGTAAAGGCAGGGTCTCATCTGCTCATCTCAGTGTCCTCAGGCTGTGCCACAGAGCAGGGGCCAGGAGTGTGTGTAGAATGGAATGGAGCGGGATCATTTGCATGGGCCAGACACACCCTGAAACTGGAGGAATGTGGCCTTGTCTTGGGTAGTTGCAAAGGAGTAACATTGCTGGAAATAAATTACAATGCACAGGACTTTTATTTGTAAAATTATTTTGAAAAATAGTTATTTAGTTACTCCATAGTTGGGTCAATAAAATTGCTCCTATTTTGAAGAACAAAAGACCTAGGCCCCTTTTATATCTGTTGTCCCCAAGTGTAACAGGGAGAGAAGCTTATTTTCTATTATTTATGTTAATCTTAGCTAATGTGTGTCCACTAGAATCATTCAACCTTCTGCCATTTACTTAAAAAAAAGATATGGAAACGTGGACAGGATTCTTGAAGATTTATTTCTGACATTAAGCTTTTCTTTTGAGCACATTTAAAGTTACAGACTTTGGTTTTGACAGAAACTTGGATATGACTCATTTATTCATCCATCTGTCCATTCATCTATCCACCCATTCAGAAGTTTCTGGAGACTTCTGGTGAGACAGACTGACTGACATGGGTCTGTTTCTGCTACAGAAATATGGATTAAATAAAACAGCAAAATTCCCCCCAATATGTGTTGAACTGGAGGGAAGGAAGGAAGGAAAACAGAAAGAAAGGAAGGAAGAAAGAGGGGTCTCAGACTGAAGGACAAACCTTAGGTGCAGAGGCTACCTTGTTAATACCCAGTGAAGGCAGGGAAGAGAAACTGAGGACAGGGTAAGGTGGGGATGTGGCTTGGATTCTAAGGTATATCTGGTCCCAAAATAGGAACTGGAGAACTCCCATCAGCCTAGGGAATTTAAAGGAGGCCTGACATCTACAGGGGCTCTGGGTGGAGAGCTGGACACTCATGAGAAACTATGAACCCAATCTCTAATGTGTTGGTGTGGAGTTTGGATTTATAATGTCCATGCGGAGTAGGAATGGAGTTAGTTCAAATCAATAACATCATGAAACTGCACAAAAAATAACCCCTTCTGAAAATGAGCGCACAGTAGAAGTTACAAATTGGGCTGAGGATATAGTGCAATGGGAGAGCATGTGCTTGACATGCAGGAGGCCCTGGGTTTAATTCCAGCAACATACACACACACACACACACACACACACACACACACAGGCACAAGTTATAAACTGTATGAGAGCAAGCACCATGAGGGAGAGCTAACATACTATAAATAGCAATGTTAGTGTGCACAAAGCTGCAAATAACACATTCTGAAAGAGATTATAAAATGTGTGTTTAAAATATTAAAACAGGTCAAGGATGGGATAAGAGAAATGAATAAGTCAATCTAAAAATGTAAACTTTTTAAAAATGAAAAATACAACTCTCTAAACTCAAAACTTAAGAGATGAGCTAGATGATAGAATAGCTCCAAGTTAAGGAAGAACTCGTGATATGAAATACGAATCTGAGCAAGCAACCCCAAATGAAGCACGGGAACCTAAATAGAGAGATATCACGGAAGAAAGGTTAGGAGACACGAAAGACAAAGTGAGAAAGTCCAACACGGAACTGATGTCCTGAAAGAGAGGCCTGTAAGAAAATGACAGTATTTACAGACATCCTCCATTCCAAAATTAAAAAAAGATATGAAGCCGCAAGTTAAAGGATTATACTGAGTCCCATGTGGGACGATTAAAAACAGTTATACAGGGGCTGGGGATATAGCCCAGTGGCACAAGCACCTGCTTGGCAAGTGCAAGGTTGTGAGTTCAATCCCCGGTGTTGCAAAAAAAAAAAAAAAAAAGTTATACACTTAGATACATCACGCTGAAGCTGCATAAACAATGGAGATAGAACAGCTAAAAGATTTCAAAGATAAAAGCAAACATATTACCTATACAGGAGTGTCAGTTAGACGGTCAGAGGACCACTCATTAACAACCAAATGTGCTAGGAAACAGGGAAGTAAAGCACAAAAGTAGAGCAGTCACCAGTGTAGAAATTTGTGCCCAGCTAGGGTATTACTCAAGAGTGATGGTAAAATAATGCTATCTTCAGGCAAGAACAGAGTTGATGTGTCACACACCCTTAATAAAAGGGTGACTAAAACATGTACTCCGAGAAGGGAATTGAGCTCAGATGGAAGGATTGGTATTATAAGAAGCAAAATGAGCAAAAATAAATATAGTTGTATGTAAAAATACTACTACATTAAAATAATCACTGACTGCAAATATTTTTTAATTTGGAGAGGGCTTAAAAATAAGGTGCCACTAAAGTTCTACAATATAATAGAAATTTGGGAAGGACTAAAGTGTTCTAAGGTTTCTATATATTGGGGAAAGATTTGGAGATACTAACTTTGACTCATTCAGGTGAGTATTTCCATGAAAATCTCAAAGATTTCCACTACATGAATAGAGACAGAACATAAAACTTCCAAATGAAAGTAAAATAAAGAAAATATTAATAATTTGCTAGAGAGAGAAAGAGAAGAAAAAAGAGCGGGATGAGGCAGAGGAGAAGAAGGAGAAGGGTAAGGGTAAGGAGAAGGAGGAGGAGAAAGAGAAGAAAAGAAAAGAAAACACAAGACCGTTATGGTGACCCACAACTGTAATCCCAGCACTTGGTAGGCTGAGGCAGAGGGATCGTCATGAGTTCGAGGCCAACCTTGGCTATGTAGTAAGTTCAAGCTCAGGCTGAACTGCATAGCGAGACCTTGCCTCAAAATAAAAAGGAGTATTTAAAAATAAAAAATACTGGGGGTGCAGCTCAGTAGTAGAGCACCCCTGAGTTTGATGCCAAGTACCTCAAAACACACAATAAAACTCCCTCAAAAACTACTCAGTCTAGTAGGAAGTAGGACAGGGATGGTGACGGGGATGAGTAAAGTGACAATAACAATAGGTTAATGGCACGCTGAAGGGAGATCTAGACTCTAACAACCTGTGGGGAGAGGGCTGGGCCGGCCTTTGGAAGATGATGACCCCTCAGCTGCATCCTGAAGGTGAGTAAGGAGACCAAAGGGACAGGAAGAGTATGCCAGGCAAGGGTGACGGCTTGTACAAAAACATGGATCACGGCGCATCCTGGTAATAATCTTTTATTACAGATGAGGAGCCTGAAGCCCAGAGAAGGTAAGAGACTGACCCAAGGTCACCAGGTAATAATTGGTGGCAGAACAAAGATGTGTAGCTGAGACTCTCATGTCCTGTCTACCCATAGCACTTTGGGTTTGTAGCAGGAGGTTTGGTGACTGCATGTTGTTGAGGCTTCAGGTGATGCTGAATGTGAGCGCCCGTGGGTGTGGGGGCTGCCTCTGTCTGGCTGATCCCAGGCTGGGACAGAGCCAGGAGCTGGGCAATTTCCAGGACTGAGCTGCCCGGCTCACCCCAAGGAAGCCTCAGCCTTCAACCACAGCACCAACGCCAGGCTTAATCATTAACTCCAAGTTCACAGGGCTGGAGCTGGAATGCACAGGATCTGGGGAGCAGGCTGGGTCTCCAGCGAGCTAGGAGAAAGATGTCTGTCGAGGTGGGAAGGGATCAAAGTTTAGACTGGGGTTTTTCCTCCTTGAATGGATCTACACCCTGGGCTCAGGAGTAAGAGCTCTTGAAGTTACTCTCAATTTTGTTGGCATTTACCCATTTCATTAGCTTGATTTCCTTTCAACGTTTGTAGCAGGTTGTCTGTCTGCCACAGCCCTCATGTTGCGGGGTATTTCCCATACATCTCTTCTCCTAGTCTGTGACCCCATGGAAGGCAAGACTCAGATTTTTAGCACCGTCTGTGCCTGGCAGAGCTAGAATCATAGCTGCTGTTCATTAAAAATTTGCTGATTGGTTGAATGAATGAGACCCTAGCTCTCTGCCTAAAGGTGTTCTAAAGCAACTTATTTTTTTTAAAAAATTAACAGAAATGGAAATTGATTTTGTTTAGAAATTTCAACAGAGGTTCACAAACATCTTGTGAGATACTCTGTGGTCTCATAAAATATCAGAATCGGATGAGGTCCCCGGTCTAAAGAGGTGGGAGGTTCTTAAAAAGTGTAGTCTTCTCCTCATCTCCCAGCATCTGGAGGACTGCAGAGCCTATCCAAGTTTGCTTTGGCATTCTCGGGATAGGGGTGCTATTCATGCATGAGGCAACATTTATTGAGGAAACAAAAGCCTTGTGGAGGGCAAATTCCACCAGCATAATAAAGGTAACTACACCTTATAATTTCTGAAGTCTACAGCCTGCAACTGGAAAGGTTGTTAGCTGTAGCATTGCTAAGCGCTGGGAGTGCACCTTTAAAGAGCTTTCTGGATCTCGCTCAAGAAAACTTGGAAGGTGAGGTGTAGATGGCAGCAAGAGTTCTGTCTCTTGCTGGTGAATCTATTTCCTGACCTGTAAAGCAGAAACCATCCTGTCTTCTTAAAGTTCTTGTTAGCATTGAATGGCAGAGGGGCATAGAAAGTCCTTAGCAGCTAGCTGCTCAGCAGCTAGCTAAATGGCAATGCAAATTATTTTCACTCTCTTGAAAGTAAGACTCCTGAACCTCTCTAGAGGCAGATGTGGAGATGCAGTCTGCTTACAGAGACCGTGTGACTGATGCATCATGAATCAGAGCCCAGTTTGGATGGGAAAGAATCACTCCCCTGATACTAGGTTAACGAGCAAACATTTGCTTAGAGTGTTGCTGTAGCCAGCGCTGAAGGATGCTGGAGAAGAAATTTCCTTTGCAGGAATAATTGTTCTCCCAGAAAAGCCAGCTTGCCTGGTGGGAGTTGAGCCAGGTAGGTTGACTCTCACCCTAGCAGATTCGATATCACCCCCAGGTCCCAGACACTGGGGAAACTGGCCAGGGTCAGGGAGCTTCTTTTGTTCCAGCCTCTAGTGTGTGTGGTTTTTTTCATTTGTGGGTTGGTGGCATGGAATACAATGAGTTTGAATTCACTCCTTTCTGCAACCTGTAGTTTCCAGAGTCTTTTAGAGTTCTAGCACTGGTGTTCCTGTAGTTCCTGTAGTTTCCAGAGTCCTTTAGGGTTCTAGTTTCCAGGCTCTTTAGGGTTCTAGCACTGGTGTCAGGAGATGTCCATTCAGAAGAAACCCAGGCTTGGATTCCTCCAACATCCCATCTGCCATCCACTTGAACACCAACCTAGGGCAAGTTGCCTTTGCAAGGAATGGGAAGACTCCAGGTTGTTCTGGTTGCCTGATTTCTTTCCCTTTTCCTTTTTCATGTCTTTTCCCTGCCCTAGAAACTGAGATGAAACGTGAAGTAAATTGCCAAGGGAGATCCTCTCCTGAGGCAGATTTCCTGTCTTTGCTTAGGGGCACGGAGCCCCTGAGTGGGGAGGCCAGATGCAGGGCACTCTCCCAGAACCAGCCCTGGGGTGACAGGTGCGGCGGGATCCACACGTTCCTGGGTGGGGGAGGGGAATGAAAAGGAGGAGGAAGAGAGATTATGTAGGAGACCCCAAGGGCTGCTCCCTTCCTTCTCTCCACCCTAACCTGAAACTGTCAGCCCACTCTACAGAGAGAGAGAGAGAGAGAGAGAGAGAGAGAGAGAGAGAGAGAGAGAGAGGGAGAGAGAGAGGGAGAGAGAGAAAGAGGAGAGTGGGAGTGGGAGAAAGAGACGAGGAGGGGGGAAATCAAAGAAAATTGCAAAAGTCAATGGGCTGGAACCAGAGGTAGCCTCAGCAACTGCAGTGTGACTTTGATTCCCCTATCATAACCCTGAATTAAAAATTCAGGCAATTATCTGCATGGCTTCCTTCTGATTAGAACGAGCCGGAGCCTCATTAATGCATCGGCACAGAGGAAAGCCATTAGGGTCTGTGAAATGGAATGTTTCTCTGAGAACAGGTTCCGCTTGATGTAGAATACCCAGCAAAAAGAAATTTCACACATTTTTGAGCTCAGAGTCACAGGACGGCACCCTGCTTCAGGGCTGCAGACCTTGCGGCCGCCGTCCCCTCTCAGCAGGCTGTGGGTGAAAGCCACCTTTGTTTCCCAGCCCTCCGCTGGCACTGCTGTCCATGCTGCTGGGTGCAAGGAGGGGAGGGAGTTGAAGGGATGCCCCCTTTGCTTGGTCCTAAGACATCAAGTCAGCCTGGATTCTCAGCCTGAAAGTCCTTGAGCCATGAAGAGCTCCGGAACTTCCTGGGAATTTATTGTCCTCTCTTGCTAGCACTAAAGCAAGCTGGTCAAGGAGAGTAAAAGTTTTATTTAGACTTCAGAAGAGATCAAAATATCTTCATATCCCAAACCATCTCTGTCCTTTCTTGACTTCTGTGGTGACTTGGGCATCACAAAATGATCCAGGCAAGATCTGGTAAAGCTGCGGTAGCCTTGTGGGCTTGTTACTTAGGACAGGGCGAAGGCTTGGAGTTAAGAAAGGCATCCTTTCTTCATGGTCTGGGGACAGTTGGACTTGTCCCTATTTTGTCTAAATTTTCCTCAAGCCTTTATTTCAGAAAATTCACCATTCCTGTAAGACACAGTCTTAGGAGGCTGAACATTAGTCCTTGGGATAATAACGTTAACCTCTTTAGGAGAAAAACCAATCCTACATTGGGACAATTGAAAACTGAAAAATTTTTGTGGGAAGAGATCTGGTTGTAATCAATAGAATGGCAACCAGGAAAATATCCTTCACAATGAGTAAACCACGTTCACCTCCTGGTACACACACATGCTAATAATTCAGCATTGAGCCAGAGCTCTGTTTCCGCAATGCTACAAACTGCAGTTAGAGCGGAGTCAATGCGTTATTCATATACTGTAATTTGCATCAACAGTGCCCCCTACTGCCCATGAATAAAAAACAGGGGCAATCAGTAGTCATTTAGGTTTTCAGAAGTGTTTTCAGCAACCTCCCACACTAGAAATGCACATTCCTGTTAGCAGGGAGTTTTTATGCAGCATGTTTTCAATCCTGCAGACAGTTTTATGGGTGAAGGCTTCTAGAGTTTACCCCATCCTCCAACACAGACAAGATACTGGGTGGTTCAAGCATGCTCCTGTGGGCTCCGAGCGTTCCATCTAACACTTAGCTGGATCAACCCCCAGCAAAGTCAGATGTACTGGAGAATTACTGAGAATTACTTGTGACCTCAGATGATCCCCAGGTTGAGGGCTGAGTCTTGAGTAGGTGGGGCTGTCTCTGTGGGCTCACCAGTTGGTATGAGAGTGATAGGAACCGGCCAAAGGTCAAGAATGTGGGCCTTCTAGAGAGGGCTGTTCCTCCACCCCTCTGCAGCGCAGGCCTTCTTCCTTGCCATTGCAAATGGTCAAATCCTAACCTTTAGTGTCTTAGCGCCCTTTGTTGTATTTCTCAACATTTTAGCTATCGTCTCTCTTCCCGTTCTGATTATCCCTGCCTTCCTGTCTTTGTAGCTTGACACTTGTTACTCATTCAACAAAATTTTTTGAGCAATTATTATTTGCTGGCTCTCCTGGGAACCATGGCTGTAGCACTGAAGGTAAAGCAGACAAAAATCTCTGCTCTCATGGAGCACACATTCTAGTTAGGGACATGGGGACACAGACAAAAGACAGCAAAACAGATGAATATATCAGGGGCGTAATGCTATTCATAAACGCAGCTGGTGAAGGGGTAGAGAGTGATGACAGAAGCCACGCTATCCCAGTTGGTCAGGGCAGGCCTCTCTGGAAAGCACCCTGGGAAGCCTTCTTAATCTGCTCTGGCATTCTCCCTTCTTTCTCACCTTCCACGCTGGGATTGCCTCTTTGTCTGAACATCCTTAACTACCTTTCCCCTCTCTTTGGCCTTCCCTTGCTCACCTCTGCTCAAGCTTCCTCTTGCAAAGATATACACACCTTATTACTGATCATAACGTCATCGAGGTTTGCCGTCAGAGTGAAAATGAAGGGAACAACATATTAGTTCATTTATCCCCCAAAGAACTCCTGCAGATTCTGTATTACTGCTGCATTTTATAAATGAGCAAAGTGAGACTTGATTTACACAAGGGCAGCAATGCCAGTGGTGGAACTGGGCTTTAAATCCTAGGCTATTTGGCATTGTAGTGTGTACTCTGCCCATGAAGCGAGTGTACATTAGGATGTCAATGCATACTGAATGTAAGGAAAGGAGAAGCTCAATTTCTCAGGAACAGCCAGGCAAAAGGAGTGCTTGAACTCCTCTTTCTCCTGGATTACAAGTCTTTGCAACTAACTGGATGATCATGAAGGAGGAGAAGGAGGAGGAGAAGAAGAAAGAAGAAGAAGAAGGAAGAAGAAGAAAGAGGAGGAGGAGGAGGAGGGGGAGGGAGGAGGAGAGAAGAGAAAAGGAGAGGAGAGGAAGAGAGGGGAGAGGGGACAGGAAATGGAAGAAAAGGGGAGGAGAGGAGCAGAAAGAAGAGAAGAGAAGAGAAATGAGAAGAAGATAAGAGTGAGAAGAGAAAGAGAAAGAAGGAACAGAGAGAGCCTCATCTCTTCTACTTGATCAGAAGTTAGCTCACTGAGGAAACTAACTTGGCATCACTGTGGAGGAGGAGGAGGAGGAGGAGGAGGAGGAGGAAGAGAAGGAGGAGAAGGTGAAGAAGAAGAAGAA
>NW_004955451.1:263558-289129 GCF_000276665.1 Chinchilla lanigera | reverse complement strand
GAAGGAGAAGGAGAAGGAGAAGGAGAAGGAGAAGGAGAAGGAGAAGGAGAAGGAGAAGGAGAAGGAGAAGGAGAAGGAGAAGAAGAAAGAAGAAGAAGGAAGAAGGAGGAGGAGGAGGAGGAAAGAGGAGGAGGAGGAGAAAAGAGAAAAGGAGACTTTCACTTCCCCTTCCTGGGACTCCTAATCTCCTTCTGTATATTGGGGTCAGACCAGATGATTTCCCAGGTATTTTCCTGATATTCTGAGGAATACAATCTCCTGCTAAGGGCAGATAGGGGTAGGTGGCAAGTAACTTCAATGCATCCCAGGTGTAAATCTAAATTGTTATTAACAGACAGAGAGCAGAATACAACTACTTGTTCCTTCAATTAAAATTCAACATTTCCCAAATACTATGTGCTGGGCCATGCTGAGAATACAGAAGTAAAATTTTAAAACCTTATCCTCACTGTATAATATGCATAAAGGGAAAGACAAATGAGGCCACAAATCATTACAATAATAATAGTGGCTACGTTTCTGCGTGGAATTCACTCTCTGTCAGATCTTCCTCTGAGCACTTCATACCTTTTAATGCATTTTAATCTTTCTACCATCCAACAAGGTGGGTGCTATTATTATCCCTACTTTACAAATGAGTGAACTGAGGCACAAAGTGGTACTTATGTCAAAGAAGTATTATGAACACTAATAGTGCGTGAAAAGTGTTTATTTACAGCACCTTGAATATAGAAGTAATACCAGGCAGATGCTTGAGCTGAAGTTACAGGTGAAGTGTGAACTGGTGCTTTTGTTCCCTTGTATTTTCTGGTACGTCTTGCTTGATCCTTCTGTCATTTAGGGTTAGACACTCACAGACTCCTTCGGAGGGAAGCAATTTTCTGTAAAGATCATAGGAGGCTCTAGGTTTTGGAAACTCAAAATTCATGAGTATGTGGCAACTCAGGATATAGAACAAACCGGGCGAGTGAGAACCAGTTTCCCTGCCCCCAGGGAAGGGGGAGGGTTGAGGGGAGAGAGGCGTGCACATGCATGTCCTGCGACATGGAGCTACTATACCCTGTTCCCCAGTTGTGCTTGATGTCTAGAGAGTTCTGGGGGTCAGCCCCAGAGCAAGGCCAGTGTGCGTGTGTTAGATGTGCTTGAAGTGGCCCTGCAATTTGTTTGCTGGGCACTCACAGGATGAGAGAGCAGTGCCCTGGCTTTGAGAGCAGGTGGAAGTAGAAATCTTTGCTACTAACCTCATGGTCATGGCCGCTTCACTCCTCCTTCCTGGGGCTCATAATCCCTCTCTGTGGACTGAGGTTAGAGCACATGGTCTGTCAAGTTTCCCTCTGGCAGTGTGGTGCAGTCAGTAGAATAAATGTCCAGCACCTAGGAGAAAGGTGGTAATAAAAAGAGTCACTAGACCTGAAGGGTTCCCTAGAATGGGGACAAGAGAAAATGCTGCCTGGAGGAAATGGTGCCCCAGAACCAGGATGTGGAGCAGATTTTTCACCACTGCTGTGAGCAGGAAGTAGCAGAAGAGGTCAGAATGGAAGTTGCTCGAAGCAGGCATCTCTATCGTCTGCTTTGTCCGCTGCTCCATCCTGCAAGCCCTGGCAGGTGATAGGCAATCAGTCAATATTGGAAAAGGAATGGCATTAAGTGGGCAGCCCTAAAATCAAATCTCCTTTTGAAACTGCAGTTCTGCCTCTTACTAGCTGTGCGATCCTTGGGTAATTCTCCTGCCTTTTCCATTCTTCATCTAAAAGATGGGGATAAAAATTGAGCAGATCATTACTGATCTGAATTAAAATAGAGTGGACACATATGAGGTTCTGTGACCCAGCAGAAGTGCCCAGAAAGTCTTCACTTTTAGTAGGAGTAGATGGCACTAGCCCCACCCCAACCCTGCACCTCAGCACTACGTTAAGTCCTCTCTCCCTGACTTCCTCTAAAGGTCAACCTTGAGGAAAAGATGGGGACACCAGAACTGGCTAAGATCAAGCTCCTACTACCGTGATACAATGGGACTAATAGAAATTAATAGAAATTTCTAATAGAAATTAAGCTAAAGTGCTTTAAACATTTACTCCTTTTTTTGCACAATTGATTTTGTGGAGTGATATTGATATTTCAGAACGGTGTGTGGGAAATCAGGGGTCCCTAAGAGAGCCCTGGTGACATTTAACCCTAAACAGTTTTCTCCCTAGCAGGCATGCTTCTCAACAGAGCAGTCGACTCTCATCAGCTTGTCCACCTTCATAAACAAGCACAGTACTCCAAGTGAGCTGTCACCTGCCACCTGCTAACAGAACTCAACTTTAAGGGAAAGAGGGCAGACCAGTAAGCAGAGCTTTGTCCTTCTTCCCTCCCTGCCCAAGACCTCTGGGATCTCCTGAGGAAGTTCAGTACAAAGTCTTACTTCTTGTTCAGATATGCTCTTCTGAAGGTGAGTGAAAAAAATTTACACAATACATGAATTTTTTATTTAAAACTTAATTGGGATTTACCTGGCTTCCTATTGTCTAAATGCTAACAGGGCAAACAACTGACCTATATGCCTGAGATTATCCCATTATAGTTTGGAAAATACCACTCCTGGGGCACTGGTCATCCTGGACAAACATTTCCTCAGTGTTCTGAGCAAAGCCTAACACTATGACACCCAATCCTTAAACTCAAATCAGATAGACCATCAACCCAGGGGAGTGTTGGGAAAGGTGTTTTTTTTTGATGGAAAAAACAACTTTACTCCCTGGAAATCAGAAAGCTCACCATCTAGGGAGGAAAAGCAAAAAGATTTCCACTTCTCCCTGTCTATCTACCTATTGTGTGCCCTGAGATTTGTCCCCATAACCTCTCACATAGAGGTTCCCCTTTGGACACATAGAGTGGCCTCTGTGTGTCCCCTTCCTTCAGATGAGCACTCTTCCTCTTTCATGGTAGTGTCAGACACACACATGTGTTGGCTCATTACATGCAGCAGGCTCTGGTCACAGAGAATGCAGCTTAGCTTGTTCCACACCTCAGGGGAGAGTGGGAGGCCCTGCCAAGCTATGGACCAGGTGTACTTGAGGCCCAGTCCTGGGGTTGCAGGGCTGCTCCTGCAGGTGGGGCCTGGGCAGCCACTACACTGCCTGGTCCAGATGGCATCACTCTGCCCTGCTTCTCACCCTGGTCATAGGGCTCAGTCTCTCCTTTCCTGAGAGCTACAGGGGGCATTCCTTTCAGACACAAGGCTCAGATAAACTCTAACCCTTTGGGGTTGATTTGTTCTGTCCATTGTGTTTATGGCTTGGCCATATGCTCTGTGGGACAAGTGTAAAATGAAAATGTAGGGTCCTGGTCAGGTGTAGGAAAGTCACTGTTACTTTCCATGGATCCACTTCCCTAGCCTGTGATGGTCAGGCAGGACTACCCCCCAGAGACTGCAAACTCTGCTCTGGGGTGTACCTGGTACCTGATTAGGGGTGAAAGTAAGGCCCCTGCTGAGTCTGCAACCAAAGGTCCCCTGGCACTGCCAGTCAGGAGTAGGGATAGCCATCACCTTGCCTTCTTCCAAGATACCATGGGGAACATGTGTGACCTGGGTCCCACCCGTGTGTGTACCCAGGTTTCTGCAGAGGGTGAAAGAAGAATGTCGGTTTTCCTCTGCCACTGTGACCCAGCTCTCCCCGGACTGTACATGCTCTAAGGATGTACAGTCATTACTCACTATCTGTGGAGACTGGTTCCCGGTTTCACTGGGGGTACCAAAACCCACAGAAACTCAAGTCTCTAACACCAGTGGTGTGGTGTTTGCACATGATTTACCCACACCCTCCTGTATAATTTAAATGATCTCTAAATTACTTATAATGCATGGACTCAATGTGGTGCTCCGGACATAGCAAATTCAAGTTTTTGCTTTTTTGGGAAATTTTGGGAATTTTTCTCCCCAAATATTTTCAATCAGTGGTTGGTTGAATCCTCAAATGTGGAACCACAGCTACAGAGGATAGACTATACTATTATAAACAGATTCAAATAACTACAAATCCTTTGCCAAATAAGAACAAGTTGCACATTTAAAAAGAAAGTATTTTTTCTCTTAATCCTGACTGATTCTCGTTTTAAAGAAATCATTTTGGTAATGGAAGTACAATTGGAATACTTGCATTGCCACAGTTCCTCTGCTTCACTGGATGTTTGAAAATGCAGAATGAAATTTGCAATTGATCCACCATTGGCAAAATATGTATGTGAACTTGTTTTCCAGTGGCCATGGCTTTGCACGGAACCAGTCATACTTTCTTACTCAATCTCCCTTGTAAGGGCCTGGGGATTTAGCTCAGAGGCACAGCGTCTGCCTGGCAAGTGCAATGTCGTGAGTTCAATTCCCGGTACCAGGGAAAAAAAAAATCTCCCTTGTAAGCACTGTAGAAAAACAGCTGGCCAGTCTCTACTACAGCAACATCATGCAATTCCTGTAGTTACCTACTGCTGCATTACAAATTACCCCAGCTGAACTTAACAAACAGTTAGTGTCTCTAGTATCTGAAGGTCAGAAACTTGGGAGCAGGTTGGCACTGGGTGGTTTTGACTGAGGCCCTTGCAGGAGGTTGTGGGCAAGATGCTGTCTGGGCCGTAGTCATCTGAAGGCAGCTTGGGGGTGGACAATGAGGAGGACTTCCAGAGGCTGCCTTGGTGCCCTCATGCCATAATAGGGAACTTCTGGAGAATGAGTGATCCCAGAATGAGAAAAAGAGGGAACCCAGGGTGCAGTCACAGTGTCACTGTTCCTCATATGCTGTGTGTTGCAAGCAAGTCATAAATTCAGCCTCCATGCCAGGGGAAGGAGTCCAAGGAAGAGTATCAAAGGGATGGTGGACATATTCTAAAACCACACTGTTCCAATACATGAAGGGGTTGGACCACAGGTGAATGTCAATAAAATTTCATGCTAGTCATAATGTTCGGAAAAGCTTAGGCTTTGGCTGAGATCTGAATTTGAAACGAGTATTTTCTCCTTACTAGTTTATGGGATCTGGGGCAAAATGATCATCTCTGAAAATTAGTTTCTGTATTTGTAAAATTCTTTAGTAGAGTTATTATAATATTTATTTTTTATGGTCCTGGGGATTGAACCCAGGACTTGTGCATGCAAGGCAAGAACTCTACCACGAGCCACATCCCCATTCCTAAAGTATAATATTTAAATGAGGTGACCCATGTAGAATCATTTAAAAATTGCTTGGGGCCTTATGGTTTTACAGTTTGACAAAGATCCCTTTAAAAATAGGGTTATGGGGTGCAGTAGTGCATGCCCATAACCCCAGCTACTAAGGAGATGGAGACAGGAGGTTTGAAAATTCAGGTCTAGTCAAGACAGATTAGCAAGACCCTGCCTCTCAATAAAAAATTAAGAAGGGCTGAGGGTGGAGCTCAGTGGTAGAATCTTTTCTAACATGTTTCAAGGCCTTGAGTTCAATCCCTAGCACCAAAAACAAATGAACGCCTTTAAAAATAAAGAATATGGGCAGAAGGGATACTTCAGTGATAAAGGTGCTTCCTAGCATGCTCAAAGCCCTGGGTTCAATCACCAGCACTGCAAAAAATTAAAATAAATAAAGAATGCGATTTTACAGTAAATTAGGCTCATTTTGTACCCAACTAATTAGCAATGACAAAACTAATACATTTAAAAAGCTAATTAGAAATGACAAAAATAATACATTTTAAAAGCTGACATAAATACCACAAAATACAAAGAGAAAACAGTTTACAAAATTTTCCACCAAACACGCCTCTTTAAAATACCTTCCTATGTCCTGACTGCATACTTTCTGATTACTTCACAAAATGACAGTTCCTTTTTTTGTAATAGTTTCCATAGCTGAAAGGGGAGAATTTAGTCTTTCCTTAGAATGGTTGATTAAAATTTGATTTTAAGTTTCAGAAGCTATTATTTAGCATCCCAACCCGTTCATAATGTCACACACGCTTTCTGAATTGTTGTCAAATCTGGGGACTCCTCTATCAGGCGGTGACACCCCTTAGTCAGGGACGTGGAAAGGGGCTGAGTAGGAGTGGGACCTGAGGCCTTAGCTTCCCTGTCAGTCCTCCTCTGTAAGCAGGCCAGGTACACTGATGGCCCTGATATGTAGGAGATGCTCAGGAAATGGGAGAAACTTAGAGGTAACCCTTATCTTGTTGCTTCGTCATCTCAGGCAGCATTAGGGATTTCCCACCCCTCATTTTACCTTCCTCTTTCTATAGTAGACCCTCAGGGTTATAAGAAGGCAGTGACAAAAAATATGTCCTTTATTATGATGCTGTGGAAAGGACCTTGGTCTTACAGCAAAAATATGAGGGTTTGAGGTCTGCCTTTGTCACTTATCAGCTGTGTTGAGCAAATTTCCCAACCTCTCTGTGTCTCAGTTTTCTCAATTCTGAGACGGGCCTGGCTTGTGCCTGCCTCAGAGTCACAGAGATGAACGGCAGGATATAAGTACAAAGGCTTTGAAAATTATCAAGCAATTTTACTAATGTAAAGTATTTTTATTTTGGTGACTGGAAGAATTACTGGAGAATCAGATGGGACACGAGCCAATGTTCACGAGCATCTTATGCTCTTTGTTCTTTGTGGCCCGAAGGAATTGGAGATTCAAACTGGACATGAATCAAATTTGTCCTAAAGACCCAGACAGCAAAATGGTCTGTGATTTTAAAAAAAAGTATCAAGCCCCAGATGTTAGGCATAATATGTGCTAGATATGGGTATTCAAAGGTAGATAAGATACAGTCATGGCCCTTGAGGGAAGGTGGTGCTGGCAGGTAGAAATCTAGGCAGGTGTTTGGAGGGGAGTTCAGTTCCCCAACCTGCTAAGTTTAAAATCTGGGTCTCTCTGGACCTTAGTGTCTCCTTCTGTAAAGAGGGTATGTTAACTGTGCGAGAGGGGATTGTGATCTGATTTTCTTATTTTTTTTTTTTCCGGTACTGGGAATCGAACTCATGACTTTGTGCTTGCCAGGCAGGCGCTGTGCCGCTGAGCTAAATCCCCAGCCTGAGGGCATTGTGATCAAATGAGTTCAAATCTGCAAATCTTAGAAGATGCATGGACAGGTGTCTGACCTGGTCATTAGAGGGTTGAAAGGAGCTCTAGATGGGACTGACCGTTCTCCTTGGGGAATTTTCGGGAAGCTTTGAAGTGCCACCAGGACAAGACTGGAGGTGCATTCACTTGTAATTTACTCCTCCATATGGTCTCTGGAGGTCACTCATAAATATATCACCACTTAGCCCTGCCCTGCTTAGAAGACTAACAGAAGGAGGTGGGCGGTGGGAAGGGAGGAATCGCTGTGTTAAGAAGGTGTCTGGATGTAAGCGGCCTACAGACACAACTGAAACTCCCGAGCTTCTCTCCTTAAAGCATAAATATTTCCATCTAAGATCTCAGACTCCCTTGCCATAAAATCAGTGAAACCATAAGGAAAATGATCTGCATGACTGCCCTGGAGATATCTCAAACAGAGATCTTTCTCCTCCTGGAGAAGTTACTGTAGTATGGCTCAGAATTTGAAATTTAGGCACTGTTGTTGAGAATTCAAGGATAAGAAGACCTCAAGTGTTTGAGATGTGTGTCTATTTCATTTTACTTGCCGAATTTACAGCAGAAGCTATGTTTTATGATGGATATATCTGTGCAGCTCCCACTGCAATGCGAGACTTTTGCTTGGAGTCAGAAGAGCTGGGCTCAGGCCCCAGCTCCTTTAATCGCCAGCTGAGTGTCTTTGAGTAAAATCGACTCTCTCTAAGTCAGGTTTCTTTATCTAGTAAAAGGTAATAATAATGAAAAATCTGTCTTCCCTCCTTGCAAGGCAATAAGATCAAAAGAAATCTGTTTATGCAGTGTTTTATAATCCATAAAGCTCTTGATAAATAACAGGTTTTATTATTAAAAGGTGCTAATACACCTGTTAGAACTTTCTATGCTGTAATTAACAGAGAACTTGATTTGAATTGGCTTAAATAGCAATGGGATATCGTGGTGAATTAACTAACAGTCCACTTGTAATACCTAGCTGAACTGAGTCGGTGTGGTGCTGGGTGCAATGGTTCACCTGAGGATTGTTGCCAATAGTGTAAAAGGAGAACTGGAGGGAAAGATGGTGTGCTGTTGATTCTCCTGAAGAAAATTGTCATGCTGATATAAACTCAGCTGTTCTCATGGTCAAAGGAGCTTGGGTCCTTGCTGTCTCTGAGGATAGCTACAGTTATCTTTGGGGGAGCTTTGGTCCTTACCTTGAGTGTCACTTCCTGGCTCCAGTTCAGATCTCTCAGCCTGGTGGCACAGATCCTTTACCCCCCTGGCACAGACTTTCTAGCTTCCACCACTGGCCTTTGGGCCTTCCGAGTGCAGATCCTTGATACAGACTTACATGAGACATTGTTGTGGGCTCTGGGTCTCCAACTGGACTTGTGGAGGACATTGCCATGGGATCCAGGCCCTCAGCTGGATTGTTTGGATCTCTAGTGCATGGGCAGATCTCTCGCATTTTGGGGTGAATATTATAAAATAATTCTATAAATTATGTATCCTGTGTTAAATCTGTTCCCTTGCAAACCCTGTCTACAACAGGTATCTTGACTTATGTAATGCAGAAAGGTGGAGGTGGAACTGATTCAGGTGAAGACTAGTTTCAAACAGTGTCACTAAGCGTCTCACCATCTTCTTACTCTACCTTCTGTGGTGTTAGATTTAGCTTTATCTTTGGGCTTTACAAGATCCTTGTGGTTCCCATGCCCAGAATGACTGCAAGTCTCACATCTTTATACAATGTCCTCCAGGGAAAGAGAAGTGTTTCCAATAACTTCCATGGAAAAAAGATAAAGAATTGAGGAATTTTTTTTTGCCTAGACTTGCATCAAATTTCATTAGTTCTATCTACATAGCCAGGAGATAAAATATGCTGATTGGCTTAAGAGAATCAAAGTATATCCCTAGAATTGCAGGCAGTATTTGGATGCCAATGAAATCACATTTGGAGGAGGCTATTTTATCAGAAGAAGAGTGAGTGGATGCTGGGTTGTAATAACAGCACATATCTAGTACAGTCCACCCCTTTGTGCCCAGTATCCACACTCATTTATATCCCCATAAACACGCCTTCAAAAATGTCCACCTTCTATAAGAATATAGTCACACTCTATCCCCTAGAGACAAGCCACAGTTTTATCTAGTTGTAGTTCTTTAGGTAATGTGCAGTCCTCATAAACAGAGCTCTTGGGGCTGGGGATTTAGCTCAGTGGCAAAAGCGCCTGCCTGGCAAGCACAAGGTCGTGAGTTCGGTTCCCGGTACCGGAGAAAAAAAAAAAAAAAAAAAAAAAAAAAAAAACAGAGCTCTTATTAGTCCTGTGTAGGTTACTGAAGATAAATGATAAATTTGGTCACCACTGATACAGTGAGTAAGTAGTGCTGGAGAGAGAAAAGTGTAATTGGAGTAAAAGCTCTCATTTGGACAAGAAAATGAAAAAACTCACAGTGGTCACTGCTTCATACTTTATACCATGACCTACCAGAAATCATATGGATGCCATGTCCTGGCACCAAGTATATGGCTTCTTCTGTTCTGCTACCTGAAAGGCTCCCTTTGCCCATTGCCTTCTGTAGGCCTTGCCTTCCCTCTGGAAAAATCTTTCCTTTGGGTTGTCAGTCCTGGAACTGTGTGACATGCAGAATTAGGGGAAAGTCTCTTTTGGGAGCTAAACTACTTTAGCAGCTTTCTCCCTGTTGATGTGAATTTGAGGACCAGGAAATCACTGTCACAGACCATTTGGGGCCAGGCTTGAAGAGTCTTTGGCAAAATGACACCCATAAAAAGTTGATGAGAGCCAGCCATGGTGGCACATACCCATAGTCCCAACATATGGGAGGATGAAGTAGGAGGATTGTTGTGAATTTGAATTAGCCTGGATTACATAGTGACTTCAAGGCCAGCCTGAACTACATAGTGAGATCCTTTGTCCAAAAAAAGTTGAATATCTGGTCCCCTTGCTTCTGATAGCACTAGGCTAGTACCTAGAATCAGAGATCTATCATGTCTTCTTTGAAAAAACAATCTACCCAGCACTATTGCTGATTGCTGTCCTAGCATTTTGTCCAGGTGTTCCAGCTAATATTTTTGTCTTGGCCTATATTGAAAACATCCCAAACAATAGGCTGAGTGAAGATGAGTAACAAAACTACCCATCCCTCACAATAACCACAAAATACAGAAGCCGGGTGTGGTGGGGCACGCCTGTAATCCCAGCACTCAAGAGGCTGAGGCAGGAGGATTGTTGTGAGTTAGAGGCCAGCCTGGGCTACAAAATGAGCTCAAGGCCAGACTGAACTGCATAGCAAGACCCTGTCTCAAAAGGACAAACAAACAAATAAATGAACAAAAAACCCCCACAAAATAGAGGGAGAAACATTTATTGACTGTTTACTATGGAGTAGGCACTGTAGGCTATAAGTTATATTAATCTTATAAGTTATATTAATCTTCACAGAAACCCTATAGAACAGGAACTATGAAACCCTATGGAACAGGAAAACTAGTGATGGAGGAGTAAAGAAACTTGCTCTGAGGTGATATGCAGAGTCAAAACCCAAGAAGCCTTGTACCTACAGTCCCTCTGGAACTCTAACCACTGTGCTGTGCTATTCATAAACCACTTCTCTGTTTCTTGTTTGGGTTCCCTATTCCCACATTTCTTCTGCTAACTTTAATTGGAGGGTTGAGGATGGACCTTTTTCTGTACTCCCAGACAACTCTAACTGCAGACCATTGGCAAAAAAGGCAATTCTTACCCAATTGGTATTTTTTCTCTCTCATTTTTGAATGATCTGGTTTTAGTTTAATTGTATCCCTTCCTTAGAAGATGTTATCAAAGGCATTGTCAGTATACTCCAAAGTTTAAAACTTTGCCTGCAGGGCCAGGAGGCAACACTTTAGTCATTTGTTTACTAAAACATAATAATGATTTAGAAAATTCTCAGCTATTAATTCTTTAGCTTTGCCAAAATATCTGTGTGTAACCTTACAACATCCAACTTGCAGGCAGGATTGGGATGCTAACTGCTGTTAGATTTTGTACCAGTTAGGAATCTTGGTTGCCACTCAAACTCATTTAATTACTGAAGAAATTTATTAGCCAGACATAGTGGCATACATCCATAGCCTCAGGTATTCTTGAGGCTGAGATAGGGAAATCAGTTGAGTTCAGGAATTTGAGGTCAGCCTGAGAAACACAGAAAGACTTGGTTTCAAAAAAAAAGAAATTATTGGAAAGCTACCAGGGGCTGCAATAACCAACAAGAAGCTGAGGGACTTGGCATGGTGGAAAATCATGCCACTAATTTCCCCTAGGAGGGGCTGTATGGTCAGTACTGGCCAGCATGGAATGGTGCTGCAGCCAGTATCTGGTTGTTTACTCTCTTGGAGGTTCAAGATTCCAATCCCAGGGAGGGAATATCAGTTGGTCAGCTTGGGTCACCAGCCCATCTCTTAGCTAGGAGTCAGTAGCACCCACCTGACTATACGCTGAGTATAGAAGAGGTAATTCCAATAAAGGAAACTAGATGCTGTCAGAGAGGGAAAGTAGAAGCAAGAAAGTCTAAATCCAGCAAACTTCCCCTATACCTCTAGCACTGGTCAAATGGTACTGCAGTTGCTATGCCAAGTCAGTTGTGGCAGAGGGTGTGTTGGAGAGAGGCCTAGAGCAACTCAAACGATAATTAAGTGGTAAGACTTAGGTGCTTATGGATTTCAAATGGTTTTGCTTTAGTTGATGCTAGTTTGACTTATTTAGATATCTGTATCTAAGGGGTAAATATAGATGCATTTAATTATCAGTGTGGTGCCATGTCTCAGAAGCAAATGATTCAAATCCTTGCTCATTCACCAAGTTAACAAGCCACTGAATTTGTCAGCAGTTTCCTAGTTCTGGGCCCTGAGTAGAAGCTAAGGAGATGCAAACATGGATGACACGATCTCCATCCTCAGGTGGAAATGAATGACAATAACAACAGAACTACTTCAGTCTACCTAAAAGGAATGATTCAATGTCTGCAGGCTCTGTCATAACAAATCTCCTCAAACTGATTAATGAATTAAGTGGAAGTGGAAAGAGTCTAAAATATACTAAAAATTCAAATACCCATAACAATCTTGAAGCAGAGTGTTTTGGAAGGATCACACTACCATAAGTTATGCTTTATTATAAAGCTACAGTAACTAAACTCACTTGGTATTTGAGTCCAAAAATAGACAGATTAACAGAATAGAGAGTGTAGAAACAGAACAACTTCTACATAGTCACTTCATTTGTTACAAAGATAATCCTGTAAGTAGTGGGGAAAGGATTTTTTCAACAATGTGCATACATTTGTGTCACATGAAATCCTTTGTGTCATCATTGTGTCACATGAAAGCAAGTCATCAGAATTTCATTTCTTTATTTATTTTTTCTTTTTTTTGGTACCAGGAATCAAACTCAGGACCTTTTGCTTGCCAGGCAGGCGCTTGTGCCACTGAGTTATATTCCTGACCCTCATTTCTTTTAAAGGCTGAATAATACTATACTGTATGAATACACTATGTTGTATTTATATAGTAGTGTTGATAGACATTTTGGCTGTTGTAAACACCGTTGCTAGGAACACAGGTGTAAAAATCTCTCTTCAAGCCCCTGCTTTATATTCTTTTGGTTGTACATACAGATGTGGAAATGCTGGATCATATGATAAGTCTACATTTAATTTTTTTGAGGAATTACTATGACATTTTCCACAGTGTTGTACCATTTTATATTCCCATTCTCAATACACAGATTTCCAATTTCTCCATATCCTTGCCAACATTCATTTTCCTTCTCTTTTCTTTCTTTCTTTCTTTCTTTTTCTTTCTTTCTTTCTTTCTTTCTTTCTTTCTCGTAATAGGTGTGATTCAGTCTTTTAAATTTACTTTTTGTGCTGCTAAATGAATGTCTTATTTTGGCTCATTGTGGTAACTGGTCACTCAATAATGTGAAGCTTAATACTTAACATTTGATGGGTGCTTGTTATTTACTAGACATTGAACTGAGTTCTCTATTACCTTATTTAATCCCCATAACAATTTTGACAAATTTTAACTAAAATATAACATCCATACACAAAAAAGCATTAGGGTATAGACTGATAAATTTTCATAAAGTGAATATACTCATGCAACCAGCCCACTTGTATTAGTTAGGGTTCTCTAGTGCAACAGAGTCAATATAAAATAGATGTATAACTACACAAAGAGATTTGTTAAGTGGGCTTATAGAATCAGAGATGGAAGAATGACAATAGCTATCTGTGGGATCAGAGGCAGAAGAGTCCAAAATGACCACTTGTGCACTAGAGAGCCAGAGGATCCAGTAATTGCTGAGCTCAAGAAAATTGAAGCTGTAGAATGAGGATGGGGATGTCAAAGATACAGCTCCATTCCAAGGTCAAAGGCCTGGAACCTTGCAGTAGAGTCCGTGGTCTGAGTCTGCCTTGGAAGGATGGAGCTTGATACCCAAAGGCAGTGGCAAAGACTGGAGCTCTTCCAAAATGGAAGCACTTCCTTCTTTCCCTTTTTATTCTTTCCAAGCAACAAGACTATTGGTTGCTGCCTCCCACATCTGGGGTAGGTCTTCTCCCCTTAGTTTGCTGGTCTGCATGTCAGTCACCCACAGACACACCCAGAACTGTACTTTACTAATCTGATAGGTGGTTCTTACTCAAGTCAAGCAATCACAGTTCATGATTATACCCCAGAAATCCCTCCTGGTGCTTGCTTCCAGTTCAGCTATCCTCCCCAATACCCACATACCCCAATAGAAACCAAACATCATAATATCTCAACTTTAAACATATAGATTATTTTGTTGGTTTTTGAATTTTGTATAAATGGAATTGTAGAATATAAAATATTTTGCACAATACTTCTTTTACTAAGTATGTTTATGAGGTTTATCCATGTTGTTGCATGTAAAAATAGTTCATTTATTCCCGTTGCCAAACAGTATTCCAATTTATGATGATGCCACAATTGATCCATTCTACTATTGGGGAATATTTGTATAGTGTCCTGTTTTAGGCTCTAACAGTTCTGTGAATATTCTTTTAGTAAAATACCTTTTGAGAACATATATACACAATTCTACTGAGTACTATTTACCTAGGCATGGAATTTCTATGCCGAGTGTGAACATGTTTAGCTTTAATGGTCACTTCCAAAGGGATTGATAAACATATATACCCTCCACAGAATAGGAAACTCCAAATACTTGCTGGCAATTGATGTTATTTTTCTTTTTCATTTTAGCCATTCTGGTGAATAGTGATATTGCATTGTGCTTTGAATTTGCATTTCTTTGATGGATAATGAAATAATAAGCCACATTTCTCTCTTTCTGCCTCCCTCCCTCCCTCCCTTCATTTCTTTTTGTACCGGGGATTGAACCCAGGCCCTTCACACAGAGCTATACCTTTTTATACTTTCTATTTTAAGACAAGATCTCACTAAGTTGCAAAATTGCCCAGGTTGGGCTCACACTTGTGATTCTTCTATCTCAGCCTCCCAGAGTACTGGGATTACAGTCATGCACACCATATCTGATTTACCTATTTTTCTATTGGGTTGTCTTGGTTGTCTGCATTTTTTTTATTGTGAATATACTTTATATATTCTAAAAGTGAGTTCTCTGTGTACTTTGTATCGGAGATATCTTTTTTTTTACTTACCTATTACTCACATCATGATGCATTTTGATCAACAGAAGTTTTAAACTTTAGTCCAGTTTAGTAAAGTTTGTCTTAATGGCTAATATTTTTGTATTCTCCTTAAGAATCTGCCATCCTACAAGATAATGAAGATGTTTTATGCTACATTTATTCATTTTTCTTCTATGTTTAGGTCTATAAGACATCTAAACTAATTTTTTATGTATATGATAAAGTAGTACTTTGAGATTTTTTTTCTGCCCAGTTGAAAGATAAATAAGATTGTGAATTGGGCTTAGTCCAAAGATTAGCTCTTTTTTAAAAAAATTGCCATGAAAAACTAATTAGATTTAACTAATCAACTAAAATATTTTCATACATCCAGTATTTGTTTAGCTTAATTTATAAGGGGAATCTCAGCTGATGTTTTAGCTCAGGCCTGATTAACAGAAGGAAGCCAACTATAATAGGATTTAGGAAGAACTTTCAGGAAGGGACAAAAGTTTGACATGTTCAAAGAACAACAAAAAAAAACACAGCTGATATATAATGCCCAAAATGACATGAAGTACCAGATAATTCTTGTGAATATAAAACCAAAGGAAAGAGAACCAGGCTGGTATCACTAGAAGACAATGGAGCAATTCCTGCAAATTTCTGAGGCAAAATGTTTTTTCAAGTCAGAATTTTGTATCTAGCCAAACTATCTACTAAGAGGAAGGGCAGAATAAAGATATTATACCTACAAGGCAACTTTTATTTTTTACGTGGAAATATATTTCAGCAAGACAAGGACAAGAAAAGAGAGATAAGAGCTTAGCAGGAGAACAGTGAAGCAAAGGGCTGCGGGCAAAGTATGCATCTTTCCTGGAGGACAACTGGCTTAGATTGGAGCAGATTGGCCAGGGATATAGCTCAGTGGCACAGCGCCTGCCTAGCAAGAGCAAGGTCCTGAGTTCGATTCCCAGTACCAAAAAAAAAAAAAAAAAAAAAAAATAGACTGGAGCAGGTTTAGAAGATGTTTTTGAGTATTTTTAACTTCTACTTGTACCTCAATTCACTTTCTACAATGTTGCTCAAATGAGCTTGGTAAAGTTTTAGATTACCTTATCCTCTCTGCTTAAAAATCCTTAAGTGGTTGTTCTTTGGTTTCAGAATAAAATCTAACTTTCAGCGTGATTTGAAAGGCCTTTTGGGGCCGGGGATATAGCTCAGCGGCACAAGCACCAGCCTGGCCCGCGCAAGGTCCTGAGTTTGATTTCCGGTACCAAAATAAAATAAAAAATAAAAATAAAAGGCCTTTTGTTACTGCTTCAGCTTTACTTCTTACTACTCTTGTTGACCGCTTACATCCTCTACTCTCATTATTGATCTTGTTTTTTTTTTTTTTTTTTTTTTTGCAGTGCTGGGAATTGAACCCAGGGCCTCAGCCATACTAAACAAGTGCTGTACTACTGAATTACGTCTCCAGCCCTTATAAGCTTTGTAAAGCTACCTACCACCACAGAAAGTTTGTACTTGCTCTTCTCTGTCTGCACGGAAACATTTCCTCCTCTCCTTCCCTGGTAGATCCTTCCTGTTTTGCAAACCTCATTATCTCAAGACACTTCCCTTGACCAGCTGTGCTTACCTCCACCTGCCACTGGCTGTACCTCCCTGACTTTTGTGTATTACTCTCCTCTACTACCTGATGTCTCTATCTAATTAATGAGTTACTTTTCTGCACTCCTCACTTGTGTGCAATCTTCTTGAGAATAGGGGCTGTATTTTAATCATAGGTGAATTTTCTGTAATGGCTAAACACCCCAGCTTCTCTACAGTCAAGTGGCTGAGGTTAAACTCTTGGCTGCATCCTTTGCTATGTTATCCTGGGAACTCTCTGAGTCTCGTCTTCTTGCTTGCAAAATGATGTGGTGTTTTTATCTGCAGCAGGAGCTGGCACACAAAAGGTGCTCAATAATGTGTGTGGAGGGGCTGGGGATTTAGCTCAGCTGCATAGCGCCTGCCTGGCAAGCGCAAGGTCGTGAGTTCAATTCCTGATACCGGAAAAAAAAAAAGAAAAAAACCAAAAAAAAAAAAAAATGTGTGTAGAATGAATCCATGCAGACAGGATGGGAGCCTCTCAGCAGGGGGTAAAGATGACTCATTTCACCCCATCTTGATTCTGTGCTCCTATCCCAAGCAGGGGTGCTGAGCTTCCTCTAGGACCAAAATTCAGATCCATTTCCTTTTTGTGTGTATCCATATATTGACCTAAGGAATTCAGAGCAAAAATGTCCAAATAATATCATTGTCTGACCAACTCTTATGAGGCTATCAAACAGCATTAAGTCCCAAATTTTCCTTGATGCGGGCATATTAAAAATCACAGAGGGCCGGAGGGTGTCACTCAATGGTAGAGCATTTGCCTAGGAAGTGTGAAGCCCTGAATTCATTCCTCAGTACTGCAAAAACAAAGTAAATACGAAAAATCCCTGAGGGAGCAAAGTACCCTTTCTGTAGTTGGAAACTTCATGATCTTCTCTAGCCTTGTCAGAGTCCAACAACTTATACAACTTGTCAGGAGTCTACCAAGAAGAGGCTCTTAGTCCCTAAGTGTCCCCTCTCTGTGAAACGAATGTTCTCTTTTTATTTTCATGGGAGGTAGTCCATGGAGGACTGCCACACTCTGGACAGTTTCAGGAAGTAGAAAAGATAGCTGATGCTTCCCAGCATGTTCACAAGATCTGGAGCAGACAGTAAGGAGTGAATCGAATCACCCAGGGTTTTTGTCATGTTATCTACTGCAAGGAGAAATAAAGGACAGTAGATTTAGGATTGAGATTTTGAATTTCAGGGATTCCTCTGCCCTCACTAGAGCATAGTCAGGCATCAAAGTGGGCTTTACCTGAGTAGCCTTCAAAGAGAACTTTTCCAATCCGAGTCTCCCTAATTCCCTTTCTTCTGCTTTATGACCCAACTGTCATAAAGGTAGACCCAAGGGCCACAGCTTGGGTTATAAAACTGGGACATTAAGTGTGATGCTAAGTCAGGGTGTGGTGCCATGAGCTCAAGATTGTGCTGTAACTTCTCTATTCAAGCTGCCATAAAATGGTCCTTTCTTGTAAGAAGCATGTAGCTGAGCAGGGAGATTGGCTAATGCTTATCAAGAGAAAGCTCAGAATACAGGCTAAACTCACTCCTTTTTCTCCCTGAGAAAAATACTTGAGGCTAGCCAAAGGATTTCAGCTGTGGACAGGGCATGTGACATCAATTTATGTGTGTAATTAAGTTTTGTCAGGATGTAAACTTTTTCTTCCACATGCCTTTCTTTGCTTTCGTCCATCACACTGAACCCTGAGGTCATATTCCTCAAAATAGTGAAGGTCCAACATATTTTAAGAGCTGGAAGGCATAAGGTAAAGTCACACCAAACCATTGCCAATGAAAGCAATGGAGTTTGCTAAAGTGTTCATGAGCATTGCCTAGGTTATGTAAGAGATGCGATCCCAGCAGGAGAATGATGACATGGGATGGTCCAGGCAGTGGAGGGTTATCAGAAGTTAAGGCTTTTGGATTCTGAAGACAACATCACATAGATTTCCTTCTTTGTGGAATAATTATAACAGCTGCTGGTTTACTTGTTACTCTGAGTAACAAGCATGCCACCAAAACTTCTAGTATATGAATATTGAAAAAGCTGACTGGTATGGTCCTTGTGCCCTAAAATCCTCTCTGATCAAAGTTGCCTGATAAAATACAGGCCACAGGTTAAATTAGAATTTCAGATAAACAAGAAAAAAAATTTTAGTATGTTTCATGCAATATTTTGTTTATCTGAAATTCATATTTAACCGAGAGTCATGTATTTTTATTTGCTGTGTCTGGGAACCCCTCGCCTCAGGTACTACAAAGTGATGGACAGCCCACTTCTTGGCTAATATTTTGCAATGTGCACCATCTAGTGGTTGCATGAGCAAGGCAGGAACCAAGACAGTGGGGAAGAACTGAAAAGAAATAATTATGTTTTGATTTAAAACAAAAACTTTAATTTTTTTTTTTTTACTTTCTTCTTTGGGTGTCGTATCTGTGATCAGAACAACAGCTGATTATCCAGTAACTATTCAAAATCCTTTGTAAGTCATCAAGTGTTCAAACAGCAAAAAACAATGTGGCTGAGGACTTGGTTTCCTCTATGAATATAAAATGTTAGTACACAACCTTGGCCTGGATTTATTATGATTCCTAGTGCTTCTAATGATTATTTTACAGTAATTTTATGGCATCTGGCACGATCTATCAAGTACAGCAAGTGTCAGGTTGCTGTTATTAACCTGGAGGGGGATATTCCTATTTATTGTTCTATTTAGTGGAGGTCTGTTGGGGGTGGTTAGATGCTGCGGGGAACCCTCAGGCTGAGTCAAAGCTCAGGGCATGTAAGGATTCTTCTGGACAGCCCTGAGGACATGATCCCATTGTCAGCACAGGTGCATATCAGGGCATAATTATATAACCATGACTTAGCGGTGGACAACTACACACACACCAATGAGGCCAGCATGTAAGAATGTAAATAGGTGATAACAGGTTCATGTTTGTGAAGCATGGCGTGGAGGCCAAGAGAAGAGAGACTGTCTTGAAATTGGAAGGAGCAGAGCCCTGCACAGAGCCCTTTCAACTCCCCAGTATGGCTTGTGCAGAAGCCAGGAGGATCATGGTAAATGACTGTGAAGTCTCACTCTGACGCTGGCAGTCAGCCCCAATTTGCCTTCACCCAGGACAATGGACCTGCAGATGTTGCCTTGCAGGCTATTTGCATAGCCCAACCTTGTGTCATGGCCTGGTGGCCCAGGACCTGGCCACCTGGGCCAAGCCACACTCTGTCCCTGTTTTGGTGGTATTATGTTAACCCGATTGCCTTGCAGATTTAGAAGTCACTGTGCACAGTCTAAAGGAAGCATTATTACATGGGGATGGGTCATGGGCAAAGACAAGGTCTGGGGAACTGGCTTGTCCGTCAAACTTGTGTGTTATATGGTTGGGTAAGACCAGACCCATGCCAATTACAGGTGTGTGTGGGCCCGTTAGGTTTTTGGAGGAAGTACCACATCTAGCTACCTTGCTGTGCCCTTTATACCAGATGAGCAAAAGGGGCATGAGTTGGGGCTGGACGGACATGGCAGAAGCTGCCTGATGGATAGATGCAGTGGAAGCTACTTTTCAGGACTCAAAGAGGGCTGTTGCACAGGTGCATACCCTACAAGTCATTGACCCTAACCTGCCATTGACCCTAACCATCAGTGTGGATGACGTTGGATTTGGCTGGGGCCTATGGCAAAAACAGGGGAAGTGAAGGCACCCAAGAGCCAGTGTTCCCTGATTGAGAAATGGCTGGCAGCAGTGTGTGCTTCTCTGCATGCCTGTGAAAGTAGCACAAGACAACAGACAGTGGAAGTGCAGATAAAATACCCTATAGCGGGCCGGGTACAGATGTGGACAACAAGTCCCAGGAGTGGAGTGGCGCAGGCCCTACTCTCATGCTTTGGGAGACGTACCTCCAGCGGTGGGCCTCTTTCACAGCTAGCCTGTTGGCAGCCAAACTGGTAACAGTTTTGGGACCCGTGATGTACCCAGCCCAGGAACGTGTCTGGGAGGACAGACTACAGGACTTGATCCCTAGTCCCTATGCAGAAGGGAAAGAGGGAGCTCTGGCTGCTGCCTGTTACACTGATGGATTTAGCCATGGCACAGCCCCTCGATGGACGGCAGTCACTGTCCAGCCCAGTGTGGAAGTACTCTGGTTTGAAACTGGAACAGGAAGGTCAAGCCAATAGGCAGAGTTGAGGGCAGTATGGCTACTTGTGATGCATGAAGAAGGCCTCCTGCACGTGTGCACAGACCATTGGGCTGTCTTAAGGGGCTGACGCTCTGGCTGTTGGTTTGGCCAGCTCAGTCAAGGGACTGGGGCCCCTCCCTTGTGGGGCGCTGACCAATGGCGAGACTCATGGGAACACAGCCAAGACACTGAGTAGTGTGCCTTGTTTCAGGACATAAGCCGCTCCTCTCACCAGGATATGACTTAGTAGATGCCTTGATGAGAGTAGCCACTCTCTGAAGGCCACCATCTTCTACCATGGTGCCTTGGCTCCACAAGAAACTGGGACATGTGGGACCCTGTACCATGCAAACTGTAGCACAGTGATGGCTCCCGGACTTGACTCCTGCTGAGTCAAAGATTGAGGTAAAGGCGTGTCTCCAGTGTGCTCATTTGGTCCTCTGGAGACGGAGGGTTCCCACAGCACTTGGTACGACACCATGAGCACCCCACTCACTGCAGTAATGGCAGGTGGATGATACTGGGCCCTTGCCTCTCTCACAGGGACATAGATATCTACTGCTGTAGATACAGCCACAGGCATAGGTTTTGCCTACCCTTGCCCTCTGCTGATTAACCTCACACCATTAAGGGTTTACGATGGTTGACAGCTGCATATGGGATTCCATTAGGAATAGCATCTGACAGAGAAACTCATTTTACGGGGGCTCAGGTACAACAAGGGCCGGAGACAATGATGTCACATGACACTTTCATGTGCCCTACTGGCCACAGGCCACTGGTATGGTTGAGAGATACGAGGGGTTCCTAAAAAGCAAACTGGCCTATTTGATTCCAAAGTTCACTGGGTGGGTGTGAGTCTTACCCCAGGCCATTCAATTGCTCAATGACCAGCTTCCGACATATGGGTGACAGCCCATTGGCTCACCTTCTGAAAGCACAGCCAGTCCGTTTGCATACTGGACCCATGGGACCCAGGGAGCAGGATCCTAAGGTGATGAAAGGGGCCTTAATCCTTTCTGCACTGGAGCCTATGTGGGAGGCTGCTATCAGTGGACTTGGGATTGGCCTACAGACCCCCTGGTGGGCAGCTCAGTATTCCTCTTGGAGCCCCTGGGGGAGGACTTAGACATGTTGTAGAAATACAGCCCTGGACCTCATTTTGGCCAGTGAAGGCCTCAGTGTGCTCTCTGCCTGATGCTGGAGCCACCATTCTGAAAGGGAGTGGCACTATGGCTACTTGGTCCATCCCCTTGGGGGTGGTGGACGTAGCCCCAAACTCCCTTAGCCTGGTAGCAACAGGAGACTAGATCTGATATTCTAAGCCAGGGGATAAGATGATTCCAGCCATACTCCTATCACAGTATGAGCATGCGGCCTGCATCCTCCCAGAAGGGTGGGCTCTCCCCATAATGGTTTCTCTTTCTGCCCTGTCCTTCTGACCAGGATGAGCCACACTAACAGCGTCGTCTCATGGGCACACACGTTTGCTCGTGTGCACCAACAATCGCATTGTTGGGTGTGCTCTGAACTCCCCACTGAGGCAGCTGAGGGCTTCCTGTGGAGGACTGTGCTGTTCAGTCAGACTGACCGGTGACAGCAGCACTGGACCTGCTCTGCCTGGGGTCAGTGTTGCCAGACCATCGAGGCACTGATCTGGAAGAGCATGTCCACCCCCAGGAACTGGGACCTGTTATGTACACTGGCTGGAGGTGGATGACAGGAACTTCTGTACTATTGCTGAATGTAGCCCCACTTTGTATTCAGCAAGTGAATGTGTCAGTGGGAAACCAAACAGCAGGGTGAATACCCATTAACCTATGTAAGCAGACATTATGGTCAATGACACAAACAAGGGATGGGACAGCCATAAACTTATAGGTACGGTGCCCACTGATTGGCCCATTGCAGACACATTGTGGTTTTGTAGCACCACAGGTTGGCTGTATCTACCTGCACACTGGACAGGCGCTGAACCCGGGGATTTCTATATGTTAAGGGCAGATCCACCCTTGCAGACACATCCCCACTGGGATGCTATGTATCACAGGTGGCACCATACTAAATGGATGACCTGGTGGTTTTATCCAGTGGCCTTCATGCTGCCAGGGGCAGGGACCATAGACATAGCCCTCGAAGTTGAAGCCCTTGCTCAACATATGGCCCAGCCTTAAATGTACCCATCAGGCTTTGACATTGCTCATGGATGAGACTTCTCAAATGAGAAAGATGGTTTTGCAAAACCACATGGCTCTTGATTTGCTGACTGCAGCACAGGGAGGCACTTGTGCCCTCTTACAGGTAGAATATTGTATTTATATCTCTGACCACAAGACACTGGTATAGGAAGCTTTTTTTTGGCAAGAGATGGATGCAGATGTATCCACTCTCCAGGCTGTGCAGTAGGACCCTGATACCCAGTCGTGGGATCCTTGGGATCCACCTGGTGCTGGATAGCCATAAACTGCACTGTGATGGCAATGGGGTTGGCAGTGTTCTGTTGTTTTCTGTATTGTTGTTGTGGTCTTTGTGTGCAGGGGTCAGCTTTATGGGCTACTCAGAAGAGAAGACTCTAAAATGAAGTCAGAGTTGAAAACTCTTACTTGAAACTCTTGAAAAGAGGAACAAGGTCTTTGAGCAAGTTACCTAATTCTTCTTAGTCTCAGTTTTCTTATTTGTTAAATAGGGATAATCTAACCAATGCTGCCAGGGGCAGGGACCATAGACATAGCCCTCAAAGTTGAAGCCCTTGCTCAACTGAACATGATAGCACTTGCAAAGAATTCAGCCTGTAGTTAGCACTTAGTAGGCACTCACAAAATCTCATTGCTTCCCCCTCTAGACAGAGGGAAGAAGGATGGATTCCTACCCCGCTGCAGGAGAGAATCCAGGTCTGGGTAGAGCTCCATCATCTGGACACTAGGGACAAATCTTACCATAGGACAGAAAGGGGGCATGCAAGTCCTGCCAGCTACTCAGGTGGGTGTGCAAGGACCTCAGTTTCCCTGACCACGAAGGCAAGGTCTTGGTGAATTATAACCATCTATTTTAAAAGTAAACTCCTGCCCATACATAGAAAATGTAGATATTACAAAACAACATAAAAACAAAACCCACCTTAATTCCAGAAAGTGTCACTGTGAATATTCCATAACATTTATTTCTAGTAATTTTCTCTTTGATTTTTTGCCCCCCAAAATTGGCATTATTTTGTAAACTGATTTCCCCTCAAGTTGATCATTATAGCAACATCATTTTCCAATGTTATTAAAAATCTTTTGAAATATAATTTTAAATGGCTGCATAAAAGTACATCATCTCAGCAGTTCTCCAACATTAATGTGCATCAGAATTAACTGCCAAGCTTGTTAAACTGCAGGTTGCTGGGCCCACCTATAGCATTTCAAATCAGCAGGTCTAGGGTAGGACCCTGAGATGTGGCCCCTTACATGAGTTCCCAGGACTGCTGGGCCCAGGACCACACTTTGAAGACCCCTTGTCTGTAATATATCGCTTATGTGTCTACTACTCCCTCCAGAGTACAGGACCCTGAGTGACCACATAGGTCAGCCTATGAAGCCATGCCCTGCTGAAGAGGAGGCACTAGATTTACCCTCTGTAGCAGAGGCTGAATTTGGCCCTAGGACTGGAAGTAGCAGGGAAACAGTTTGACCATGTTTCTAGGCAGTCAGCAACAACATTTGTGAATGCCATGTTCAGTAACGCATTCCCTGTCACCAGGGACATTTCAGCAAGAGGCCAACAGTGACTTGGGAGTTCTGCAGAATTTGAGGGTGGGTGAGGAACCTCTAGCTGTCTGACTTAACATTAAGGTTTAGTGAGCGTGAGTTCAGCAAAGCACAGTCTGAGAGTGGGCTCGAAAGGCTTCATCAGAAATGAGATTTGACCCTAAAGGAAGAGTAAGATTTAAAAGACAGACAAGGTAAAGACAATCTTCAGATATTTGTTTGGTTGTGGTGGTTATAGAGAAGCAGAGGCTAAATGGTAGAGTTAGGAAAACAAATTTGGCAAACCTGGCTCATAGCACTGTGTGTGACTGATTTTCCAAAGAAATTCAGTATAAACTTAATGCATTTTCTTCTTTGAAAACATTTTAAATACATTTTAGAATAAACTACAGAGGGAGAGAGAGGGAGTTTTGTTTTTAATGGAACTTTTTTTTGGTACCAGGAATTGAACTCAGGACCTCACACTTTCCAGGCAAGCACTGTGCCACTGAGCTAAATCCCCAGCCCTGGAAATTTATTTTGGGGCACCTTTCAAATTTACAAAGTGTCTTTATCATTATAATAGTAATAATAATACATTTGTAGTAATTATATTAATAATGAAAATGATACCTGCTATTTATTGAGTGTATTTGCCAGATATTGAGCAGGGTAGTGTTTTGTATATATTATCTTCTTTAATTCTCAAAGAGACCCAGTGGGGCGGGTACTATATTCTCATGTTGCACCTGAGGAAACTGAGGCTCAAATTTCCATTTCCTAAGATAGCACAGCTGCAAATGGCAGGGCTGTTGGTCCAGCCTTGTCTGACTGCAAGCCCTTTGCTCTTCCAACTCCATCTTCTGCCAAGAGCGCAGTGCCTCCTTCTGCAGATTTCTTTCCCTTGGAGTTCCTGCTTGTGATGAAGAGCTCTCTGTGAGGTTCCATACAAGCTAATGACACTTGATTTCCAGCCTTTACTGCTCGATATTTTGAGGCACTTGAGCCCAGATTCTAAAAATATCACTGCCTTCTCTTTGGCTCAAAAAGTCAAAAAGCCATTTTCATTATTGTTTATGGCATTTTTCTTTGAGCTGAGTTGTTTGAGGATCTAGGAGATGGGATACTTTAAAGGCTATATCTAAGGATCGATGGACCTCCCCTTAAACAGAAGAACAAGAAAACACTGAGAAAAAGCAGCTGCTTTTACTGCACCACTAAGAGAAACAGATCCCAGGTCTGATTCCTGGGGCTCCAAGAAGAACTCGACAACTGTGTTCA
>NW_004955451.1:234842-262866 GCF_000276665.1 Chinchilla lanigera | reverse complement strand
GAAGATACACCAACCTAGGCCCTATCTTTCAGAATCAATCTGTTTCCGATGCCTTAAGACTGCTCAGGCTGAAATGATGCCATCCCCTTTAGGGAGCCTTCTGAGATCTGCTTCTGCCTTGATTCAGAAACTACTTGCCCCAGGCCCCCACCACCTTTTGCACATGCCTCAGCCCTCCCTGTAGGCCCACTGCATCAGTAGAGGCAGGGCAGGGAGTGTGTGCATATCACCTTCTGTAGACCAACAGCTCCCCGGACAGAGTCGAGTAGTTCTGGTCTGGACCGTGCTTCTTCAGCAAATGTGTATCCAAGAGGAAGTGTCCTCCTGGTGGGTGTGACTGAAAAGAGACCCCTTCGAAGGCTTTGCTTGGATACTTAGGATGGCACAGGTTAGCCACTAGCATTGGAAGAGATTTGAAAATGATGTCATGATGTGGTAGGTCTTGTCCATTTCACAGCCTGTGATTTGTATGAACGCCTTAGGAAGCTAGCCCGTTCCTGGTGACCCCACAGTACCTGCACATACACCTGTCTCAGGACTTAACACATTCTTCTGTTCAGTGAACTCTTTTGAGAGCCTACCAGAGACCAGGCACTGTGCCAGGTGCTGAAGATGCGGTGGTGAATGAAACAGGCACAGTACCTCTTCCCGTAGAGAGCTCTCTGAGGAAGGGAGTGGACGAGAATGGTCTCCCCCAGTATACTGTGAGCTCCTTGCAGTACAGATTGGGCTGTTAGTTTAAAAATGTTTCATTTATTTTAAAATTTATTATGTGATTTGTATATCACAAAATTACCCCTTTACAGTGTGCAATTAAGAGGTGTTATTACATTCACAAGCACACGTAACTATTGCCGCTATCTAATCCCCGGGCATGTTCATTACTTTGAGAGGAAATCTTGCATCCGTGAATGACTCCTTATTCATTTCTCCAGCTCATAGCCACTGGTCTAGCTTATGCCTTGTGGAGCTGCCTGTGGACATTTCATATCTGCATGTGGCTATTTCTTATCACTGGAATCATACAGTGTGTGGTCTTTTCTTTCTAACTTCCACCTACCATAATGTTTCTGAGTTCTCCCATGGTATAGCATGCATCAGTACATAATTTCTTTCTGCACACTAGTAATACTCTATCGTAGGGATGTATCATAGTCTCTTTATTCATCAGTGGGTGGGTGGTTATATTTACCTTTGTATTTTGTACTTCAGTGTCCTCTTCTCCCCTCATTCCTTCTTTTCTCTCTTAAATAATTACTATTCCACCTCTCTCATGCTGTGGACATTGCAAGGAAATGTGCAATAGAGTTCAAACTGAGAGAAATGGAAAGGCACCATTTTTTAAAGTTTTAAAGCAATCATTTATTGTTAAATAATTTTAGGTTTACAGAAAAGTTGCAAATTTAATACATGACTCAGTTTCCCCTATTAATATCTCACGTCAGTGCAGTGTTTTTATTCCAAGTAAGGAAGCAGCATTGTTAAATCACTATTAACTAAACTCTAAAATTCCATTAGTTTTCTCTAAGGGCTTTTTCTGTTCCAGGAGCCCACCCAAGTTGTCCCGTTGCATTTAGTCACCATATCTGCTTGGCGGTCCTGGTCAGTGACAGCTTTGCAGGCTTTCCTTATTTTTTGGTGAACCTGACAGTGTTGAGAAGCAGTGGCCAAGTTATTTGTAGAATACGCCTCAGCTGTGTTTGTCTGGTGTCTTTTCTAGTTAGACTGGAGTTGGAGTTTTTGAAGAATGATCACAGAGGCGAATGAAGGGACTTGAACTAAGAAGTAAACCCAAGCTTGCCCGGGTTATTTGGGGAAATCAGAGTGGCTTTGGAAAGGCATTTGCTTGGCATGTTGGGGCTATGGGTTTGACTCCCTAATGACAAAAAATCCTAGAAACCTTACTTTTGAACTCTTCCAATGGTAGGAAAGTATGAAAGGATTCTTGGCTCTTTTTTCACCAGAGACAGCTTTATGTTGCCTGAGGTCCTGATGCTGAAGAAATAAGTCTTTATCTGACATATACACATGACTTGACATCCCTTCCTTTTCTCCTCACTGGCCTACAGGGTGCTGCTGAACAAGTCAATCCCTCCTTTGTGGCCTTTGTAGAAGCAGAAAGTCAACATTAGACATGTTCAAGGCTTCTTCCCGCTGTGAAGTTTATGTGCTAAGAGAGAACCCATAACTCCCCTCAATGCAGAGAGAATTCCAAAGTTTAGACCCCCCCCCAATTCCATATCAGTGCAGGCTGTTGCACTCAGGTGATATTTGCCCCAGAGCATAGGCTCCATCCTGATCTCATTCTCAAAAACTCTCCTGGCAGAAAAAAGAAAACAAGCCCTAGGCCTTGGCAATGTGGCTTCCACCTAGAGGGACTCGGTGAACATTCCAGGGGACAATGCCCTGGCCTGGTCATCCCCGCATCCCTGCTGACACAGCACAAGGACCAGAGTGATGAGGGTCACAGGCAGATCCACACATCATACCACACTGGAGCCTCTTTCACCCCAAGCGGCTGTTTTGGTTCAGCAGCTCCTGCAGCTTGAATAAGTTAATCACTGATGCCAAGAAATTAATTTATAACTGGACAGTAGACAAGATAGTTCAGGCCTCGGCGGGGTGGCACTGAACTGTGGCACAGGGCACTGCTCAAAAGGCACCTGCGTGTGCAGCTTGGTGCACAGGCTGGGAACTTGACATCCACATTATTTCCCTAGAGGCCACCTGGTCCAAAGATTGGGCATGTGTTGGGGACTCTCCCTTTCTCTCCCCAGCGTATTTGTTTGTCTTAGAAAACCTGTCAGGGCAACAGCCAGGCCTGTTAGAAAAGGCCAGTTAAGAGGAAGCTGTTAACTCAGCTGAGGCCTGTGGGCCAACTGTGTGGGACCGGAGGAGACGGGGAGGCGGGGAGAGAGGGGAGGTAATAAAAAGCTGTGGAAGGAGGGATGGGAGAGCCAGGGGGAGAGGGCATTCCTTCAGCCCTAGTCATAGGTCTTTGATGATCTGCCCTCCTAGCCCACATACATTCCCTCCCTCATCCTCTGTCACAGCCCTCTCAGCCCCCTAAACATGGAACTGAGTGAGACATAGTGTGCGGGCCCTCTTGGGGCCTGACTTTACACTTGAGCCGTTGCTTTTGCGCTGAACAAAACGACTCTTTCGTGCCACATTGGGGATGTGTGGCCGTGGGTGCTGAGAGTGGCTGTTGCCCCTCTCCTAGCTCAGCATTCCTGCGTGTCCAGCCAGGAAGGGTTGGAATTCCTAAGTCTGGCCGACTTAGCAAGGAAGCTCCTGGCAGTATCACCCCAGGCACTGGCCCCAGAAGCCTTTCCGTGAGGCCGAAGTCTAACCAGAGAGAGAAGAGGAGAGAGGGGCTGGGGTGCAGCTCTGTGGTAGAGGGCTTGCCCAGCGTGTGCGAGGCCCCGGGCTCCATCCTCGAGGGTGAGACGGTAAATGAAACTGAAAATAGCAAGGAGACCTCCACGAAAGTTCAGGTGCAGAGAACCTCTTCTAGATGTTGCTGAAATATGGTCTTCCTCCCTGCAAGGAACTGGTAACCCCACTGAGGGCTGGGGGATTATACTTGATTTGCCATCAGGAGCCTGATTCCAGTCACTCGGCTTTGGCCCCACTGCCCGCCCCCATCCTTGTCCCCCGCACAGCATCCTCCCTCTCTTTGTTCGTGGTGCCCTTCACCCAGATGCCCTTCTCTTCTTTCTGCACATTTGTCACTTTTGTCAGCCACCAAGGCCAGGCTGAAGCATTATTTCCGCCGCAAGCTCTCCATGCCTGCACACGGGACCCGTGTCTCCGCATACCCATCGCAACAGTGTCTGCAGGTTCTGATTCTGATTGGCAAACTGGTGTCACCTGGGGGCCCCAGCGAACAATACAAACCCCAGGCCTGGCTCATGTGCTTTGGACTCGAGGCCAGGGATGGGTATGGCTTTCCTGGTCTGTGTCCTCTGGCTCTGTGCACCGGGCTTAGGTCACGGTGACTGCGTGTCACTGTGCCCAGAGAGCGTCTCAGGCTCAGCAAGGAGGGAAGCAGAGCGGGAGGCCCACTGCCTTCAGTTTGCACTTTTTTTTCAGTCTTGGGGATTGGACACGGGACCTTTGCAGCGTTATATCCCCAGCACTTATTTATTTTTATTTTGAGACACGGTCTCACTAAGTTTCTAAGCCTGGGTTTAAATTTGCATTCTTCCTGGCTCAGCCTCCCCGAGTGCTGGGATCCCAGGCCCGTGCCTTCTATGCCCAGCTTCGCACCATTTTTACTCACTCATGTTCCTGCTTGTGCCCCATGGTGCTGGGGCTGGAGGTACAGGGGTAGAACCCAGCCGCTCTGTCCTCGCAGTTTACAGCGCAGAGGTGCACCGGATTTCCCACAGGACTCATGACAAAGGATTAAAAAGGAGAATGCAGGTGCCCAGACAGCCTGTCCCCAGCACTCGGGTGCAGGCTGGGCTAGGAAGGCTGAGCTGAGCCTAGATGAGGGGGAGCAGGGAGGGTTCTCACGGGAGCTTTTATCAGAACCATGCTCAGCAGGGAGGCGCTGGGGGTGTGAGGCCTCGAGACCCCCAAGATGGTTTCCATTGTGAGCTTCTCACACCTGCCCCACCTTTCAGCCTTCACTTCCGCTTTCTTGCTACCTGATCTGGGAAATGGTGCTTATAAACCAAGGAAAGAAAGGCCCATGTCCCCATGCTGGAGACAGCCTGCTAATACACACACTGCCTTTGCTGAATTCCAAAGATGTGGGCCTCCATTCAAACAGACAGAACTTGACACGAGTTGGCCAATGGAGTATAGGCCAGATTTAAGTCTCTATTTATGCCCTCCAGCCTGATCTCATCAGCCAAGCACTCTTGTGCAGTGAACAACTTGGACAACCTTCTGTGGTGGCCCTGCTACGGTCTTTTGAGCAGAATGTTCTGCTCACAGCTGGAAGACTTCTTTATCCCATAAGGACATGGTTATATCTTCTCTGGGCATAAATCTATTAGAACATTTAGAGGAATTTATATGTATTTTCCAAAGGACTGGGTGTTTTCCTTATCTAAATTGAAACAGTGATTCTTTTAAAGGTAGTCCAAGAGAGTTCTTTCATGTGGTAATTCACACACGCTCCGGCTGATAAGCCCCAGACTTGGCATCAGGTTCAAAGCAGAGAATGGGTTCAGATGAGGCACAGGGATGCTTTCTGATCTGATTTGTGTTTAGACACTGACACTGGGACAATCTGAGGCTATGAGTGGCAGTGGGTCTCAAAAATCTGGTACAACAAGATCTTTTAAAAGAAAGCCCAAAATAGTGTACCTGGAAAGAGTAGAGGAGGCTTTGTTACATTTGGGAGCTAGAAAAAGAAGCATTTTCTGGTGGAAGACAACTTTCATCACACACTTGCCAAGTCAGGGGCTTGGAGCGGGAGTGGCCCTCGAGAGGCCCCTCTTCCAGACCTTTTCGTCTACTGTGGGGAAACTGAGGCTCGGAGACACAAAGTGGATTGGCCAAGGTTGTTCAGTAAGTGGTGGGGCCAGGCTGACACCCGAGAGGTGCTTTCTCTTGCACATAAAACTTGTGCTGGCGCCTCCTCCACCCCAAGTGGGGCCACCAGTGTCCACGGTGAGATGCTCTGAGATGAGCAGATGAATGCGGTACAATGTTGGTGAGAGGGGCTGTCCTGGGCCAGAAGATCTGGTGGCTCAACCAGCCCAGCAGGGCCCTTGCAGACATGGGAAGTTGCTTCCCTAGCTAAGAGGTATTAGGATAGTCTCATCTCCTGGAGATGACACTGGGAAGAGAGTGCGTACTGGGGATGGGAGAGGAGGAAGACGGAAGTTAATCTTGCAGACACTGGTGAATATGTAAGTGAGACACGTGCTGTATCGTTGTTCCAAGGGTGAATATTAATAGTTGATTTGCAGTGTGAGAGGGTTGGGATCAAAGTGTCATTGTCGCTCAGATTCTTTTTTTCTTTTGTCTTCTCTTTCTTCCTCTCTTTCCTTCCTTGCTTCCTTCCTTCCTTCTCTCTCTCTGTCTCTTTATGTCTCTCTTTTTCTTCTTTCTTTCCCTCTCAATAATGGGGACTGAACCCAGGATCTTTGCACTGAACTACATCCCCAGACCTTTTCATTTTTTATTTTGAGACAGGCTCTCAATAAGTCACTCAGTTGTCCAGGCTGGGCTCGAATTTGCTCCTGCTTCAGCCTCCTGGCTTGCTGGGATGATAGCCATGCCCCACCACAGCTGGCTGGATACCATAGCTTTCCAGGTCTAACCTCTGCAGACACATTTTCATTGCTGAGGTTGAGATGAATTCATGGGTGTCTGGCACCTAGTCGTTGCTCAGCAAATGGTAGCTTCTCTCAGCACAGATCCTATTAAGGAAAGGGGGAGAGGAAGGGTGCTACCATATTCTTACATGCTTTCAGGACTTATCATTCTCCACAGCTCACAGAGAGGCTGACAGAGGGAACAAATTTCTTATCCAAAATCACACAGCTACAAAGCAGCAAAATATGGTTCTTCTGGTTCTATCCTTTTCTACAGTGCCATGCTAGCTTCCCTTAGACTCAGTTCCCATTGTCTCTCTCTATAGAGGACATGGAGACCATTCCTCAGCTCAAATGCATTTGACATAGAGGTGTGAACCTTCAACGTGACTTTAGGAAACAAATGTGTTGGTGGCTCAAGCATGTGGACAAGTTGGAAATAGGAATTCCCTTCCTAAGCTGTAAGGTTGCGGCTTGTTCTGGGGCCACATCTAGGTTTGTTTGTGTTTTACTCCAAGACAACCCATCTTCCATAAGCCTAAACTCCACTGCAAGCCAGGACCCAAAATCAGCATAGGGCTGAGTAGGTATGGCTCAGTGGTGTAATGCTTCCCTAGCATACGGAAGGCCCTGGTTCCAGCCCCAGCGCCACAAAACAAAAATAAAGTCATCCCAGACCTCTCCTCTGGGGCTGCTTCCTGCTGGGAACTGTCCCCAAGAATCTGAGTCCCAGCTTCTTCTTTTCTTATCTCCTGGCTACTCTGCATCTGGTGACCAGGTAGGGACAGTCTCAAGTCCTTTCTTCTGTGAAGCTGCCTAACAGCGAGGCAACTGTGAGTGTCCACTGATACTTGCTTCACTAGTGAATTGCAGTGAGGTCTCCCAGTAAAACACAATAGTTGACATTCCCACTGCTGCTAGGGATGGGTGAAAATCAAAAGACAAATTCAAAGGGTGAACTTTTCTGACTCTGGAGAACATAGGCAGCAGCCCCAATCAGAGTGGGAGTGAGGAAACCTACATTTTGGTTCCTAGTTTCCTCTCTGCTGTCTGGGTGACTTGGGGCAAGTTGCAGAACCTTCCTGGGATCACATGCCTTCCTAGGACTCTTTCAGTGCAAATATTTGATGGTTATAAGCATGGAGAGAAGCCTCTCCATAACACAGTTCTTCTGTGATGCTGACTTTCACACTTCATCCATGGCCCATGATCCTTGATGAGCTCATAATCTTCTTTTGATTGGAACAGGTACAGGTCAAACAATAACTTGAGGTATTTCTGACCGCGTCTCTGAGTCTGCAGGTTGGGTAGGTCAATCAGGCTGTTGCATCATGAGCATTTTACACTGTGATACTATTTTCCATTTCTTTACAATAAAACCCTGAAGGTGAAGGGGGTATTTCAGACTACTGAGGTAGAGTCTCCGAACTAGAGAGCTGGACCACAGCATCCATGCGGCCTCCTCAGAGTACAACTGCGCAGGTCCAGAGTCAAGACAGCAGGCAGCCCAGGACTCCAGGAGAGTCTGAGTTAAAGCAGCAGCCAACACCTGGCTGCCATCATCCCTGACTTCTACTTGAGCCTCTCTACTATGCGACCTCTCTGGGTGAATAAAAGCTGCTCAGAAAGGTAAAGGATTAAAAAAAAGCATCCCACGACCTGAAGAACAACTTTACCACACATCAAAAGGGACCCAAAGATTTTTATTTATATTTTTGGTTTAGCACACATCAAAACCGTGCAGGTCTGCAGCACTGTGATGGACACTTGATTTGCATTTCCTAAAGCCACCCCAGTGAGCAGCTCTGAAATAAATTAAAGAGAGCGGTCAAGGCTGAATGCACACGGAGGTTTCCATGTGCTCAGCTCAGCAGATTCAGGTCTGACCCCTACTGAGCTTGGACTCTGAACCATCGCTCACATTCTCTACGCTCAATGACCACTCCGCACAATGAATTCATCTGTGTAATTGTGCTTAGCTGTCCTGAGATTAACTCCATGTTTGCATGAAGATCAAAATGCTTACTTTTAAAGGTTTGGTTTTCTTCCATTTTTGTCTTATCTGGGGAGGCATTCATGCTTGGAATTTCCTGGGCTTTTCTTTTTGAAATCTCTTGCAGGGACTGAGAATTTGAAGGCAAGAGTAGGGGTGGGGTGCCTTAGGGGTGCCTTATGGTGTAGTGTTCCTTTCTGAGGGGAAACAGTTGGTGATTATTGACTGTTTTGGTGTTCTTGGCAAAGGCAACCCAAATCATAAGGATCTTGAAGTGGGCAATAGCATTCTTTTCCTCCACCCCTAAATCCTACAACAGTCAGAACATGGTCCAGAACTCCTCTTCATTAAAAAAATTTTTTCTAACTGGTTATAATTTACATACATAAAGTGTTCCCATCTGAATGCATACCTTGACCCATGTTTATACGCACACGGGCTTCTGCTTCCCTTGTACCTTCAGTGTCACACAGTACCACTCGGTAATGAGATACTCTTGTGGGTTCTGCCAAGGTAGCCACAACCAGGGGAGGAGGAGGCTGACAGACATCCTGACCCAGTAAGGGAAGGGTGATAATAGAATGGGTCAGATCAAAAGAGTTTCCTTTCTACCGTTTCACCTGATGTGCACCAGAGACAAGCTCTGGGAGAGATGTTGGAAGACGCGCTGTGCTGAAGTTCCCAATGGGGATAAGGGGAAAGCGAGCCATTTGAATGGGGTGGAGAGTTGCCACTTAATCATTACCACTGCTGACATCAATGAAAAACAAGGAATGCGTATGGCTGGCATGGTCCGGTCCGTGAGAGGAAAAAGGGCCAGATTCTTAGTAAGTGAGGAGGCAGGGAACCAGCGGGCTCCAACGCCAGGAGGGGGAGGTGGTGTGGCGTATATCTCAGTTTCAGTGCAGTTCTTTCCTGTGGCTCAAGGGTCCGAACGGCCCTGGCTGTTTCAAAACCCTATCAGCAGAGGAGTGGTCTGTTTTCTAGCATCCCCGTGGGCTCCCAGACCACGGAGCAGCCTTGAAAACAAACAGATCCTTTCGCAAAATAGGAGGCCAACTGTTTACTTATGCAAGTAACGCTATCAAAAGGCTTTATACGCAGAGTCACAGTTCCTGAGCTTTGGACCGACCCCTAGACTTGTACGAAAAGGCTCCTTCCTGGGGCAGGAAAGTCCTAAGGCTCCCAGGTTGAGCACTGGCTTAAACAGGTTTAATCGACTAAGAACCTCCTCGGCCTGCCACCTGAAGCAGCTCAGGCCAACATCGTGAACACAGCTCCTGAACACAAACGACACTGCCATTTCAGCCTGAAGGGACATTCAATCTGCTTTCAAAATTCGTTTTAGGACCTATTTAAAGTTGGACAAGCAGAACTATAGCATAATATGACCTTAAGTTTAAAAACTCATTTATTCAGTCCATTCATTCAGTAGCTATTGAGTGCAATATGCCAATATGCATTTTGTTTTGGTTTGGTTTGAGACTCGCTGTATAGTTTAGCTTGGCCTTGTACTCACTAGGTAGCCAAGGCTGGCCTCAAACTCCCAGTGATCCTCCTGCCTCAGCCTCCGCAGTGCTGGGATTATAGCCATGCACCACCAAGCCCGGCCCCACTATGGATTCATAAGGAACATATAGTATGATTGAAAGGGCAGGCCACTTGAGATTGGAGGTTGCGATTTCAAGTGAGGGCAGCCAACAGGGTTGTGCTTTGTTTGAAAACCTTGCTCAGCTACAAGGGGGTCAGGTGCTAAGTAAGAGGAGAATCAGCCTTAAGCAGAGTGATGAAAGGTGAGTGGAGTGTTGAGGAAGTGAGTGAGAGAAATGATCAGGGGATTTAAAAGCGAACTTTATTTCAAAATCTTCTAAAAGCCACTTATTAGCTGGATGATCCAAAGCATGTCATGCTTCCACTGTGGGACACAGTCTCTTCTGGAAAGTGAGGGGGCTGGACCCGGAACCTTGGGGACTAGTCTCCAAAACATTGGTTGAATGAATGCGATGAGATTCCTCCTTCTTCTGCCATTCATGGGTGGGCCCGTGATTCTTCCTGCAGCAGCAACTGCTGGGTGTCAATGAAGAGGGAGAGAAGCCAGGTCACTGCTGCTTAAAGGACCTGAAAGAGAAATGCTTGCAGGAAGATCTGCGTCTTCTTTGTGGGTCTCTGATGTTGGTTTCTGATCCTGCAGCTAGAAAGGATTCTGGAGCAGGCAGAGCTCTCACACTAAGAGCCAACTCTCCACTTTGGCTCTGAGCAAACTTCAAATGGGAGTATCGGAAAGAAGGCAACAGACTGGGAGTTAGATTTGGGTTTTAACCCAATTTTGCCGCTGTCTTTCCCGCTGTTCCTCCTTTTAGACCTTAGTGTCTTCATCTGGATAATGGGTGAATTTCATTTCACTAAGCTTTTATCTGGTGTCCGTTGTTTTTCTGCACCTGTGGCATGTTTTTTTCCCTCCCTAATTTGCCTGGCCTGTTTCAGACTCAGAATCGGCACAGCCCCGGCAAGCTTATGGTTTTATAGACTCAGAAATGTGCTTTGCAAATAAATGATGAAGACATTAAAGATACTGCATTCCAACACCAAAGTCTTGAGTAAGGATAGACCTTTGGAACTGTAAGAGGAATGGAAACGCACTGATGGTAGAAATGTCTGTCTTTGAGTTTAAAACTGCCTGGACAAATGACCCACGTGGGCTAAAAAGACTGAGTGACACTTCTCCCTGGGCATGGCCCTCTAGATGGTTTGGGTGGCAGATGGACAAGTCACTAAGAGCAAATCAAAGCCGGGCACGCCCTGTAATCCAGGCATTCTGGGGGGCCAAAGCAGGAAGATTGCAAGTTTGAGCCCAGCCTGGACCATGTAGCGACTTTGTGAAACCCTGTCTCAAAATAAAATAATAGAAAAGAGTTGGGGAGATAGCTCAGTGCTGAAGGCCCTGGTTCAGTTCTCAGTACAATCAATCTATTAATCAATCAATCAACCAATCAATCAGTGTCTCTAGTGGGGAAGTCATGTTCAATCTTCCTGAATTCTTAAGGGATCTGTCGCTAGGGGAGGGCATTTTAATACCTCTTGAGCCCTTCTAATCTGTTCCTTTGTCTCTGAAGGCTCTCTCTGGGGACCTGGTTTTTATTCAGCAGAGAGAAAATAGGGCTCAAGCTCAGAAGCTTTAACAGTCTAGAACTTTATACTATTGTTTTATTACATTTTTCTTGTTTTAAGATTTTTTTATTTAGAGTAGTTAAAAAAATTCTCTTAAAATACGCATATTCAAATAAAAAAGTTGAATTGATATGATAAAAGTATTAATAAAAGTATTAAAGGTTTTACACAGATCTGACAATGTAGGACAGATGGTTCCTGGGGTCTGGACACTGGTAGGTGGCATGTTCAACACGAGCTGGCACTGTTTGGGTTTAGATCTACTGGGTTCTGAGACTTTGGGATTACTCAACTCAGTGTTCCCTTAAATAAATGATTGTTTTTTTCCTGATCACCATTTCTTGCTTTTGAAGAGGGGACAGTGGTGGGGACCAAACCCTGGGAGCATTGAGCTCTATCCCCAGCCCTGACACCTTTTTAAAAATTTTTGAGACAGGGTCTCATTAAATTGCCCAGGTTGGTCTGGAATCTGCAATCTTCTTGCCTCAGCCTCCCATCCTGATCACTATTGGATAAATCTCGGATTCACAGAAAAATACATAGAATTAAAGGAGAAATATGTAGATTAGAATAATAAATCACTCCTGGTCTCAGCAGTGAGAAATAAGCACCCTAAGACGTTGGTAAGTTTTTTTCTCTATGTATATTAACATAGCTATTTTTATAATGTATATTTTTATAGCCTGTTTCCATACCTTAACATTATCATATAAGCATGTTCTACATTGTTCAAAACTCTAAAAACAGCTGACTGTGATGGCACACATCTGTAATCTCAGTACTCAGGAGGCTGAGGCAGGAGGATCATTGGGAGTTCAAGACCAGCCTGGGCTACAAAGTGAGCTCAAGTCCAGCCTGAACTGCATAGCGAGACCCTGTCTCAAAAAAAACAAAAAAAAGGACAAAAAAAAACAAAAAACAAAACAAGCAACCAAAAAACCTCTATAAACACTATTCTAAATGGCCATAAGATATTTAATGTAGAGAAGACCTTTAATAGATTTAACCATTCCAAAACTACTGGACATTTAACTATTTCCCAACTGTTGATTCCAGTTTTGTTTACTGTATCCATGTGATAAATGTCTTTATGCGTATACATAATATAATAAATGTACACATACTTTTTTTAAAACTGGGACCTTCACACAGCTACTTTTAAATTTTGAAATGGTCTGGCTAAGTTACTAAGTTGTGTAGGCTGGGTTTAATTTTACAGTCTTCCTGCCTCAGCCTCTCAGAGTGCTGGGATTACATGTGTACACCACTGCACCTGACGAGAAATGGTATTCATAGATAGAAAGATTTGAAGGCTTTTAGGGTACATATTGCCAAATTTATTTTCAAAAGGAGAGGATCAGAAAGTACTCAACTCTGAACCTGTGTAATAGGACACATTTTAGTTTGTCTGTGCAGGAAGCATTGTTATTGGGAAAATTTCAGGCTCTGCGACTAAGCCCATTACTCAATGTCCCCAGCTCCTGCTGGTGCAGGTCTGACTCCAGATCTCTTTCCCCAGATCCATGAGTGAACGTTTACTATCTAGGCACACGTGTGCTCATGGTGCAGCTTTATCAGGATGGGTATCATTAAATTCATTTTATGTGAGTTTCCTTTCATGAAAAGGGCTTGATAAAAGTTTTCTGTGAAAATACTTGTCACAATAGCCTAAAATGCTTTACAACAGCTGAAGCAGGAAAGGTTTGAATAAACATTCCTGACTTTAGGGGGAAAATGCAAAAGGAGCTCGCACTTGCTGATGTCCACTGCGCATCGGCAGGAGCTACGCCACGTGCACCGCGTCTGGCATTTCGCTTAGCCCCGCCCCCAGCAGCTTTCCTTACAGTGAATTACAGAGAGGTTTGCTCAGCAGGGTGCTAGTGGGTTTCTTGCAAAATGGATTTTGTTGTTTGGAAAAGTTTGTGTTAATCAAAATTAAACCAATTATTTCACAAGTGTGTGGTTATCTTGCAGTGCTGGGGATCAAACCCAGAGCCTTGTGCACGCAAGCCAAACACAATATCATTGAGCTACATCTGAGCTACATCCCTCATACCTTCACAGGTTTCTTAGAGCTTGCCTAGTCTAATGTTGTTTGAGAATCCCCAAGATGGGCTTGTGATGTTCAGTGTTTGTCAAACTCACTTTACAACAAAACTTTTTTCTATCTTATGGAGCTGATGCTCCAAAGAACATACTTGGAGAATCACTTCCGACAACCATCTTAGTAAAAGAAATTCTGTCCTTTTATTTTACAAATAGAGAAACTAAGGTTCGGTTATGTGGACCAAAATTGCACAGAAGAATAATATGTACTTCATAGCTAGTAATTTGTGGGTTCATGATTTGAACCCAGAGCCACCTAACCTTGAGCCTGTGCTCTGTACCACTGTCCTGCACTATCCTCTGTGGGACCTGGGTGGAAGCCTCAGACTGTTGGGTGCCTCTTGTCCAAGCACCTGAAAATATAGGGCAAATATAAAATCAAGATCAGAGTTTGGAGAGAATCCCACCCTGAGGGTGTTGATCAGGGAGTCTGGGCTACAGTGGAAACTGAGGCAGGACCAATAACCCAAGGAAATGAGGAAACCAGGTGCTGAGGATGAGCAGTGGAAGGCAGTGGGGATGAATCTGCAGGACTGCAGGAGTTGCTTTGTCATGGACTCAGCTGGTTTGTGAGGGAACAGAATTCACCTCCTGTATCTGGGGACACAGACAGCTGCCACTTCTCTGCAGATCCTCAGGAACTGTGTGATAAGCACCTCAGGCCTCACTGTCAAAATTCAGATAAAATTAAAGGTATAACTTCCTTAGAGTTTTTCTAGATTTGTTTTCTGGCTTTTTATAAATGCATCGTTTGACATGAAGGAGAACCTTCATGGTCATACTCAGATGGTTTCTGGGATATGATTTTATCTTGTCATTATCATCAGTGAATGTATATATTTTGGTGAAAACGATCCCTAAGTGATCTCCAGATTTTACTGCAGCTTTGGTCACCTCAGAGGATAAATTTATTGACACCAGGTAACTATTCTTGGGCATCTTCGCCAACCTGGAGAAGTGTGTTTGTGCCTCGCAGACAAGACGGGAAATAGAAGGTCCTCCAACTTCCGGGCTAGATATCCTTGAGGTAAATTGACCCTTAACCTCTCGCCTTAAGTCAAAGTTCTCATTATGTATCTACTCAGTGGCAACAGAAAAATGTACAGTGGCTCAACACACGGTCAAAATCCTTCCATTTCAATCCTTCAATCCTTCCATCTCTGGCTTTCCTGAGCTCTGTCCTGATGAACAACTCTCCACTCAATAAGCTCTGTGCTCCAAGAAATAACCCTGGCCAAATCCCAGGGTCTCATGCCTCAACTCATCTTTGCCCAAGAAGCCACCTGTCCTGCTATGTTTCTCTACTCCACTTCACCTGCCTATTGAAGTCTTCATAGCCGAGTCCAAGCCACACCTCCTAGAAGCTTCTAGAAGCCATCAACTTGTGTTCAAATGCCAACTTTGTCACTGAAAGAGTGACCTAGAGTATATTATTCAGACTTTTTGGAGTCTCTGTTTCCTAATTTGTAAAAAAAAAGTAGGGCAAAGGGTAATATTTACATCACAGTTTTATTGTTTTTCAAAGATTAAATGAGACCATGTGAGCACAAACTGTCCAGCCTATAGAAGATGGTCAAGAAGAGTCTTGAGCAGTGGATTTCCTCCTGGATATTTGTTCTCCTTTTTCCCCAGCCGTGGAGCATTCCCAACCTCCCCTGTTGCGCTGCCTTAATCAGAGGTGTCTGTGTTTGTGGGGTGGGGTCAGAAACTCGTGCTACTCCTCTTACGTATTTCCTCTGGTGCCTTTAGCCTAATCCTAGCTCAAATCATTACATTAAATTGAGTAGACCCTCTGAGTATTTCTCCCATGATATTCATTCCAATGACCTCTTCAAGTGGGGATAGCGAGGCTGAGCAGGCCTTACTTGTCAGGCTGCTCAAGATATACCACACTCTGCAGGCTCAGTGGTTCTCAATCATGGGTGTTTTCACCCCAGCAGACCATGTGGCAGTGCATGGAGGTATTTGGGGTTGTCATAGAGAGGGCAGAGGGATGCTTACTGGAATCTCACAGGTAGATGTCAAAGACGCTGTTAAACGTCCCATAGAAATGGATGCGTAATGTTAAGTAAAATAAGTCAGACACATAAGCTTACATATCACATGATTTCTCTTATATGAAAAATCCAAACTATAAGTAATTTAAAGAGCAAAATAAAAGGGCTAATACAAAATAGGGAGATAGATTTTTGCAACTGGGAAGGGGAACTAGAGATGGTGGGAAGGGTACAGAAGGGAGGTCAAGGGGAGACATAAAGAATTAAGGTGTGCTGTATACACGTACCAACTCCCTGCAACGGATGTAATCATTATGTACAGCAAACGTGTACTAATACACAATTTTAAAAATGTGTTAGTGTGGGGGCTGGGGATTTAGCTCAGTGGCACAGCGCCTGCCCAGCAAGAGCAAGGTCGTGAGTTCGATCACCGGTACCGGAAAACAAAACAAAACAAAACAAATGTGTTAGTGTGTTGGCTGAGACACCCTGACCTAGAGAGAGCCCTGTGCAGGTCAGCCTGGTCATGGAGCTACTCTGCTCACAGACTTCCCACGGCCCTGGTGTCCCCCCTCCTCAGGGTGTCCTCTCTCACCTGCTGAGCCCCCACTTCTTATGCCCTTGGTCTCTCAGGTCCTTCTCCTCTCACCCTCTGGGTGCTCCGCCTCCTTCTGTGCCTCAACCCACCCCTTGTGCCCTACGTGCACCTGCCTGGAATGTTCCTTCCCTGGAATCCTCATGTTCACCCCTCACCTTCTGCAAGTCTCTGCTCAGGGGTCACCTTCCCAGGGAGGCCTTCCTGACTGCGTGCTGCAGGTAAACACAGTCCTTATCCAGTGTTCCGTGTTTCTCCATGGCATGAATCAGTCTCATTCATTTTCTGTGTTATTTTCTTCTCCCACTAGAGTATAAGACCCACAGGGAAGGGATTTGCTGTCTTGTTCACTGATATTTCTCCCTGTCCAATGCTCAAAAACTCTTTGCAGAATGAATGCATACATCAGTATTGTACTGTCTACAAGCTGATCCTCTTTTTTTTTTTTTTAAGCTGATCCTCTTAACCTATATTTTCTAACTGATTCATGAAACCATCACTTGTCTGACACCTAATTATCAAAACCCAATCCGAGGACCAAGCTCAAGTCTTTTCCCTTTTTAGCTTCTTTATTAAAGGGATACAACTCACATACATACAATCTGTACACTTAAAGTGCACAATTAAATGATTTTTGGTTTATTCAGTTATGCGACCATCAATCACCACAGTCCATTTTAGAATATTTGTACCACCCCAAAAAGAAGCCCTGCACTTTGTAGACATCACCTTACCCCTCCACCCCCACTCCAGCCTGATTCCTCCAGTCTCTGGCAAGTGCCAATCTGATTTCTGACTCTGTGGGTTTGCCTGTTCTGGACATTTTGTGTAGAGGAAGTTCTGCAATATTTGGACAGGCTTCTTTCGCTTAGCACAATGTTTTCAAGGATCACCCCTGTTGTAGACTGTATTTGTGTTTCATTATTTCTACAGCTAAATAATATTCCATTGAATAAATCGGCAGCATTTTGTTTATCCATTCATTCAGGTTGTTCCCAGCTTATGGCTGAACAGCTGTGCTGTCCTTTCTCTCGGCTGCCACCCGGGGTGCTGCTGGGCACGAGGTAACTCTGTGTAAGCTTTTAACGACCTGCCGGCTGTTTCTCCTCCCTTTCCCTGGGGGTCCGAATTCTGCCAAGGACCAGGGGCCGGTTCTCTCATTGGCTGCAGGGCCTCCTATGAGGCCCCTCTCCAGCAAGTCACTGTCAGCTGCACATCAGTCCCTGGGAAGGCACTTTCACCTTCCCAGCACCCAGGCTGCACCCCAGCCCGATGCCAGAAGCCTCTGCAGGTGGGTCCCAGCTGCCAGGACTTTGCATGGTGTGTGGCCGTGGGTGAGAACACTGCCCCTCTTTCCTCCCTCCACGCTTCACCTGCCACTTGAGTGCTTTCTGTTTTTTTTTTTTTTTTTTGCACAGGGAATCGAACTCGGGACCTTGAGCTTGCCAGGCAGGCGCTTGTGCCGCTGAGCTATATCCCCAGCCCTTGAGTGCTTTCTGTATGGCAAACCTGGCGGTGGTGCCAGGCTCTTCTAGAATCACCTCCATGATGCAAGCCGAGCTCCCAGCCAGCTCACGCATTTGTGACCCCCATCCACCCTGTGCTGAGCCACGTGCACTTCTGGAGCGTGAATGCTCAGCCACACCCACTCCATCCCTCCTCCCGAAGGGCCTCTGCCCAGCTTTGGTCCTCCTCTAGCAAGTCCTCCCCAGCGGCTCAGCCTTGAGCCAGCCTTTGCTTAGTCCCTGACTACAGTGCGGCCGCAGCACGCTCACAGCACTTGCAGGCTTCCAGTTTAGGAGCAACTCTCAGCCGGAGCCTGTGATATTCGTCTTTGTATGTGTGAAGCCTGTAGTTGTCTGCTACTCAGTAGATGTCTTTTTCCTTTTGGGTGTGTGTTTTGGGGTGACTAAGGATGACGCCATGATGGAGTGACTGACTGGCCTGCATAGGAGCCGGGACCAGGGGGGCAATCTCACCCCAACCGTCATCAGAGCTCTGATTGTGCCTGGGGGCAGCAGCAGGCCTCACTCGCTACCCTTCACTGGGACCCTGAGTTCTGAGTATGTTTCCACACCCCGGAGACACCTAACTACCTCTGGAGTCTCAGGCCTGGGGTGTTAGGCCTCTCCATCCCTGGTCCCTGGTGCCAGCAGGTGTTGGCAGTGTAGGGGACTGGGGTGGGGCAAGCCTTCCAGAGATACATCATAGGAACCCATCTTTAAGGGCCCAAGTGGGGCGGAAGACCCCTTGACCATTCTTTCAGCATAAATCTCCAGGCTCAGGGAACAGTTCCCTTGTTGTCTTGTCCTTGCAAGGTATGAAGCGTATAGCATATGAACAGTGGGTACGGAGCACACCACGGCCCACCTGCCTAGTCCTCTCTCTCCACTCCCCACAGGGGCTTCACTGTCTTGGAGCTGTTGCAGGCTGCAGTCAGCTGCTGGTGCTGGAGGTCTCTATGAGCATTAAACCACTGGCTCCTTACTGCTGCTCAGCCCATGCCGATAGAACCTTGCTTCCTGTGAATCAGAAGAGTACCGTAAAGGGCTCCTCTCTTCTACCATGAGTGTGACTGTAGGGGGCCTTGGTTTCCTGTGAGGTGTGGGTGCTTGGGTTGGTTGATCCTGGAGGCTGCTTTTATCCCTAATGCATTGCTCCAGCTGAAAGCAACGCTGTGTGAAAGTTTTCTTCTCGGCTCCTGAATGACCAGGAAAACCATATGCAGGAAAGACCAGAGTCAAACACGGTGACTCCAACAAACTTGAAAATAACCACTCTTTGTCTTCTGATTTCTCCTGTATCCGGCCTCTGCACACACATGGTAGCAGAGCTGTGCAGGGAATAGCGCCGAACAAAGAGTGGTTCTCCAAGGAATCCTCAATTCCTGCCCTGCCCTTGAAAGGCACTATCTTCGGAGCTAGTCATTTTTCCTGTCGAGGCCTCAGTTTGCTCACCTGTACAAGGGGATATTGATACCTTCCTAATTCATCAACAGACCCTTGCTCAGAGCCTGCTCTGCGCCCGGCTGGGTGGGGCTGAGTGGAGTGAGGAAAGGTGGAGAGGACAGGAAGAACTGACTCACTGTCTGGCAGGAAGGCGGCCAGGTAAACAGCCGATCACAACACACTGTTGTAGTATTGGGTGTTCTAAGAACAACTGGAGTTAATAAAGAAGAGTGCGCTCCACAATCTTCAAAACATCTTTCTCCTCTTGAATAGGAAGTGCCTATTTTAAAAGTCACTAGTAAATGTTCGGTAATAATTAGCTGCTGCTGACAGTCCCAAGCTAAAAGTGTTAAGCCTTATGCAGTCCAGGAGCCAAGGAAGACATACCCGGTTGGTTATCTGGCCATTGTTATAAAATTTAAAAAATTTGGGACGAGTATGGGAATAGGAGGGCGGCAGGGTGAGGAGTCCAAGACCTGCGGGAACACGGGGCTGCAGTAAATGAGCAAGGAGGGCTGCCACATCATGGGGGAGGGTGGATGGACTGGCAGATCAGCGGTGCACAGATAATTGGCCGAGTGCTCAGTCAGAAAGCCACCTCTCTGCCTCCCACCACACATCAAAAGATTCGCTGTCTGTTAAGGAGTTACACGTAAATCATCCCAAGATTGGAAAACAATGTCCAACAATAGAGAATTGGTTCAATTACTGTGTAAGGGCGCAGCTGACTAGTATCTAGTCCTTAATGCCACATTTTAGAATTGTCAATGCGCACAACTTACTATTAAAAAAGCAGACTACAAAAAGTACACAGCATATGACCACAGTTTTGTAGCTTAATCCCGTACAATAGCCTGGGCCTAGTGGCTTATGCCTGAAATCCCAGCATTTTGAGAAGCTAACGCAGGAGGATCCCAAATCTGAGGCCAGCCCAGGCAATTTAGTGACTTTGCAAGACCCTGTCTCAAAATAAAAAAAAAGGGTCGGGGATGTAGCTCAGTGCCAAGTCCCTGGGTTCAATCCGCAGTACTTCCCCCAACCCCCACAAAATACATGGGATTGGGGACATTCATGTTGTCTGTGTGTATAGTATATACTCTCACACACGTGTACACTATAAAAATGTCTGTAGCAAAACATATCAAAATGGTAATACTGATTATCTCAGGATGCTACCAAGTAATTTTTACTTACATACATTTCTTACTTTGTATTTTTTAAATGTTCCACAATGAACACGTTGCTTTTATAATATGAAAAAACAATACACGTTATTTAGACAAATGTTCTACCATGGCTCTAATATTAAAATAATTTAAGCACTTTGGTCAAAGAAAAGGAAGGTGGTGCCGAGCCTTCCTACTCTTCCCTGACACGAGGCCATGAAATCACATTCAATCTTAAACCTCTGTGGATGCCTGACACAGGTGTGACCTGTGTTTCTGTGGAAAGGAGACCCCTGACTTGCTGGTTAGTGTCCTCTCAATGAAAATTTTTCTCCTGTAAAATTATCTTAGGGTCTAAGGGTACCTGGCTCAGTAGTACAGCACCTGCCTAATGTGTGCAAGGCTGAGTTCAACCCCAGCACCAACCCCACACAGCTCCCTAAACATCTGATGTCCAGTTACTCTGATACATTAGCACTTTGTGGGATACTATCTGATTTAGTACTTTATATGTTCGATTCTCAACTTTACACTACTGCCTAACAAACTAGATATCAAGAGAATGAAGACTCCAACAGTTTGGGCTTCTGTTTTCCACAAATTCCCCAGATGGTTCTGCAACTCATCAGCTCAGACCCCTTTGTTGCATATGCCAGCGGCAGGTCTAACTGTGCTGGTATTGCAATCACTTGTGCAGCTTCTGAAATTTCCAATGGGAAGACCATCCCTCAGGTCACAGAATTCAGGTTCTGTGGGGACAGATCAGTTATTGTAGCTCCCCCACGTGATCTCAACATGCAGTTAGGGCTGACCCGGTGTTTCCCTTGAGAGCAATCTGATGCCCAGGAGAAAAAGTAGGGCTCAACCTTCTTACAGAAGGACTTTGTGTTCTCTGTCTCCATCTGTTGGCCGTTCTGCCACACTGCTATAATTTACTTGTACTGTACCATTAAGGTATTCAAGATAAACTGCTGCTTCCACTTGTATTTTTTTTTAAGGAGAGGTTTATTTTGGCTCAGTTTTGTTATTTTTAGTGTGTCTATGAATGTGTTTTCTTCCTTTTTTTCCGACCATTTTCTTCATCAGTACATGTTTGTAGTACATAATATTAACATTCCTTGTGTGGAGTAGGTACATGTACATAATACATCTTAGTTCCTTTTTCCGTCTCCTTTCTCTCCCATCCTTCCTCTCTTCATCCATCTCTTGATCCCCTTCCTATTTTTTGGGTACATGTTTGCAGTACATACTGTTTACATTCTTCGTGTGGAGTTGAGACATATACATGTTTGTGGATTGATGTTGCAGGCATCACAATACTCGATTTCAAAATATACTACAAAGCCATAATAACAAAAACAACATGGTACCAGCACAAAAACAGACACACAGACAAATGGAACAGAAGACACAGAATAAGCTCATGCACTGGGGCTGGGGATTTAGCTCAGCGGCAAAAGCGCCTGCCTGGCAAGCGCAAGGTCGTGAGTTAGGTTCCCGGTACCGGAGAAAAACCAAAAAAAAAAAAACCAAAAAAAAAAAAGCTCATGCACTACAGCCATCTTATTCTTTTTTTTTTTTTTAAACTGGGAATCAAACTCAGGACCTTGCTCTTGCCAGGCAGGCACTTGTACTGCTGAGCTATATCCCCAGCCCCATCTTATTCTTGATAAAGGCACCAAAAATGTATGCTGGGAGAAAATACTGCCTCTTCAACAGATGGTGTCAAGAAAACTAAGTACCCGTATACTATAAAAAATTGAAACTAGGTCCCTGTCACCTTGTAGAAAAATTAATTTTGAAAACTTAGGAATATGACCTGAAACTCTGAAAATGCTAGGGAAAAAAAGGAGAAACATTTGAAGTCATAGGCACAGGCAAAGACTTCCTGAATAGGACTTTAATAACAGAGGAAGGAACAGCAAGAATGAGCAAATGGTACTACATCAAGTTAAAAAGCTTTCAAAGAGCAAAAGGAAAGAATCTATAGAGTGAAGAGACGGCTTACAGAGTGGGAGAAAATCTTGGCCAGCTACTCTTCTCATAGAGGGTTAGTATCTAAATATAAAGCACTCAAAAAATGTAATGCCCTCCCCAAAACACACAAGCACAAACTCCCCAAATAGCACAAGTCAATAAACTGGCAAGTGAATTGAAGATATTTCTTAAAAGTATCAATGGCCAATAAGTATATGAAAAAATACTCAGTATCTTTAGCCTAGTCAGAATGGCTATCATCACGAATACAAAAAACAGACTAAGATTAAATAACAACAACAAGAATGAAAATGGGGAAAGGGTATTTAGAGGAAGAGGGAGGGAGCAGGACGGGAAGTGGGCGGGGATTAAGAAAACTAAAGAAACTATTACATCCATGTATCTACTCCTCAAGATGAATGAAACTTCATGTGCTGCAAACATGTACCTAAAAAAAGAATACAAAAAACAGCCGGGTGTGGTGGCATAAGAAAGGAAGGCCAGCACGTTGGCATGCCCTGGAATCCCAGCCACTTAGGAGCTGAGGCAGGAGGACAGCTGTGTTCAAGACCAGCCCAACCAAGTTAGTAAGATCATGTCTCAATATAAAGTAAAAGGAGCTGGGAATGTACTTCAGCATCTCCTAGGTTTAAGAATGCACAAACAAAACTGAATAGAACAAAACAAAACACCCAAACAAATCAAAAGGGTAGTTGAAAAAAGTAATAAATGCTACAAGCCAGGTATGGTCGTGCGTTTCTGTAATCCCAGCACTCAAGAGGTTGGGGCAGGAAGATCGCCACAAGTTTAAGGCCAGCCTGGGCTACAAAGGCAGCGAGTTCAAGGCTACCCTGAACTACATAGCAAGACTCTGTCTCAATAAACAAACAATATATAATGTATATTCTTGCCTATAACGGGGAAGTACAAGTTTTAACTCCATAAGGACAAAGCATCTAGGCAATGATCTGGAATACCTGGCACATAAAAAGCAGCCAATCAGTCTTAGTTATTACCATTATAATGAAGCCTAAATTACACTCCCAGTTAGAAACTGTAATTCTTATAGTCTTTTACTTTTTTATTCATTTATTTATTTTCCAACACTAAGCATTCCGCAGAACCTCCCAGTCTGCGGATCCCACCCCGCATCCTGATTCTCGGGCTCCAGGCTGCCCACGGCAGAGGTTCTACCACCTCTGCCCGTGGCCATGGCAGGAAAGCCGTTCTCCACAGGGGCTGAGCCCTTTGAACAGAGCTGAAAGAGCTGCTAACCCATTCTAAATAAATAACGGGCAGACTGCTCCTGTTTCCAAGATTAACCCTCACATACCCTACGCTCGTGCTTGGGTCTTCCTACTGTCATATTTGACATCTGAAAAGTATACAGGAATAGTCACTGGTTTGAGGATCCTAGGAGTGCTACTTGTGATCAGAAGAATCAAAATAAATGGCCAGGGTATCTTCTAAAAAGCCCACGATGGCCTTTTTGGCTGTGTCCCCAGCCAGTTCCTGAACACTGTGTATGTGCTCCAGGGCCACTTTAACCATCTGGTCTCTCTCCTGCGGGCTGTGGCCAGCTCCAGAGTCCTCTCCCTCTTCTCCTGATTTTAAGTATTGTAGGATATAGGACCGGATCATATCCCCGTTCAGTTCAAGGGTTTCTTTGATGCAGGGCAAATCTGAGGCACTGGCCAAGCTCAAAAGGTGAATCAATGCCTGGCAGATCTGGGTCCGGAGGCTGGCGCAGTATTTGAATTCCAGAAAGTCTGTGGTGTCTTCGCTCTTCTGTAAGGCGATGACCAGCGAGTTCCAGATCTGAGCATACTGCTCTACGGATCCGTACTGCTCTCTCTTGCCTGGGACGGAAAGGGCCGTGGCCGATCTGATGCGCACTTTGAAGTTTTTGCATGATGTCACAACCAGTGTTAGGGCGTTGTAGGCCTGGGAGGTCCACGGCGCTGTGCCTAGAAAGAATCCAGCCACAGAAACTAATGGAGGCTTGGAAGACGGGTGTGCAGGAGAGGGATTTGGGGGAAGCATGCACACTAGGGGTAAGGCAGCTGTTTTATCTGTTCGTTCCATTCCCATAGTAATCCTTCAGCTCAGGGCAGTGAGTGACTAACCTGAGGATCCCAGGTAAGTGGCTCAACACTGCCCCCTTTTCCCTAGACCAGCCTGCAGCTTGCTAAGGGCCTCTGCTACCCAATACAGGACCTTGGTGACTCAGAAAAAGGCTTTTTTCTGAGAGGACTCTGTCCAAAAGGGAAGGCTTGGTGGGAGGTGCATGGACAGAGTGAACTGCAGCCGCCCCCACCCCTGGACACTGGTGAGTAGTATACACCTACACAAATACAGGCAGCAGCTGTTCATGCTAGCTAAAAGGTATTTCCTCACCCAGACTAGCATGCAGACATTGCTCTCACCACAGCAAGTCATGCATTTCATTGCAAAGAAATACAAAACTTCTAATTTCAAGAATAAGACGATCAGATTTCTTTTCCCGTTCCTATAGGCTGCAGCAAATCAGCTTAATTTCCTCCTCCCCAGAGCTACCGCCACCCTCTGTTCTGAGGTGTCCTTATTCTCCAGGACGGCACCGAGTGGAATGCAGCTTCTCTCCCTCTCCAAGCCCTTCCTCCCTTCTTTGTGCCTTTGAAGACAGGTGAACAGGCCCTTTCTAAATGGATGCTATTGCCATCTACAAGAGGCCAGTGTTCGAGGCTCTTGAATCTTATGCTGTTCCTCCTCTGTCAGTCTCCTTTTCCCTTTTGTTATGTGATCCCTCGGCACTCCGCCTCCTCAGTGGAAAAAGCCACAAGTCTTTCTCCAGCAGCTCCGCCTGGCTGCTCTGCCTGTGCCTCTGGGCAATAACGAGAGCAGAGCCTGATGCCCTCACTTGGTGCCTGTGCTCCGGGCCTACAACAGCTTTCCTGTCTCAGGCACACGCCCTGCTGAGGCTCCAAGCCTTGGCAGAGGCAGGCGTATAAGTCAAATGCCGGTATTAACCGTGCAGGGCTCAGCAGGCTGTCATCCACATCCCTAAGCTACCACTGGCCCGAGGATATTATCAAGGCACGCGTCCTGCCATGATGACACGACAGAGACAGATGCCCTCTCCACTTCTGTGTTGAGAGCTCATGGGATTTCAAATCTGTACTCTCTGTCTCTCATTCCAGTGTCTTCCTGTTTTTCCGGGATCATTTAAACAACATATGCCCCTTGTGGACAATTTAGAAATGAAAGGAAAAAACCCTACTCATCATTCTATCCAGAGGCAACCCCTGGAAACAACTGGGCCCATTTCTTTTCTCTTTGTCTATCTCATCTACTGAAACTGTAATGCAGACACAATTTAATATCCTGCTTCAGTTTGCTTAACCACTGATCAGTTTACCCTGAGTGTTGCTTGTGCAGGTGTCATTTCAACCAGTCAATTCTTATATTGAATAAATTTGATAAATTGTCATTTTTGTATTTCCTGTTGTAAACATTAACAAAAAAAAATGCAAGTTTTGGTCCTCCTGTATTTAAACAATTGGACTGGTAAGTGGTTAACAAAAAATAGTTCCTCAGATTATTAAAAAAGTTGCCAATGTAATTTTAAAAGGCAATAAAATATCCCACTGGATATATACATACAATGATTGACTTCACCAATCCCCTAAACTTGGGTTTCCAGTATATTTCCATTGTTTTGTAATCACGTGACAAAAAAACACGACAAACATCTTTGACAACAGTGTCGACTGGTGTGTGCCTCCCGAAGAGGTTCTCTACCAAGGAGGAGGGGGAAACAATCTTACCGAGTGGAAGGGCAGGATTTTTAAACACATTTCCCATTGCATAGCATGCATTCCATCGAACTTTCATTGCAGCCTCGATTAGAACAGTAGAAATTAGGGCCTGGATAGACTCTTCAATTATTTCAGCAAATCTAGGTTTTTCTATATGAGACGGTTGCAGAAAATGAAGCAAATTTCCAAGGGCCCGGACTGCATTGCTTTTTACCTAGAACAACATATAAAAGCTTCAGAAATTTATTTTGCTGTAGAGCTTTGAGAAAGTATAATTTCCATTTTAAAAAGCCCAGGAAATCCTAGATTTCTCAAAGCAAGACAGCTAATGCAACGTGGACCCCACTTTAAGGATGCAAGACCTCAGAACTCTGCAAGGTGAGGTCTGGTTAACTTGCACAATAAGTTTTAAAAGTACAGGCAGGGCAGGCCAGGACTTGAACCTATGTACACATGACCTAAAGGCCTAGCTTATGCTTTTAAAATTTATTATGAAAATAGTCAAACCCAGGGTTATTACATTTTTCTAACTTGTCAGTTATACACACACATATTTTTATATATTTATTTATATGTGTATATTTTATACAGTTATGTATATTTACATATATTTAAATATCACACTAATATTGTAACAAACATGAATATATTGTGTAATATTACAAAGGGCACTGATATTTTTCATGAAACAGGAGATAGTAAAGAAAATGTGAAAGTATGGAGTGGGCCACGTTACCAGTCGACTCTATCCCCTCTGAACAAGAGGACTCTTTGGGGACCACTTTAAGGAATATTATACCACTCTGAACTATCAGCTATGCTGCAACTGTGGCCCCTAGGTATCTAAACCAGAAACGCGAGGTTTTCTTGTGAGTCTACCTTGTCTTTGTCCTTGGAGGCTTCTATTGCCGATCGCAGCATGTTTAAGAGCAGGAGACCAGAAAACTCTTCCTGGAAACTTGGGTCTGGTGTTTCCCTGTTCCATCCAAAGCATGCAAAACAGGTTAAAATGAGAGAAATGAAAATTGAAACACTGAGATTCTATCTTACTCCAGAAAGGATGGCTCTCCTCAAGAAAATGAATAACAAATGCTGGCAAGGCTATGAGGAAAAAGGAACCCTTCGCACTGGTAGAAATGCAAACTCGTGAAACCACTATGGAAACATGAGAATGGAGATGCCTCAAAAAACTGAAAATAGAAATTGTATTTGACCCAGCTTCGTGTCTTCCAGAAAGAGTTAAAGGGATCATATTATAGTGATACATGCATGCCCATGTTTGCAGCAACACAATTCGTGATTGCTAAATCTCGAAAGTGGCTTATATGTCCATCAACAGATGAACAGATAAAGAAAATGTGGTATTCATACATAATGGAGTATTACTCTGCCATAAAGAAGGATAAACTGAGTCATCTGTAGAAAAATGTGTGCTCCTTGAGACCATAATGTTAAGTGAAATAAATCCAACATATTCTCTTACATGAGAAACTCAAATTATAAATACAAAGCAAAATAAAAGATAGATAATAGGAAAAGGGAGACATGTCTTTTGCAAAAAGGAAGGGGATCAAGAGATAAAGGGAGGATGCAGGGGGAAGGAGTGCAAACAAAGAACTAAGATGTGCTATGTGCATGTGCCACCTCCCCAGGAGGAATGTGATCATTATGTATCGCAAATATGTACAGTCCTAAAAAAAAAACTGGAAAAAAAGGATAAACAACACTTAAATGTATATACTTACTAAATATAACTATAAAAACTTTAGGAAAACAGCTTAAATCTGTTCAGGTTATAACAAGAACTCAGTATATATTTTCTGACCCAGTAGTAGTTCCATATATAATAATGTACCTAGAGAGAATATCTAAAAATAAAGATATCACCCACAAAAATGTTCACTGTATAGAACCCTATAAGCCTAAGGGGCTGGGGATTTAGCTCAGCGGCAAAGCGCCTGCCTGGCAAGCTCAAGGTCGTGAGTTCGGTTCCTGGTAC